>NC_134779.1:33832738-33840238 GCF_046742065.1 Oratosquilla oratoria | reverse complement strand
ACTTGATAAATATAAAGATAGTTTAGACTAGGAAAATAATACCATATTAGCAACAACAACAACAACAGTAATAACAACAATAACAACAAACACAATACTGACGATAACAATTGTAACAGAACAGAATGAAATCTCTTTCTACAGAAAACCATCGACAATGAACATAGAGACAAATAAAGCAAAGAAAAATATAAATTAGATATAATACAATAAAAGCGAGAAATACAGGTTTCCTGAAATATGTGTT
Organism: Oratosquilla oratoria; assembly: GCF_046742065.1. Classification (NCBI taxonomy): domain Eukaryota; kingdom Metazoa; phylum Arthropoda; class Malacostraca; order Stomatopoda; family Squillidae; genus Oratosquilla; species Oratosquilla oratoria. Next base: position 33,839,991 of record NC_134779.1, on the reverse strand, counting down.
TGTCCTCCTCCTCTCTCTCTCTCTTTAACTCTCTCTCTCTCTCTCTCTCTCTCTCTCTCTCTCTCTCTCTCTTTCTCTTTCTCCAGGAATCATCTCAACGTTGAATGTAATCATCTTGTATAGTAAACAAATACTCTTAGTTCTTTTAATTTTCGTTCTGAGGGCTTCCTGGGCTCCATGATTGAAAACTACTGTATACTACAACCAATTGGTGATGGTGGTGGTGGTGGCAGTGGTGGCAGTGGTGGTGGTGGTGGTGAAGAATCTATCGATTCTGGTGAGCACAGTCACACGAGCCTGGTGAAGAGGAGGGGGAGTGAGAAGAGGAGGAGGAGGAGGAAGAGGAGGAGAAGGAGGTTAAGGATTGGGTATATTAATACAAGGGAACTAGGAAAAGGAGGATGAAGAGGAGGGGAAGGGGGAAGAGAAAGAGATAGAGAAAGAGGAGGAGGAGGAGGAGGAAGAAGAGGGGGAGAAGGAGGTAGAAGATGAGGTGTAGGAACAAGAGGAATGAGAAGGAGGAGGAAGAGGAGGAGAGGGAGGAAGAGAAAGGGAGAGAGGAAGAGGAAGAGGAGGAGGAGAAGGAAGAGGGAGAGAAGGAGGTAGAAAACGAGATGTAGTGATACAAGATAACTAGGTGAAGGAGGAGGAAGAGGAGGAGGAGGAGGAAGAGGAGGAAGAGGAGGAGGAGGAGGAAGAGGAGGAAGAGGAGGAGGAGGAGGAAGAGACAGCGAGAGAGAAAGAGGAGGAGGAGGAGGAGGAGGAAGAGGTGGAGAAGGAGGTAGAACATGGGGTGTAGGCACAAGAGAAATAGGAGAACACAAAGAAACACAAAAGAAGAACAAACAACAGGAGGCCTACTGGCCCTAACGAGGCTGTTTGTGTTTACTATACCAAGCTAGGTCAGGTTAAGTTAGGTTAGGTTAAGTTAGGTTAGATTTGGATGAAGAGGAGGAGGAAGAGGAGAAAGAGAAAGAGGAAGAGGAGGAGAAGGGAGAGAAAGAGGAAGGAGAGGAGTAATACAAGAGAAGGAGGATGAAGAGGAGGAGAAGGAGGAAGAGAAAGAGGGAAGAGGAGGAGAAGGAGAAAGAGAAAGAAGGTGAGGAGGAGGAGGATGGAGAGAAAGAGGAAGGGGAGAAGGAAGAGAACGTGAAGAAGGAAGAGGAAAAGGACGAAAAGTTGTAGCAAGAGAACTAGGAGGAGGAGGTGGAGGAAGAGGAGGGAAAGGAGGAAGAGGTTAGGGTAAAGGAGGAGAGGGAGAAGAAAGGGGGGGCATGAGGGAGGAAGAGGAATAGCATGATGAGTAAGATCAAGAGGAAGAGAAGGAAGAGGAAGGGGAGCATGAGGAAGAGGAGGAGGAGGAAGATAATATGTAGGAGGAAGGGAAGGAGAAGTGGAGAGGAATAAGAAGGAGGAGGAAGAGAAGGATGAAGTGGGGATGTAGGAACAGGAGGCAAAGGAGGAGGAAGAGGGGGAGGAAGTGAAGGAAAAGGAAGAGAAGGAGGAGGAGGAGAAGGATGAAGTGGAGAGGTAGGAAAAGGAGGCGAAGGAGGAGGAGGAGGAGGAAGTGAAGGAAAAGGAGGAGGAAGAGGAGGAGGAAGTGAAGGAAAAGGAGGAGGAGGATGATGAAGTGGAGAGGTAGAAAAAGGAGGCGAAGGAGGAGGAAGAGGAGGAGGAAGTGAAGGAAAAGGAGGAGGAGGAAGAGGAGGAGGAAGTGAAGGAAAAAGAGGAGTAGGATGAAGTGGAGAGGTAGGAAAAGGAGGCGAAGGAGGAGGAAGAGGAGGAAGGAGTGAAGGAAAAGGAGGAGGAGGAGGAGAAGGCCCTCGAGCAGACGAGGTGGTCCTTGGCGAGATTCTGGAAAACGAGCTGAAGTTTCAAAACGACATCACAGGTAGAGGAGGAGGAAGAAGAAGAGGAGGAGGAAGAAGAAGAGGAGGAAGAGGAAGAGGGGGAGAAGGAGAAAGAGGTGGAAGAGCCACAGATGAGGGGGCTAAAAAGGAAGAGGAGGAGAAAGAGGAGGAGGAAGAGGAAGATGAGGAGAAGGAGAAAGAGGTGGAAGAGCCACAGGTAGAGGAGGAGGAAGAAGAAGAGGGGGAGAAGAAAGAGGAGGGGGAGCCACAGATTGAGGAGAAGGAAGGAGAGGAAGAAGAAAAGGAAGAGGAGGATAAAAAGGAAGATGAGATGGAGGACGAAGAGGAGGAAGAAGAGAAAGAGGAAGAGGAATCACAGATAAAGGAGACGGAAGGAGAGGAAGAGGAAGAGGAAAAGGAAGAGGGTAAATAAGAAGATGAGAAGGAGGAGGAAGAGGAGGAAGAAGAGGAAGACGAGGAGGAGGAGGAGAAAGAGGAGGAGGAAACGGAAGGAGAGGAAGAGGAAGAGGAAAAGGGAAAGGAGGGTAAATAGGAAGATGAGAAGGAGGAGGAGGAAGAGGAGGAAGAAGAGGCATGGGATGAGGAGGAGGAGAAAGAGGTGAAGGAGGAAGAAGAGGAGGAGAAAGAAAAAAAGGAGGAGGAGAAAGAGGAAGAGGAGGAGAAAGAGGAGAAAGAGAAGGAGGGTGGATCAAAGTTGGCACAGCGGCTGATATAAGTTGTTAGCCCACCCGAAGACCAACAGTATGGATAGCTGCAACCCTCTTGGACCAGCTGTGCTCATCGACCTTTCTTTAGGGATTCTTTTTTTTCTTCGTGCGCATGCGCCAAAGGAAGCCAAGGAAGGCCCCCCCCCCTCTCTCTCTCTCTCTCTCTCTCTCTCTCTCTCTCTCTCTCTCTCTCTCTCTCTCTCTCCGCTCTTCTGTACGAGAAGTGGATGGTGTCATGGCGTGGAGAGGGTAATGGTCTTGTATTGGTGTTTGACAACTCCTCCTCCACTCGTGGAAATTCACGTGTCTAAATGCTCTGTAAAGGTTCTGTTTGTCCACAGTGAGAGAGAGAGAGAGAGAGAGAGAGAGAGAGAGAGAGAGAGAGAGAGAGAGAGAGAGAGAGAGAGAGAGAGTGCGTGTGTGAAAAGCTGCAGGTGGAATCAGATGTATTTATGAATGATATTATGCACATGTACGTGTTCTTGTACTTATGCACGCACAGATGGTATCACTGTGTGTGTGTGTGTGTGTGTGTGTGTGTGTGTGTGTGCATGCGCGCATGCGTGTGCATACATCCCCAATCATTCTTCGATGAAAATGGTCATTGTCCGTGTCCCTAACGATCTAGCAAAACGCGTTAGTACAAGACACAAAACAAGTCGCAGAATCGTTGTTCCCGAACCCAGACACAGACTTCATAGACGGTGAGAAAGAGGCACAAAGTACGTAACACCAGAGAACTAAAAATGGAAAAGAACGAAGTAAATAAAATATTGGGAGCATTTGATGAGAGAAAGGCCCCAGGACCAGACACGATCTCAAAATGGACATTTCAGAAATCCAAAGAACAATTCACGGACAAGATTCTTACCTTACTTTTGTGTTCATCAGAAGAAAGGATAGTGCCACGGGATTAGAAGAGTGTTAACGTGGCACCAATTCATAAAAGAGAAAGTAAGAAGTAACCTCCTGAATTATAGATCAGTGTCTCTAACCAGCATGATAACTAAGATGTGTAAGAAGGTGATAGGTGTCGATTACGAGTCCAACACGTGATCCAGGACCGTGGTGAATCTCTCTCTCTCTCTCTCTGACACACACACACACACACACACACACACACACACACACACACACACACACACAGAGAGAGAGAGAGAGAGAGAGAGAGAGAGAGAGAGAGAGAGAGAGAGAGAGAGAGAGAGAGAGAGAGAGAGAGAGAGAGAGAGAGAGAGAGAGAGAGAGAGAGAGAGAGAGAGAGAGAGAGAGAGAGAGAGGAGTTACTAGAACAACCTAACTATACAAGGATACCCATAACTCTGAATGCTTACCGTGGGATCAGCAAAAGTTAGTACAATGTAATACAGGTAACAGCATCTCATAACTCGCAGCCCAGCTGCGTTCATCCAATATGGAAATAAGCCCCCTCACCAGGCTTTCTTGTGTTATTCCCAGTACATCAAGATGTTTTTATATGTGACTCAGTCTATATCTTATACATTTGTTGAGTATTTCATTTGTATTGGTATTGTCTTGATGTGTTGGTAAAATGGTTGTATACTGCAGGAATAGGAATAAAACTCAAACTGACGGATTACGTCGCAAAAGTAGTGTAAGGTTGGCTACCTTTCCACACTGTGGGCAGAAAGGTAATGCAGGCAGACTGGGGACAGATTTAGTCGCAACAGTCAAGTAGGGAGTAATATACATAAACATGTACATGTAAATATACATATACATGTGCATATACACATACATATGCATATATTTATACATGTACATGTACTAATACATGCACACATACACATACATATACAGATACATATACATATACATGTATTAATACATGCACACATGCACATACATATGCAGATACTTATACATATACATGTACTAATACATACACATACACATACATATGCAGATACTTATACATATACATGTACTAATACAGGCACTCATACACATACATATGCATATACATACACATATATACAAATACATATATATATATATATATATATATATATATATATATATACATGTATCATAGATGGAGACTTGAGTCATTTTTTCGCCACATTTGACACACAAACATCATTCCAATTATTCGCTACTTATTATATTCACTTTTTTTTTTTTTTTTTGAGGGGAGGGAAAAGACTGTGTTGGACTTCGAGTGAGAGGAGAGAGTCTCCGAGTTTTACAAATGTTTTTATATGGGGAAGCTATGTTCCGGGGGGAGGAAGCGGAAGGGGGAGGAAGGAGAGGAAGTAGAGGGGGAAGGTAAGGAAGTGGAGGGAAAGTAGAGAGGAAGTGGAGGGGGAGAAGGGGGGGGAGGCGTTTGTCCTCCTACCTCCGTTGACTCCACCAGAGATGTGTTAGAATAATATTCTCCGTAGTACGAAGCTCCAACTCTCTCTTCAAGAGTTTTCCTCGAAGTCTTCGGCAGGAAAGGAGCCCCGAGGGCGCCAGAAGGAGGACATCGACCTTGAACTCTCCGTGAGAGAGTATGCCTGGTGACTGCTTCGAGGAGAACCGGGGTACTTCGACCCGAAGCGAAAAAGACAGGAAGAGAACGAGAAAGTGTCTGGCTCAGGTTCCTCGAAGGGTCTGCCGAAGTACTTCGACGGTTCCGTTCGAAGGGTCTCAGAGGCCGAACTGAGGTGCCAGGAGAAGGTTCTCTGGCAACAAGAGAAGATTCTTTGGCACCAAGAGAAAGTTCTTCGACCCCACAAAAAGGTTTTTCGGCGTCACACGAAGATTCATTGGCGCCAAAAGAGGGTTCTTCGGCGACACAAGAAGGTTCTTTGGCGCCAAGAGAAGATTTTTTGGCACCAAGAGAAAGTTCTTCGACTCCACAAAAAGGTTTTTCGGCGTCACACGAAGATTCATTGGCGCCAAGAGAGGGTTCTTCAGCGACACAAGAAGTTTCTTTGGCGCCAAGAGCAGGTTCTTTGGCGCCAAGAGAAAGTTCTTCGACGTGAAAATAAGGTTCTTTGGCGCCAAGAAATCGTTCTTCGGCGCCAAAAGAAGCTTCGGCGTCACAAGAATTTTCTTTGGATGGAACGACTAAGTTCACTTGGCAGACATTGAAATGACACAAAGCCCACTGAAACAATTTCTCAAAAAAGTAAATATAATCTCGACTCATTGATTTTAACGTGGCGAACACACACACACACACACACACACACACACACACACACACACACACACACACACACACACACATACCTTCGACAAAGTTACAAAGTTTCTCATAATCAACTACTATGGAGGACTTTTTTCAGCAGAGGGGAACCAAAGTACCATGGTAATTTTCGAGGGCGGAATCTCCTCAGGAGTGACATAGAGTCTTTATGGCACTCCCATTCATCCGTAGAACACTTTGTAGTAACTAGAGAATAGCTTGACACATCTAGAAACATGTAATGGAGCCAGTGCGATTAGAAATATATTATAATCTATGTGGCACTCCTAGAAAGGAGCCTTAGGGTAAATGACACTAGAAATCTGTAATGAACTAAGTAACACTCTCAAGAAGTACGTCTTAGAGTAAGTTATACTCAAAATATGTGTAGTATACCCCAGAGCACTTACAGACAGGATGAGCTTACGCCGGAAGGCGCTTAACTATGGTCAAAATCGTTGTGTGTTTGGACATCTAAGTGGTAGTAACCGGTAACCATTAGGAATCGATCCCGAGGTCATTTAGTTACGAGGTAATTGCGATAACACTCCAAACGTCAACAAACGCCACGTCGTAACTTTAACGGACTTACTAGAACCAGGTCGTAAGTCTAACGATACTCAGAGAGGACATCGTACTTTGTCTGACATCTTCGGAAATATTGTAAGACTCTTGGCCCTCCCATAAGAGTGTCTTCCACCTGTTGACACCTATGGAATTAGACCTTATAAGATATAGCACTAAACCAGCCTCAAGAACAGGATTATGATGTATCGTTTAAGGTTATAAAACCCTTACGACACAAAATATAAGTACAGGTTACCCACAAAACAAAAACACTCCGAGTTTGATTATTGCCTTGATGTTTGCCGAACAACAAGAGTGAACACATCGAGTATCTACGACATCAACAAATGAGGATTTTTTTCTTCTGCAATTGTAACCACTAAAACTGTAAGAATTGTCGTTTAACTTTTAATATTATAAATATCTAATATCAAGGAATATTTTTGTGATTACCCTGCACATTAATTTACAGTATCAGCTCGCTGGCTGTGCGGGTTAGGGCGTCGTTGCTTGCGGCGAAGGTCGAGGGGGGTGGCGGTTCGAGTCCTGCCACCGGCGAAGATGAACCAAGGGCATGGTTCATTAAATTCCACGCTACAAAGTCCTCTGCGAGGGGCACCGTCCTGGCCTTCCGATGGGAGGTGTTTGTGACGAAGACCATATAATCTGTGGAGCTGCGCAGAGTACAGACTGTCACACGTACATTTAGGTGATCTTCCTTCGAAGTAGAAATACATAAGAACATATGAACATAAGAATGAAGGAGACTGCAAGAGACCATAAGGCCTACACTATGCAGCTCCGTATCCATCACCACCTGTCATCCCCATCCATAAAATTGTCTAATCGTTTCTTAAAACAACTGATAGTTTCAGCGCTTACTACATGGCTACTACGTTTATTCCATTCGTCGAC
>NC_134779.1:33817738-33825238 GCF_046742065.1 Oratosquilla oratoria | reverse complement strand
GAAAACGGGGAAACGTGTCACCCGGTATGGAAGGGGTTAATCGAATTATAATCTCTTCGTCAGCGAAGAGGTGCCACGAGGGTGAATAAAATCGGCTGGCGACAGCCAGAATCAAAGTAAAAGTGCCATCAGGTACGAAAGGAGTTGTTTAATGGCTGAAGTGTTGGTGCGTGCGTGCGTGCGTGCGTGCGTGCGTGCGTGCGTGTGTGTGTGTGTGTGTGTATGTTTGTGCACGTACATGTATATTTGTGTACATATGTATATATATTCAAACATATAATCTGTATATATACTTGATATATGTATAATACATATATCTTACACTCTTATATCTACTCAATACATATACACATATAATATACAAACGACCTATATACAGTACATGTATCTTGCACCTTATATTTACTTAATACATATGCAATATAGTCACATACACACACTGTATATACAAACAACATACATACGGTACATACATCTCACACCCCTATAATTGCTCAATACATATACACATATATTCACATACACACCCTATACACAACTGACACACACACACACACACACACACACACACACACACACACACACACACACACATACACACACACACACACACGCACACACACATCATATATCTTTCTTCTCTAAACTGCCCCTGAAACGATACACATTAAATCCATGAACTGACTTAACCAGAATCACTACGCTTCTTTGGGCGCCCAGGGGTAGTCCTTCCTTGATGTCTGCACGGGATACAATGCACTACAATTGAACAGAATTGAACGAAACCGGCGACTCATTCAAAGGACAACGCCGACTTGAGAGTCCCAACAGCCGGGGATGCACGCTGAGGATGTCTTTGATTTTTTTTTTTTTTTTTTTTTTTTTTTAATGAATGGTGATTTTGGGCGTCTAAGGACAGAACTTTGGTTAGAAGCACGGCCAAGAGCCTAAAACGAAGAGGATTATTCTTATACATACGATATATACATATCATATATACACACATACATACCTATGAGTACATACATACATAAAGACATACATAATACGTACACACACACACACACATATATATACTGTATATATACATATATACGTACATACATACACACACATATATACATACATACATACATACATGTACACATATACACATGACATACATATATATACTGTACACATACACATTCTCTATATGTGTATGCACTCATACATGTAACCTAACACACACGCACACACCCAAGTACATCGCTTCGACACTCGCCAGCTAGATGCATTCCGGCTTACACGAGTGTTCTGTACTCTATCATACGATCAGGCATGCGTACATACATACATACATACATATATATATACATGCATATATATACACACATGCAGTTAACACATACATACATATATATATATATATATATATATATATAGATATATATATATGTATATATATAAAATAAAACTTAAACCCACTCTCGGATAAAGATAAGCTGAGATACAGAGTAAACCGTATATTTCGACCACATATACACATATACATACATACATATATATACACACATATGCAGCTCACACATACATACATACATACATATAATACATATATACACACATACAGTTCACACATACATACATACGTACATACATACATATATATATATATGTATATATATATATATACATACAGTTCACACATACATACATATATACATAAATACATACACACATACATGTATACATACACACAAAGAATCGATTTCGACCTCACCATTCAGAGCTATCGAGATGCCAAATGCCGCCACTACACACATGGTAATGAAGAGCTAAATCAATGGGAAAAATACCTCCTCGTCTATCATCACAAAAACGAGATGATGTACATATTTCAAGGACTAATAAGAATACAACTCACGTATTCCCTGCACGCCGTGAGAGGCGACTAAAGGGGACAGAGGGGCCGTGAGACTGAAAAAGAAACGACTATAAATAGGAAACAGGTAGGAAAAGGATCGAGCAGAGGGAGAAGAAGACGCGTTGAGGGCCAGTCTGACCACTATGGTTGTGTTTCTAAATCTTTCAAGCTTTGTAGACCTTTTACATCGACTTACATACTAAGGGGACTCCTTGATAATGGATTAGATAGGTCATGTAGTCACTTTTTTCTAAGTACTTAATGATAGAAACATCATACAAATCATCCCCACATTCTTAGAGACGGAACTAGCTAGGGAGAAACTAGCAAAAACTGGACATCTCGATGAAGACACATTGTGTAATCATGAATTATGAAAAAGTGAATCAAAGCAGGATTGACTGTAACATGTTGAATTTCCCTGGTGAAGAAACACTGTTCTACAGGGCAATGAAGCCTAGGAGTTGTCTGTATGGAAGTGAGAAGATGGAATTTATGTATATGAGAAGAGAGACGAGGAATGGTGGATAAAAACAGGTTGGATGTCGTGATGGGCCGATATCAATTCTTTTTAACAATTCCAATACATTCCCGATACTGTTCTAAACGTCCGATTACGATACCTTAAATGATTATATCATAATTCATGATTATTTTCAGGCCCTGCAGTTGGTCTGAGAAACAGATATTTTATGAACAAAGTACATTTATCAACCATTTATCGGAATCGGAAATTTAAAGCAGTATCGGAATCGTTTAGTTTTTTGGTATCCTATCATCAGTTGTTGGATGTGGTGGCAATGAGTGGAACTAGAATTAATGGTGAAGAGGAATGGAAAGGGGAAAGGAAAGGTAATTTATCGTTCAAGAAGTCATGTCACTATAGGCTCAGGAAAAGAAAAATGTGTCTTTTTCGTTTTTTTTTCGTGTTTTTTTTTGTAATGGCTACCCCATTATAAAGGGGGAAAGACCTTTTGGTAAATGTAAGTGTTAAAATAGGAGAGGAGTCACATGGTGATAAGAGATGTAAATGCTAAAGTAGGTAGTGAGTGCACTGAGAAAATGGTTGTCTGTTTTTGGAGTACATGAGTGCGTCTAATCAATTTGTGTACAATAAGAGGTATGGTCCCTGGAAACTCGTAGTTTATGAAGAAATGAATACGTAAATATAATTATAAACATATTAAAAGTGGTATACAAAGCATTATTATTTATATCTTCGATCAGAAATTGAAAAAAAAAACATACTGGATATGACAGTGCTGTGAGAGGTAGGAGGAAGGGAATATAAGATCTTTGCTTTTTACTAAGAAAATGAAACACGTAATGTGTTTTAGGAAATCGAAGAAAAATAAAATGGCAGGGGACTAACAAAAACGTTAGGGAAATATTAGAGCGATTGGGAAAATACAGAAACTGGATATGTGTAAGGAGATGAGTTGAAATGAAAAATCTCGATGAAGCTGACGATTCGTAAACGACATGACGTCATGACGTCGGAGGGACTGGACGGAGGAAGAGAAAAGAAGACAGGTTTAATGAAAAACTGGAACAAATACGTCACGAAGAATAAAAACATAATGGATAGAGAGTAAAACAAAATAATGTAGAAAGGAATCTAAAGAAATATGAATAATTGAGAAAAAATAAAGTGCATACGCAAATGCACTGTCACATGGAGACTTTGTTTTCCAGATTTTTCTTCAGAGAATAAGGAATGTTTGTGGAAGCAGGTCATTGATGTAGGAAACCCAAAGAAAAGGGAGAACAGGATACATAACAAGAGTTGAACAAGGATAACAAAGGGAAGAACATTTATGAACACATGGAACGATTACTTACTTCTTCTTACTTCTTACTTCTGCTCCCATGTAGGCTTTCAGCCTGTCAGTCAGGCCAGCACACTTCTCCAGATTGTCCTCTCAAAGCTTCCTTAGTCCCTCACATCCTCTATTTTTCCTAATCCATTTGCCTCTAGGATTTCTTCAACTCCATCTTTCCATCTTTTCTTCGGTCTACCTCTAGATCTGCTACCTTCTGGTCTCCAGTTCCATCTTTTCTTTGCAATTCTCTCTTCATCCATTCTTTCCACGTGCCCAAGCCACCTTAGTTGTGCCTTTTCTATTTTGCTTCTAGTTGATTTTACTCCAATCATTTCTCTTATTTCATCATTTCTAATTCGATCTCCTTTGGTTTTATTTACTATTGCTTTCAACGTTTTCATTTCTGCCGACTGAATTCTGCTCCAGCCTCTTGATGTTACTGTCCATCTTTCAGCAGCATACATTAAAATCGGTACCATGGAACGATTAATTCGAAGAAATTAAACCTCCATATATATATATATATATATATATATATACATATATATATATTTATATATGTATATATATCTATATGTATATATATATATATATATATGATGAAGGTGGAAAAAGAAGTCACGGGTCTAGTTCCGAGTTACTGAGTTTATTCCTGACCGGTTTCGCTCTATGCTTCTTCAGAAGCATAGAGCGAAACCGGTCGGGAATAAATTCACTACTCGGAAACTAGACCCGTGACTTTTTTTTCCACCTTCATCAACTTGTCACAATGTACCAGCATATATATATTCATATATATATATATATATATATATATGTATATATATATATATACATATATATATGTATACATATATATATGTATATATATACTTATATATATATATATATATATATATATATGAGTGACTGAAGCGACGACTAGAGAGTGAAGAGTAATAAAGAAAACAAAAAAATATAAAATTAGATAAAATAAATAAAACAATTTAATTTAGAAATTGACTAGTTAAGTAGTAAAATTGAAACATATTAAAGGTGTGGAATTCAACGAAGCAAATTTGATGATTTGAAAGGAAAAGCATTGGATGACGTTCCTAGAGTTTTGTAACATATCAAGCGAGTTTGTACAAACTTCATCTCTTGAAAAAGACTAGAAATAACCGTCGACTAGTGCGTTACAATTCTCAACAAAAACTCACCCATAGTCCCACATTTACCTCCCTCCCTGACACCTTCCCATTTGTGATGAATATGATGAGAAATAGTTGTTATTAAATTTCAACCTGGGCTATTTTTCCTCCGACCTCCGATAAATCGGCTCTACCGTCCACCTCCAGGACTTTTTCCCGCCGTAAAATCACTTTGGTAAACTGTTTTGTCTTCTCAACAATTTACATAGAATGTCATTTGATATTATGCTGGAGGAAAGTTATTTACCTCCAGCAAATCTTCCCCAACAGTCGGAGGAAAAATAGCTTAGTGTGATAACGCCTTCATTGACTTTCTTCCTTGCCAAGACGCATTTGATAGTTTTCGTCCCATTTGTCGTCAGGTGATTTTATTAACCCCAGAAGACATCGATGTGATGAGGAGGTAGTCAGAACGACCCCAGGGTTCATCACAGATGCAAATTACACGGAACACCTGTTATTACAGATGTTTCAGGTGTCGGCGTGAGTTACGTATGAACCCACCAGAATCCCCCCTTGGTTCAGACACGGCACCTTAGCGATACAAGGATCTCCCCTTTTGTCGACTGAAGTTAAAACGAATTTTATGTTCACGTAATTGGCAGTTGCCGACTAGTCTGTTAGAATAAGCGTCCTGTGATCACTGATCGCTTATTATCACGACGTTTTATCAGCTTTATCAGGTACATGGTAAAGCTATAATAGACGCTACGTGATCACAAGATGTCCGTTTTGATTGACTTTATATATTCTAGTCCCATTAGTCATACAAAATTCATCTCAGGGCAAGGAACCCCAATCGCCCTAGAACCAAATCGCTTCTCAGATTAACAAGGTCACTAGGCACTAGTGTAGTAGTAGTATAAAAAAAAAAAAAAAAAAAAAAAAAAATCACGTGTCTATATATATATATATATATATATATATATATATATATATATATATATATATATATATATATATATATATACAGTATACACATGTGCTTTTTCAAGGTCTTGGATCATGTGTGTGTGTGTGTGTGTGTGTGTGTGTGTGTGTGTGTGTGTGTGTGTGTGTGTGTATACTGTGCATGTATTCATTTATGGATATAAGGTCATCGGTCAGGCATTAAGGATGGGGAAGAGCACCATACATACATTCTTACATACATACATGTATGCATACATGCATACATATACTGTATACATAGGTATATACGCATACACATACATGCATACATACATATATACATACATACATATATACAAATATACATACACACATACTGTATATATATACGTATATACACATATGCATACATACATACACACATATATACATACGTATATATGCACACATACATACATGTACACATACATACAAACACACACATAAATACATGCATATTTACATACGTAATATATACATACATACATAATATATATGTACATATATACATACACACACACATTGACACCTTTTCTAGGTCGACACAAATCGCACTTACTGAACTGACCCCCTTCTGCTGGAACAGCGTTTCTGAACCAAACCAGGGTTCCCTGGAACCCTAAGGTTCCGCAAAAGGTCCCTAAGGGTTCCGCGAGAACAAGTAAGATAAGCTAATGCACTTTTGATTTTTTATTTAATTCCATATACATAATATAATTAAACACGCACGACATATTCTAGGTTATTGTAATAATGTAATATACTCGTAGACATCATCGTGTCTAAACTATTATTATGATGAAAATAAAATGAGAAAGATATGGTACATGTGTTTTCCTTTCTGCGCAGGTGTTCCTTGAGACATGCAATTTATTTTAAAGGTTACGCAAGGGGAAAATGGTTAAGAAACGCTGCCCTGGAGGGGCGTGGAGAACACGAGGCCACAAAGCCACGAGCTGAAACCCTCCCTAATGAACTTCCTCTTCAGCAAAGAACAGATCGCCTCTCATACACCTCCCTCCGACAAGGTGGCCAGAGTTATCAAGCGAGGATATGCTAGACAGCAGCTGAAGATATGCTAGGTTAGCAAAAGTAATATTAAATATTTTGTTCCTCACACACACACACACACACACACACACACACACACACACACACACACACACACACACACACACACACACACACACACACATATATATATATATATATATATATATATATATATATATATATATACATATATAATAACATGGTATTATTTCTAGTTAAAATGTGAATTCAGCATGATCATGCTCAATCTAGTCTCCCTTGTCTCTCAGAGTCCTTCATATCGTCTCCCTTTGTTTTTGATAATCATTCGTAGACGAACCTTATCCCGAAGACGTCCAGAGGGGGGGGGGCGTGGATCGATGGCCCCCCCCCCCCCAGTATCCAAATGGGGGGCATAGAAGGGGTGGAGGAGGGACATCCACTCAGATCATTTGGGATTCAAGAACTTGATAAACCTGGTTGATTCCTATTTAAATCTAATAAAGCGTTGGTGTTTCATCTATGTTCGAATATTCAAGATATCTTCATTTCTCGTGATATTTCTCTGTGGCGTACAATCAAGGCAATGGCGCTGGACCTCACCAGACTACTGAACGCC
>NC_134779.1:33812738-33815238 GCF_046742065.1 Oratosquilla oratoria | reverse complement strand
CTTCCGCTTAAAGTGGGTCATTAGTATAGTATTATATTCACTTGTTCAAACCATGTGAGACTTATTGGTCCGTAGAACACCCAGCCGATACCCAGCTCAAAATATTTTTTAATTAATTATAGAAGTTGCTTTAGTTCCTTGACTCACGGCTCTCACGACTGAAACTTGAGATGATTCCTGACATGATGTCACGAGAACTCACGATGTATGAGGCCCTAATTGGCGAGGAGCACCGGTTTGATGGGAATTAGATGGATGGTTAGGATCTTAAAGCTGTTAAAAAAAAATCCAAGTAGACTGATCACTAACTCATAGCTATGGTAAAAAAAAAAAAAAAAAAAAAAAAAAAAAAAATGAAGTGGGCATGAACGTTTCCATGCCTACTGGTACATCAAACGTTTCCTAATATTGTGTCATAGGGTGTTTGCACTCTAGGAATGTAGAACGATTTGTCACAAAAATGTGAAGTGTGGAGTGTTGATGTACCACGAGAAGCCTCTAGGGTTTCTCGTTGATACAGGGCAGTCTTCATCAAAATAATAAAAAGAAAATTATAATAATAATATACAATTAAACTAAGATAGATAAAATAAAATAGATTAACATAAAATGAAATAAAACTAAATTCGATAATGTAAAATGAAATGAAATATAACAAAAACTAAAACTGGCGATTTTTTTTTAAGTTGTGGAGATAATATATTCACCCCAAGAAACAAAATCTGAAAAAAGATATATATGTGTATATATATATATATATATATATATATATATATATATATACATAAAAATATATATATATATATATATATATATATATATACATATATATATATAAATAAACTGATAAATCAACAAATAAAATAAATCAATACAAAAATAAATATATAAGTAGACAAGTGAATAAGTATATAAACAAATAATTTGACACATAAATAAATTAATAAATATACAAAAAAGTTGATAAATAGATAAAAAAGCAAGAAATGCAAGAGGCGTCATCTCACCATCTCAATTAGGTGTCACACATTACGACCTTCCCCACCCCCTTCCCCTGGTTTTCATCAATTATCCATTGGGGGGCATACGCCAGGGTACGCGTCGCTTCACTCACGCGCCGGCGCCAATCCCCACGGTCTCTCCAAACAAACGCCCATGCAGTCACCCTCCCATCCCACTCCAAACAACCCTCGACAGGTTCCATCAGTTTGTCCCAGACATGAGTTCTGTGAGCGTCCCCTTCTTCGTCTCCTCCATTGAGGGTTGTCTCTTGTGGAGACAACGCTGAATAGGATCAACATCAGGGGAACGTGCCCTATGATGCCCGTATAGCCGTAGTTGACGTTCACGAATTATGCTGGAAACTGACCTAACTTGGGTCTCATAGTATATAGTCTCTGGTCTGATACAAAGTCATTCCAGCGATACCTCAAGATTCTCCGAAGGCATTTAGTACCAAAGACATGGAGACGCCTCTTCAAGCCGTCATTCAATGTCCATGTCTCGGAGGCGCACAACAAGACAGAGGGCACAAATGACTTGAAGATTCGAATCTTAGTCCTCCTGGATGAATAACGTCAACGCCATATACTCTGGTTGAGAGTCTTTCGAAATACTTCCTGACATGACCCTCCACTGTTATGCGCTACACTACCAAGGTATGCAAAGCTTTCCAAGACCTCGATGTCTTCGCCAAATGCATGGACAGACTGAAATGTGTTATCCAGTAAGTCCACAGACTCTTGGACCTTGGTCTTTGTCCAGGAGACCTCAAGTCCAAGAGGTCTTGCCTCCCTGGGCAGTGACTAGAGGGCTGCAACCAGGAAGACCTCCAACGACTCCGCAAGATAACATAAACATAAGAATGAAGGGGACTGCAAGAGACCATAAGGCCTACTTTAGGCAGCTCCGTATATAAGGCCTACACTAGGCAGCTCCGTATATAAGGCCTACACTAGGCAAAACGTCATCAGCAAAGACAAGGTCAGTGACCTTGGTGTTGCCAATAGATGTTTCCGCAATAACATTGATCGAGAGCCCTTTCCAGTATCCAGTCCATGCAGGTGTTGATATGTGTTTTGTGCGAGGACCCACCATTCTTTCATTCCTGGATTGATAAAAAAGAAGATAGACACGCCTCCTCCATACTTCACAAAACTCTCTGACCCAAAGTATAAGAAATATATCAAGTCAATAATCCAAACTTATTTCCCACTTTCAGAGAAAATTAAAATCAGATATGAAGTAATCCTCATACTCCGACCAGAGTTAGTGATCGAAATATAAGGATGATTTCATCTCTGATTTTAATTTTCTCTAAAAGTGGGAAATAAGTTTGAAATTTACTTATGTGTTACTACATCACGTTACTCTAAGTCAGTAATCCTTGCAGGAATCCTACGGATCCACAGAAGATTCCAGAAGATCCGACAATGCACCAAGTCAAACGCCTTCTTGAAGTCAACATAGGGTCCAAGAAACCCCTATTGAAAATCAGTCG
>NC_134779.1:33802738-33807738 GCF_046742065.1 Oratosquilla oratoria | reverse complement strand
CCACTATTATCTGCTGACGGTCAACTTGAATATTCAAATGAAGGAATGTGTAATATCTTAAACAATTATTTTAGCTCGGTATTCGTAAACGAAACACCTCAAAGTGAATTCCAAACTGAAACCTGTGAAAAGTCTGGGGTAAACTTACTCACTACGGTAAATATAACAAAAGAAAAAATTAAAAGGTGTATAGACAAACTCAAAGTTAATAAAACACCAGGGCCTGACGGTTGGCATCCAAGAATCTTAAAGGAAATGAAAAATGAGATTGTTGTTCCATTAAAAATTATTTTCAAGAAATCCATCATATCCGGAGATGTCCCAAGAGAATGGAAGCTAGCTAACGTTACTCCCATATTCAAAAAAGGTGACAAAAAGAAACCAAATAACTATAGGCCTATAAGTTTGACTTCAATCGTAGGAAAAATAATGGAAACTATCATCAGAGATGCTATCGAATATCATTTAGAAGGTAACCGTTTGATAAATGATAGCCAGCATGGTTTCAGACGGAAACGTTCTTGCGTGACTAACTTACTCGAATTCTACAACACAGTTATCTCGAATTATGACAAAAGAAACAATATAGATTTAATATATATCTAGACTTTGCAAAAGCTTTTGATACCGTCCCACACGAAAGACTACTTACTAAATTAGCTTTGCATGGAATAAGTGGTAGCCTATTAGGTTGGACTAGTAATTGGTTGAAAGGTCGAAAACAGAGAGTTGTTTTAAATGGAAAAACTTCTGGATGGAAAAGTGTTGCAAGTGGAGTTCCTCAGGGTTCCGTTCTTGGGCCACTTCTATTCATAGTATATATAAATGATATAGACCATGGACTAAAATCTACTGTTTCCAAATTTGCTGATGATACAAAACTGTGCGGAATGGTAAATGATCACTTAAATCAATTAGATATTCTAGAAGTTTTGGATAAAATACAGCAATGGTCTGATAAGTGGCTAATAGAATTTAACACAAGTAAATGCAAGGTAATGCACATAGGTAAAAATAACAGTAAGTACGATTACAAGTTATTTGGAAATTCGTTAACAAAAGTGGAGAGTGAAAAAGATCTCGGCGTAATTATCAGTAACGACCTCAAATCATCCAAGCAGTGTATTTCAGCCTCTGAGAAAGCAAATAAGATTCTAGGACTGATTGCGCGATCTTTTGATTTCAAAAGTCCATCACTCATTAACAAGCTATATAAATCGTTAGTTCGTCCACATTTGGAATATGCTGTTTCCGTATGGTCACCGAATCTCATTAAAGACATTGACAGATTGGAAAGAGTACAACGGCGAGCCACAAAACTGATTCCAAATATCAAAAATAAATCATACGAAAATCGACTAAAACATATGAATCTGTTTTCCCTAAAAAAGCGTAGACTCAGAGGTGACTTGATACAGGTCTTTAAAATTCTAAAGGGAATTGACAACATCAAAAGTGACCAAATTTTTACATTGAATGAGAATCAGACAAGAAACAATGGTCTTAAACTCTCCGGAAATAGATTCAATTTGGAAGTAGGTAGAAACAACTTTGCCAACCGTGTAGTTAATGAATGGAATAAACTTCCTGCACAGGTAGTGCAATGTACTTCAGTTCGAAGCTTTAAGAATCATTTAGATAAATACCTAAGCAAGATGCTGTAATGATTATAATTTATCTTATATTATTTGTTTTTGTTTTGTTATCATTTGTCTGTCTGATTTTTATTTATTATTAGTTATATGTCAATTTATTATTTTACTACTTACCTGTTTGTTTATTATTTAACTATACCTATGCATTTATTTATGTATTTTATTTGTTATTTACATTATCATAGTTTTTATTTATTATTTTATTATTAATATGATTTTTTTTTCGCATCCGACCTAGATATGGATCAAAAGGTCTCCTGTCGGCATGCTCCGCCTTTGTAATCCTTTGTAAAAAACTATTTCTCTTGGTGTTTATTCAATTCTGCCATGTCTGTATATATATATATATATATATATATATATATATATATATATATATATATATATATATATATATGTATATATATATAGATTCTAAAGGTCACTTGGGAAAATGTTGCCATGGGATACATATAACTTTATCCCATGACAGAATAGTGGAGTATTGTCCCCAAGGACATAAGTAGTGATAGAAAACAAACAAATGAAAAATAACAACTGAATAAACGAATAAAAGTTTGAGACACTTCAATCAAAATATTCTTTACGATTTTCAACGTGACCAAAACCTGTAACGAGGGTGACCGTGGCAAAACAGAATGAGGACGGTCTTAACCCACGGTGAAGTTCCCCTAGGATGAGTCAGAACAAAATATGTAAAGCTCGCCAGGGGGGACTTTATTCAACCAAGGGTGTAAGGATGGGGAAGGGAGGGAGAGGGGGGAAGCAGAGACATGCACAACACATGGCTCAAGTGAAGGAAGATGTCTACAGCACTTATGTCTTCCAACGTACCTACTTTGCCGTCACTCAAGCTTTCTGTATCGACCTATTGATCTATTAGTCCTTGCGTATCGGTGCGTGTCTGTGCGTGTCTGTGCGTGGCGTTGGGGCTGGGGCTTGTGGAGTTGGGGTTAGGGCTAGTTTAGTGTGTAGCTTGAATGAACACATGTTTGCAAACGCTTCGGTAGGATTCATGCTTGACTGGGCTTAATTGGTGAAGCTGAAACTCAAATTTCGGATTTCTGGTGATATGGAGGGTTAGGAGCTGGAGAGACTGGGGGGCTGGGGGGGCTGGGGGTGGCTGGGGTGGCTGGGGGGCTGGGGGTGGCTGGGACTTGTTTCCTCTGGATGGAACTTTTTATGAGTATATGGATATGTATACGTACATGTATATGTATGTGTATATGTATATGTGCAAGTGTATACAGTATGTACAGGCATATATATATATATATATATATATATATATATATATATATATATATACATATATATATATAGACCATACACACATCCACACACCTACACCCACACACATCCACACACACACACACACACACACACACACACACACACACACACACACACACACACACACACACACACACACACACACACACACTATATATATATATATATATATATATATATATATATATATATATATATATATATATATATATTGATAGCGCAATCGGTTAAGTCACAATCACTTGTCACGTGCTAGCGGAGGTTCGAGTCCATGGCTGTACCACGTTTCATTTCTGCACGTATGCCTCCTCGAGCTTCTCGAAGTTGACGGCTTACAATTAAAGTGAATTGTGGTATATATATATATATATATATATAATATATATATATATATATATATATATATATATATATATATATATAACGCGTGTGCGTATGTCCTCGCAAGCATGCATGCATATGCACACAATTGCCCATACATTTGAATACGTCATTACATCTCTCACTTCAGTAGCAATCCCAGACACGACTGAAATGACGAGACTTCAGCTAAACAACAAAACG
The DNA here is from genome assembly GCF_046742065.1 of Oratosquilla oratoria. Taxonomy (NCBI): domain Eukaryota; kingdom Metazoa; phylum Arthropoda; class Malacostraca; order Stomatopoda; family Squillidae; genus Oratosquilla; species Oratosquilla oratoria. Next base: position 33,804,226 of record NC_134779.1, on the reverse strand, counting down.
AAGAAACCCTTTAACGGTGACAGCTGTTCCGACAGTGGCAGATGCAAGATGGACGACAGCTGAAGTCAGCCTGTGAGCAAGTCCTTTACGGTGGCGCATTGTACACCTTACTGTGACTAGCTTCAGGCGATTTTATTACATCCTGTTCCCCGAGTTGCTACAACTATGTGAATGTATGTTTTAGTATTACATAGGTTATCGTATATAGACAATGGCTGCCTTGTTTGTTTGTTTTTTATTTGTGCATTCATTTGTTCATTATTTCATTTAAATTTTCATTCATTTATTTATTTACTCATTTACCTATATAGCCATTCATTTATCTTTATTTATCTATCTATATATTTATCTATCCATTTATCTATTTCTGTAAAACAATTGTATTAATGCATCAACTATTGATGTAATTTGCGTAGTTGTGGTGAGGCATGTAGCAGATTCAGATGTCTGCTGTGGTACAGTCGACTGGATGGAAGACCCCAAGTTGAACTTGGACTCTGTGGATGGATCGGGACCCCGCTGAAGCCGAGCCCAACTCAGATTTTACAATAAAAATAGTTTTGTTTCTCGCCATAATAAAATATCTAAAGCTCCGATTAGGTTAAGTTTATCTAAAATATATTCGATATTAAAGATATATATATATATATATATACATACATATATATATATATACATACATATATATATATATATATATATACATACATATATATATATATATATATATATACACACACATATATATATATAATTCATATATACACATATATACATATATATATATATATATCATTCCACGCTTCATTATTTACTTAATTCTATTTTATACAAGAGTTCGCTGGCCGAGCTAATTAGAACGTCGTTACCTGCAGCGAAGGTCGAGGGGATGATGGTTCGAACCCTGCCACCGGCGAAGCTGAACCAAAGGCATGATTTGTTGAATTCCAAAGCCCTCTGTAAGGGGCACCGTCCTAGCCTCCCGATAGGTTGTGAGTTTGTGACGTTAAACCAAATGAAACATTATCATTACCACCATCATCATCTATTATATCTTATTTTGTTACGTCTTTCTATACCTTATATGATATATAACCCTTTCAGTGTTTCCCTATATTTGTATTTTCATCCTGCCAATATAAGAACATAAGAATATAAGTATGGAGGAGACTGCGAGAGGCCATATGGCCTACACTAGAGAGTTCCATGTACCTTACCAACTGCCATCCCTATCCATAAAGTTAAATAATCTCTTAAAACGACCGATAGTTTCAGCGCTCACTACATAATTACTAATTCTGTTCAATTCGTTAACCACTATGTTGTTGGCAAACCAGTTCTTGCCTACTTCCATTTGGGTCATTCAGAAATTATATTCTGTTGGCCAGCGCCAAGCGGTTTTATTCAGCCAGAAGCGGACCCCTGAGCTCTCAAAGAAGTAAAGGTTCTAGCTCAGCGCCTCCTGGTGTACAACTATCTTTTTTTTTT
>NC_134779.1:33790238-33800238 GCF_046742065.1 Oratosquilla oratoria | reverse complement strand
CTGCCAAGGACTCGAACCAAGAAATCATATGACAAGTGCATATATATATATATATATATATATATATATATATATATATATATATATATATATATATATATATATATATATGGGAAGGGTGGAGAGGGTTGTGGAGGGGAGGGAAATGGGTAGCAATAGGTACGTGCCTCTGACGTAGCTACTTCCCTCATGAGAGGGAGGAAAAAGCTCTTGGTCTTTAGAAACATATAATCAAACAAATAGAAATAATAAACAAAAACTCGTATTACCCCCCAGGAGAATGAATTTACCTCCATGTTGGTAACCGCTGCGTTAGATTAGGTTAGGTTAACTTAGCTCAGGTTAAGTTAATTCTTAAGTGAAGAAGTGAACAGTTGAGGGGCCACGTGAAGTAAGACGCTGAGGAAAACAAGAAGAGTAGGTCAAAGGACAGAGATCTCAGGATCACCATTGCTGATCCAAGGGGAGATGGAGACTACAAAGGATTACAAAGGCGGAGCATGCCGACAGGAGACCTTTTGATCCATATCTAGGTTGGATGCGAAAAAAAAATCATATTAATAATAAAACAATAAATAAAACTATAATAATGTAAATAACAAATAAAATACATAAATAAATGCATAGGTATAGTTAAATAATAAACAAACAGGTAAATAGTAAATAATAATAAATTGACATATAACTAATATTAAAAGAAAATCAGACAGACAAATGATAACAAAACAAAAACAAATAATATAAGATAAATTATAATCATTACAGCATCTTACTTAGGTATTTATCTAAATGATTCTTAAAGCTTCGAACTGAACTACATTGCACTACCTGTGCAGGAAGTTTATTCCATTCATTAACTACACGGTTGGCAAAGTTGTTTCTACCTACTTCCAAATTGAATCTATTTCCGGACAGTTTGAGACCATTGTTTCTTGTCTGATTCTCATTAAATGTGAAAATTTTGTCACTTTTGATGTTGTCAATTCCCTTTAAAATCTTAAAGACCTGTATCAAGTCACCTCTGAGTCTACGCTTTTTTAGGGAAAACAGATTCATGTAGTGAGTATTGATCACTGATCACTCGCCAATGGCTACAACTATGGACTTATAGAAAATTATATATATATATATATATATATATATATATATATATATATATATATATATATATATATATGTGTGTGTGTGTGTGTGTGTGTGTGTGTGTGTGTGTGTGTGTTTATATATATATATATATATATATATATATATATATATATATATATATATATATATATATATATACGTGACCTAACCTAACCCAACCTAGCCTAGCCTAACCTGACTCAACCTAACCCAATCTAGCCTAGCCTCACCTGACCTAACCTAACCAAACCTAGCCTAACTTAACCATACTTAATATGCCCACAACCTTGGAGATGCCTATAAGGCCACGACAAATATTTACCACAACATACATATAAGAAAACAGGACTAAATATGAAAATGTTATTGTAAAACTTTTCTCATTATTCGCAACAAAAATTACTCAATTCTTAGAAAACGCTTCTGGTGTCAGTAATTTTAAAAAAAATTCTTTTTTATACTGGAAATTTGCTTGATTTTACAGATTTACAAAAAATAAGAAATGTACAGACAAATACAATAATAAAGCCTACTTGCATTTTGTGCCGTGATATTATTATGGTGATCTGGGTTCAAGAAATTAATTTAAAGGTGTAAAAAAAAAATTACGAGAAATAAAGAATAAATTAATAATTACTTGTGGAAGGCAGATGTGGAGGGAGTGAACATGAGGGGACGTCCTAGGATGAGGTGGATGGATGGGGTGAAGGGGGCTTTGGGGAAGAGGGGAATGTCTGTTGAGGAAGGACGGGAGAGGACAGAAGACAGGGGTGAATGGAGAATGGTTGTATATGGATGACGTGGGGACAGCACGAGGTGGACTGGGCGGGTGGACGGGGGGTGAGGTAGTATGTGTGAGCAAAATTTGACGCAGCCCGAAGGGATTTCTCCCCGTCCTCTCATTTTATGCAATGGGGGGACGGAGAGGGGGGGGGTCGCCGATTTAATGAAGCGGCCTTGCTGTGGATGTGCTGTGTCTTGCGACACTGCTTCTGACCCAGGGCAGTGGACAAGGTGCAGGGATGACCCGTCATTCAGGAGGTGCTAAGATAAGAGGGAGGGTGGAGGGGTGTGGAGTGTATTCAGGGGTGGAATGGGTGGGATTGATTTTGTGCCTTTTTCTTTTTGGCTACCCCCCTTGTAAGGGGAAAAAAGCCTTGGTATATGTATGTATGTACTTTCTGATCAAATAAGAGTGAGAAGACTAAGATTCCTTTTTTATGTTCACATGTATAGTAGACAAACGTGCACACACACACACACACACACAGAGAGAGAGAGAGAGAGAGAGAGAGAGAGTAAGAGACAGAATAAGCCTCTCTTCTTTTCTGTACACAATTACGGAAATACACAAGGAGATAAGATAATATGGAAACAAATGGATGATGGATGGGTTGGAATGGGTGTATGTCTTAGATAGATACCTCCCTTATATGATGGGAAACGCCTTTGGTGTAGAGAAATAGAACAATTAGAATATTAGATACACACTCAAGCATATGTATACGTACATATATACATTCATAAACACACACACACACACACACACACACACACACACACACACACACACACACACACACATATATATATATATATATATATATATATATATATATATATACATCTACATACACAAAGTGCAAAGGTGGTAAACATGCATATCTAAGTGGAAAAACTGGTCGACTGTTGCCTAAAGTGACTATTGTGATGCATCTATCTTTCCTAAACAGATTCTTAGCAGTGAACTCGGAAAGCTAATAAAGATTCCCTCAACAACTTAGCTCCTGCTAAATCTCTCCATACGCTTCTGAAATATCATTTCCACCTTCCTCGCACGAGAGCTTTCTGGCAAAGACATACTATTGGCCAATTGAACCGTTATGCCTCTCCGCTTTGAACGGGTGCGGTGATCCGAGTCCTGATTGGTGGAGGAAGACGGTGTTGCCATACGACCCTCAGAGCATTTCCCCGTCACATCTCCCTCGCTCGCTCTCTCTCCACCCCGTGCAGGCGAAATTGAATTACGTAAGCTAGGTGCAGCATATTGGTCTGTGAGAGGCAGCATATGTTCCTGTGAGCATAATTTGATTTGAATTTTGGAGGAGCCAGGTCATAATGAAAGCAGCAACTTTTGGCAGGATGAACAATCACGCCACGTAAGCAAATACGAGAAGGAAATTAAGACAAACGAACGAAGAAAAAAGATACTGTCTGATTCTCTGCCTGGCCTGTACTCGCAGTCTAACATAATTTCCTTCACTTGTACAAATTTGGTCTTGGAGATTCTGATTATTTTATTGACTGGGCTTTGGAAGAAACTTGAAGTAAACTTTCTTTCTTTAAGTATTTTGGAAGCAATACAAGGACAGGAAACAACACGGCAAGTTGTTCCAAATATGAAGAAGGAAAACAATCTCCAATTTCATTTTCCCCCTATGCATCACGCATACGTACATACATACATACACATATACATACATACATACATATATATATATATATATATACATGCACACACACAAATATATATACATGCATACATACATATATACACACAGGCGTACAAAATCATCCAGAGTAGCGTGGACACAAACATCCGTTCTTTCTCTTAGCGTGGTGTAACAAAATTACTTCAGAATCTGTGCTGGAGGCCACCGGCACATTTAGTATATAACTTATTATTGTTATCATCATCATCATCATTATTATTATTATTATCATTATTATTATTGTTATTCTTATTACTGTTATTATTATTATTATCATTATTATTATTGTTATCATTATCATTATTATTATCATTATCATTATCGTTATTATCATTATTATCATTATTATTATCATTATTATCATTATTATTATTATTATCATTATTATTATCATTATTATCATATATTATCATTATTATTATAACAATTTTATTATTATTATTACCATTATCATAATTATTTCAATTCTATGCAAGGTTGAACATACAACCCGAAAATTTAAGAGATTCAAGGCAAGCTACTGTATATAATATATATATATAGGTTATGTATACATACAAATATACATTTACACACACACACACACACACACACACACACACACACACACACATATATATATATATATATATATATATATATATATATATATATATATATATATCAAAGGCCCTTTCCCCCTTATAAGGAGGTAGCCAAGTAGAAACACACAGGCACCACACAAAGACAAGGGACAGCCTGAACTTCACTCATTCCTGAAGTTTAATGTATACTTTTAGGTGCACTAATGCAAACATATGTGCATATATAATGTACTCACACATGAATACATGCATACATACATTTATATGTATTTACATATTCTTATACACACACGCATAAACGCACACACACACACACACGAAACAATAATGTGTGCAAAAAACATACACGAATTTAAGAGCAAACTATGAGACGGGACCCTACGAGCGTAGCTCTCCTTCCCGTAAGATACAACTAGGAAAATACACACACACATACACACAGACACACACACACGCAAACTACTCCCATCATATCCCAACCGTCGAAAATAAATAATACAAAGTAAAACAGAACAAAAAACATATTTAATACACTAGGAGAGGTCCATGAGAAAGCACAAACACGAGAAGAGAGAAAACGGATGTGTTGTCTCAACAGTGAGCTACTGTAGAGGATAATCACATAAATCCCAGTCACTGATGAAGATCATACTGCACCAACAACAGTAAATCAAGTCATCAATTGTAACAATTCTGCATGATCACCTGGCCAAGCACATAACGGAAACAGAATGGCCAGAACCAACAATGGAAAGATAGGTTTGATCGTCTAACCAGACAGATAACAAGACTAAAACTAGACGTCTAACGAAGCTCTCTTGATTTTCTAGTGCAGACGTTCTTCGGCACAATGGTCCTCATCTAAGGAACTCGTCGGTATCCTGCGTTCGAGGAACTAACAGGCCGGTGTGACGAGTAAGTGGTCGCAGACTAAGTGGATACAATTCTTAGACACAAATCGAACAATCTTGGCGAGCACAAACACATAAGAACATAAGAATGAAGGAGACTGCAAGAGACCATAAGGCCTACACTAGGTAGTTGCCATGTCCATTACCACCTGTCATCCCCGTCCATAAAGTTGTCTAACCGTTTCTTAAAACAACTGATAGTTTCAGCGCCCACTACATGGATTGGATATCGAGACGTACATCGGGCAATAACTGTCGTGGATCTTATACAGCATGTACAAGATGCTGATACTACGATGATGTTCCAGATCACATAAAGAAATGATTGTTGGGAAAGTAGGGGATATACTAATAAAAACTAAAGTAAGCATTATTGAAACCGTAGTTGATACCACTCGGCTTTGGTCTGGAAGCGAGTTGTGGACTTCGAGATGTGGAGTCAGAAGAGGAGGTGAGGTACAATGATAAAGAAAAGATGAGGAAGAAAGGTGTGTTAAGGAGAGAAGATGAGGATGGAAAATGATGTGCAAGTTAAGGCATACGAAGACAATGAATAGGGAGAGAGTAGCCCAGACAGCGTGTGAGGAAGATGTGGAAGAAAGGAGATGGAACACAACTGAATTGTGAGTCTCTCTAGAGCAGTGGTTCTTAACCTGTGGGGAATTCTCCACTGGTGGGGAATGGCGGAGTTGCCAAGTGGGGAAAACAAAATTTAAGGGCCATAAAATGGCACAAAAAAGCAAAGCGTATATATACGTACTAAACACTGCATGGGTTAAAATCGAATTTGTCAAAGACCGATGCTGTGGTGGGAAATGGAGAGTTGGCTCACTAAAAAGTGGGGAATTGGAGAAAAAAGGTTAAGAGCCCCTGCTCTAGAGAAAGAAGAAAACATTAAGGGAGGCAGATAGCCGACCAAACCCATTCCCATCCGTCACCTGTTTCCCATTTATCATCTCTTGTGTATACATGTATGTAGTGTGTGTGTGTGTGTGTGTGTTTACCTAGTTGTATTATACGGGAAGGGAGCTATGCTCATAGTGCCCGTCTTTGTATCTCTCAGCATAAATTTTTTCTTAAAATCTTGAATAGTGTTTGCACACACCTTCTTTGTCCAATTTGTTCCAAGTATCTATCACTGTGTGTGTGTGTGTGTGTATTTATTCTTTGCATCTACGGAAGATCATTTCATACAGAGATACCGCCAATCCAACCACACAGACGTGTCCTTTCACTTCCTGGGACCAAACATTAAGGGAACAAGAATCCAGTTTCCTTACCCTTCATAGCCCATTTCAACAGATCTTTGGTGATTTACCTCTGGTCGATGCCAAGAGGTTTTATTCGGCAGAAAGGACCCACACGACATAAGAGACTTGAGATTAACTCAAAAATCGGGACTGAAGTACATTGGCTTCCTCATCAAGCATCTCCCCCGATGAATATTCAAGTCCGATTCCTCTTCCAATCTCTCCCCTGATCCCCATTTCGCTCTCCTTCCTCCTTGTCTTTCTCTATCCTCTCTGTTGTCGTCCACAAACGCATCCGCCCACTTTATAGGCAGGTTAAACAGAAATGCTTTTAGATGTGGTTAGTGGGAATGTAGAGGGAAAAGAAGAATTGAAGATAACTACGGTATTATAAGAACTTGGCAGCTGTCGACAAGTCTATCAAAATAAATGGCATGTGATCACGGAGCGTTTATTAGTATGACGTTTCGTTTGTTGCAGATTTATCAAGTCGTGGTATACGCATTTATGAGAATAAATCTAATGCCCCATCCTTTCCAGTTAACCCGGATATTCTTATCTATTTTCAGATATGTGTACTAACTCCCTGACTAAGACGAAACGTCGTGCAAATCAAATCTTCGTTCTTACATGCTATTTGCTTTAATAAACTACGGTATTCAAGGGGGAAAAACACGCAAAAATCTGGTTTGAGGGATAAAGGGGACAGTATATGAGCAAAGAGGAGATGGAAGAGGAAACGAAAACATCCAACTTCCTGGTTCTCCGAGCGAACATGACAGCCTTCGTAAGTGGAGCAACGTCGACGCAGTACACAAAGAACTCGACAAGTGAGAGCGGAAAACGAAGGAGGAAGGGACGGCACGCGTAATCACGAAACACGTCACAGATCATCGTGAAGAAATCGGGAACCTGGCCAAAGTCGCGAGGATATTCGTTAACACAACACCTGGAATGGTCCTATCAAAAGAACAACTGTCCTGGAGCGTTGTAACAAATAATAATAATAATAAATAATAATAATAATGATAATGATAGTAATAATAATAATAATAATAATAATAATAATAATAATAATAATAATAATAATAATAATGATAATAATGATAATAATGATAATAATGATAATAATGATAATAATGATAATAATAATGATAATAAATAATAATAATAATGATAATGATAGTAATAATAATAATAATAATAATAATAATAATAATAATAATAATAATAATAATAATAATATTCTTTATTGGTCACGTAAATTACATGAAATTTGTCGTGTGTGTTTTCATAAGAAATCGAGGGCAATCATACATAGATGAGCTACTACAATCTTAAAGTATTTATCAAAATCTCATTTACACAAAAGCTAGAGAAATACAAAAAATTACAATCTGGGAAGAACCAATGGATAGTTGGTCCAGGCAACACAGAGATACAGCCGACATTATATGCACAGAAGATGCTACTTCACCTAGTCTCAACATTATCTCTGAAGAAAACGGTTGCCGAAATATGACCGATTTTTGTTTTGTTTCATCTTATGTTTCCTACCAACAATTTCACTAATCTATCTTTTCTTTTCTTTTCATTTTCTTATTTTATTTCTTTGTCCTTATCAAACCCTCCTCTATCCTCACAATTGTCAGGACAGAAGACAACAGACGAAATACATGATGGTGGACGAAGAAAGGAACCAGAATATTTACCAGATGTGGACAACCAACATCCTTTTTTCCAATATTCAGAACAAAAGACGCCTTTCGAAAATATACCAGACAATCTTTTCATTAACCTTTCCTGCACCAAGACAATTGATCCATCTTCTCAACCTTTCCAGCATCAAGACAATTGATCCATCTTTTCTTCAACCTTTCCAGCATCAAGACAATTGATCCATCTTTTCTTCAACCTTTCCAGCATCAAGACAATTGATCCATCTTTTCTTCAGCCTTTACCTAGGCTCCAATGATCTCCCTCGTTTCCCCGGATCTTATTTAATCTGTCATGTGCATCATGATCGTTTCCATAACAGAAGATATAGAACGGTTCTCCCATATCCTGCGATGGTATCCGCCGCACAGACAATTATGGAATGTCAACATACCTGATCACAGACCAGCTCAACAGATCACATTCGAGACAACACTTACGGGCCTCTGAAGGGATTAAGACCCGTCTGTAGATAATCAATTATCTACCAAATCTTCAACCAAACAACCCATCGTGACTATGTGCTTGGAAAAAGCTGGAAAAGTGAAACGTCGTAGCAATAGTTCCGTCCTTGCGTGGCGTTTATTTCGAATATAAACAATATTATATAAATACATTAACGTATTAGAACATAAATAAACATATACAGTACTATATGAGAATATATATTAAAATACATTAATATATAAATACATCAATATGTTAAAATACATAGATAAACATATACTCTAGGAGGGATTCTGTCTTGGGGGGATTCTGTCCAGGAGGGATATTGTCCGGAGGGATTGTGTCCAGGGGGGATTATGTCCGGACACCATTTCAATAGACCAGAATATTACAAATTAGCCTCTGACTTCTCCCCCCCTCCCCCCCCCCCCCGGGATGGGGAGGGGGCTATTTTAACAGAATAAACAGAGTTAAAACACACAAGTGAAGCCACAATATGTACAGATATGAAGTTAAACTGGGTTAGGTTAGGGTAGATAAAACTAAGCTAGGTTAGTCTCGGTTCGATTTGGGTGGCTAAGGTTAAGTTAGGCAAGGTGAAGTTTGACAGAACTAAGCTATATTACAGTAGGTTAGGTTAGGATGTATTTAATTTTTTCTATCTCACCCAAAATCCTGATTTGAGTTTGGGATGGGGTGGGAGGTATTACACATAAAAAAAATCTTGATTTATCTAAGTCGTTGTCCACAACAGTATGTTAACATCACCCAGTCAGTGATATATCAAATGCATAAAATTCCTGAGTCACGCAAGCATCGATATTTAACATGAAACTTACGTTGTCCAATAGCTCCTAACCTAACCTAAGCTAACCAAACCTAACATAACAATTCAATTGAAAAATTAGCTCTTTGAAATACAAATGAATAATGGTTTGCGTGATACTAGACAAGAACATGCAGTCAACATACTGCTAATTACAGGATTATTACTTTTACTCGTAAGAAATATGTGGTTGAAATTATAGCTTTAACCAGAATAAAGGCAGAATAACTTTACCTTTTCACAAGTGTCTTGCAGAAAAATCAAAGCAACGAGATGGCGAGTTGTTTTGCACCTTGAAGAACAATCTTTGTGAAAACACATAGCTGTTGCAAATGTACACAGAGTGACTTTTTTTTTTACCTCGCCATTATCACGAAAACACGGTAATACATCGCTGTTCATTTTGAAATGTCCGTTGAATTTTCTTATCACATTTCGTACGGGTCACAAAATTTTGTTTCGATAAATGAACATTTCTATAACACAAATAAGATTCTATCTCAATATCTATTTCAATTTCAATTCACCACTCATTATTTGTTGTCTTTACCAAGTACAAAAATGTGAAATCACTTATTTGTATCACAAATGCCAAAACACATCAAGAAAACACTACACTTTCACTCGTTTGAAAACAAAACTTAAAATA
>NC_134779.1:33770238-33785238 GCF_046742065.1 Oratosquilla oratoria | reverse complement strand
TTTGTGATCATCAACCAATCTTTTTACAATGATTTGTTCGTGAGCAACAAATACAATATCTTTATTACAAATAGTGGTCGACATTTCAAAATATGGAATATACATGAATCACGCATATGAGGAAGAGGAAGGGAGAGAGAGAGAGAGAGAGGAGAGAGAGAAAGAGAGAGAGAGAGAGAGAGAGAGAGAGAGAGAGAGAGAGAGAGAGAGAGAGAGAGAGAGAGAGAGAGAGAGAGAGAGAGAGAGAGAGAGAGAGGGGGGGGGGCGACCTGAGGACCAAGGCCTCAAGGAAGACCTTTCTCAAGGACGAAGCATCACTACGTGACCCCCCAGCACCACGTGGTCCAGATACGTGCTCACCCACACGTCACACGCTCCTGGAAATAATGACCCACAATTCCACGACCTGGGGACACTAGCGCCCTCCTCTCCACGTGGAGGGACAATTGTTCCCCGGACAAGTGTTCCCCCGGACAATTGTCCCCCCCGGACAATTGTTCCCCCCGGACAAGGGTCCCCCCGGACAATTGTTCCCCGGACAAGTGTTCCCCTGGACAGTTTCTCACCACATGAGTGAGAAATAGGACACTTCACCACATTAAAAAAATACATAACTTTACTCATCACATTAAAAGTGCGATTCTTTGACATAATATAAACTGTAACTCAATGCTTTGTATGTCCTCACTCTAAACTAATGTAATCTAATTTGACTTACCCTAACCTGACTTAACCTAACATAATGTAAATTAATCTCTCTTAACAGATCTTAATATAACCTAACCTGATTAACCTGGCCTAACCTAACATAATGTAAATTAATCTCTCTTAACAGATCTTAATATAACCTAACTTGATTAACCTGGCCTAACCTAACCTAACCTAACTTAGCTTACCCCAGACTAAGCCTAACCTAACCTAACCTAACCTAACTTTACCTAACCAGTCGGGGTTCAACTCGATGACTGAACTGTCTTGGAGACCGGTCAGCAATTTATAAACCTATTAGCGATCCTCATTAGACCCCATCTATGTCAGACGACACGTCACAGTGTGTGTGTTTGTGTGTGTGTGTGTGTGTGTGTGTGTGTGTGTGTGTGTGTGTGTGTGTGTGTGTGTGTGTGTGTGTGTGTGTGTGTGTGTTAGATGTTGTCCTGTGACTAACCTATATGTACAGTATGTGTCAATCTCGGATCTCTCTCTCTCAGCGTTCCACGTTGGCATCAGTATAATCTAGTTCTGATCAGGTTAGGTAGGGTGAGGTTTGGCTAGAGATGACTTGTTAAGCTACTTTAGGTTTGGTTAGATTAGGTTAAGTTAGTTTAGTTTTGGTTAGGCTGGGTTAGTTTCATTCTGGTTTGATTGGGTTAATTTAGGTTAGATTAGATTAGCTTTGATTAGGTAAGATTCTGTTAGGTTAAGTTGGGTTAAATTAGACTGCGTTAAATTTTGTCACATTAGATTAGAATGGGGTTAATTAGGTTAGACTTTAGTACACTAGTTCTAATAGACTGCTTGCAATAGTAAAAAAAAAATTTGATCAGAAAATTGCGCCAGAAAAGAACAGAATGTCAAATTTTAACCTATTATCCAGAAGTTTCAAACCTGTGAACCGTAAAATGAGAGATAATGTAAACTTTCTAAAGATCTCTGATTGGCTCGCCTTCGGAGAAAGATGACGTCATGACGCTCGATTTTTGAAATATGTGACGTCATGTCTCAGCTACGGAAGAATATGACATCGCGTGCGTTAGCCAATCAGGCGAGAGAGAGAGAGAGAGAGAGAGAGAGAGAGAGAGAGAGAGAGAGAGAAAGGGCGGGGGAGAAAGGGAGAGAATGAGAGAGTGTGTGAGAGAGAATGGACTAAGATCTTGTTTGGATTGAGTTTGGTGTAGGAGCCATTTCAGCCCAAGCCAAGAGCGGGTGATCTGATCGCGATTATCTGTTTAATTAATCTTTGACTGATGGGAAATCTTGCCAACTACGCACAAAGCTAACATGGTTCAGGGCCGTTTCTGGATGGACACCTTGACACTGAACCTGAAAGTAAAGATTAACAGACATTTTGCCGAGTTGACAGATGGTATAAAAGAAAATGGGTAAATGGGTAAGCATATATATCAATAAAATGAACAAATGAATGAATGAGTGAGTGAATGAATAAAAATATAAATAAATGAGTGAATTGATAAGCAAATAATTACACAAATAAATAGATAGATGAATAGATAAATAATAAATAAATTGTGGATGATTAAATAAATAAATAGACAAATAAACGAATAAACAAATAATTAAACAAGTAAACAATTATATAAATAGATTACCAGACCATGAAGACAATCAGTGCATGGAAGATGTGACGTCAGAAAATGGGTCTATGGAAACCAATTTACTTCGTGATGCTGTACTGCTAAATAAATAAATAAACAAATAAATGTATAAATAAATAAATAAATAAATAAATAAATAAATAAATAAATAAATAAGCAAATCGGTCACGTACTTGGCTCCTCAACTTGTTAAATTATTTTCATCTTTTTATTTGTCAATATGTTTGTTTATTGTATATATATCCGCGAATTCATTTCTGTAGCTATTTACTAATTTATTTGTCTATTGGTTTGATTTCTTCATTCCTTTGTTTAATTGATCATATATTTGTTTGATGACCTGTTTGTTTGTTCCTCTGTTAATTTACCTAGTTATATTTATGCACTGGCTTTATTTGTTATATTTACTATTTAATGAAGCGGCCTTGCTGTGGATGTGCTGTGTCTTGCGACACTGCTTCTAACCCAGGGCAGTGGCCAAGGTGCAGGGATGACCCGTCATCCAGGAGGTGCTCAGATAAGAGAGAGGGTTAAGGGGTGTGGAGTGTATTCAGGGATGGAATGGGTGAGAATGATTTTATGCCTTTTCCTTTTTGGCTATCTCCCTTGGTATATATATATATTTACTATTTAATTATTTTCCTATTTATTTATGCACTCGTACTAGTTTCTTATTGCCTCTCTTTCAAATATGTAAATATAATGATAATAATAATAATAATAGTAATAATAATAATAATAATAATAATAATAATAATAATAATAATAATAATAATAATAATAATAATAATAATAATAATAATAATAATAATAATAATAATAATAATGATAATAATAATACAGGTAATAATAATTATAATGATAAGAAGAGGAAGAAGAAAAGAGTAGTTACGTTTTGGAAGTAACGCAAATTACTTCCGTTTTCTTTTTTTATCGAATTCATCATAAGTAATGCAGTGTGGAAACAAATAATGCAGGTTCATGTTGGAAAGAAGTCTTATTGTCATAAATTAATATTCTACAAAGAATTGTGAACGAGCAAGCAGAAACAATGACATACCTGATTGAATTTGGTATTCATTTTGAAGTGATGTGTTTCTCAATAAGCCATTGTAATTGTTCGTCTTGTTTATTCAAGGACTAAAGTCATATCCAAGTTATCATGTCTATGGCGATCCAGAAAACAGAATTCCAACGTTCATTTACAACCTTCCCGTCAAAAAATAATAATAATTGTGGATGAACCAGACCGTGCGAAATACATTACCTTTTGAATAAAATTCACGAAGAATAGTCTATTATTTGGAACTTAATTTCATTATAGCGTGTATCCTAATCGTATACTGTACAGTAATGTTTTTCCTTGCGAAAATGAATGCCTGCGGTTATTTCTCACAATACCGCCAAGACGGCAACAGTGGTCGACACCCCCCCGGCAGTTAGGAAAGAAATAATGAATATGGAAAAAAATAGAGATTGTGGGGGACCACACACTCGGTAAGAAGTAAGGAGGTATGCAAGCTAACAAGGAACTGCGAGGAAAGTGTCATTGCTTTGCACGGGAGCACACACACATACAGAAACACATACCTCATGTTTATTCATAACTAAATGATCATCTGGTGGCAACAAGAGTCGCCCGCGTGGCCTGCTGCGTTGGCTCGGTAGCAAAGTGTAACTAATCCAGAGAGATTACATGAGAAGGCCTGAATGATCACGAAATTAATAATGCCAACGGACTATGAGACATAATGGCCAAAAGTGATGAACAGTTCTAAATGAGAGATGACTTGGCAACCATGGCCATGGTGGATCAAGGCGTTATTTTGTTGCATCTGCATTCGGAGTTCACTCATCATGTCGTATTGCATGATGCACAAACTACAGTGAGTATACAAATGTTTCCAGCACAAATGCCTATGGGTATACTATTGTATACAATAAAACCACCAGTAATCACACTATTGTATTAAATAAAACAACTACCAATGAGTCTACTGTATTGTATACATTGCATTGGCGACTATCCTAATATCCACTACCACGTTGGCATTTATGTCGTATACAATACAAATAGTAAATGCTTTGCTGTTAGTTTTATATAATGCAATAGTGTTGTTATTGGTGGTTTTATTTAGTTATATATCTATTCATTATACATATATGTATTGTATATTTATTTATTATATATATATATATCATAGATTCATATTATTATATATATATATATATATATATATATATATATATATATATATATATATATATATATACATATAATATACATCTACGTATGTATATATTTATAATATATACTGTATTTTTCCTAACAATGAAATTATCCAATTTATAAAATCCGTGACTAAGTTCTCAATAAATGTATTTTTTTTTCATCAGATAGAAGCATTGATGAGTCCAATCTGATCAAAAACACATTTAATGAGAACTCTTTAAGACTACTTCGGAAATTTCTTCGGGAGACTTTGAAGACTTCTTCGAGAGAATTTAGAACATAAGAATGTTTTGCTAGCAGTGTGATATTTTCCGTATGTATGTATGAATGTATGTGTGTATGAATACTGATGTATGAATCCAAACTTGCGTAGGATTATTTTTGGATGCAATAATATCAAATTCCTTCAGACATGTATGCCACCACATAAGCTTCACTTTTTTCCAATTATGTCTGGGCAGAAACAACTTCGATGACAATCTTCTGTTTTTCGAATTCAACTTATCTTTGCGTCCTATATTGAGATGCTGAAATATTACATGAGAAAAGTGAAACACATGCGAATGTTAGACAATTCTTGAAACGTTCTCGGGGAACTTTGGAATACTGTGAAAGAAAGTATTCTTCTAGTGATTAAATTCACAACATTTGACGAGAATCGGCCCATTGTTAAGCAAGAGGAACAAGCTTATGAACATTCCCTTTCCGGGCGTTTCTGGTATTCCAGCACATGACCTAACCTCGAAAATACTCGAAATTTCTTGAAGAGCATTTCCACGATTCAAACACAAGAGCCCTTCTCCCGTGGTTTAAGATGACAAGGAAATTAAATTCCTTCGAAGGAACTGAAGAATACTCCGAGGGTTCTGAACTTTTTTTTTTATCAGTTGGTTGACCACCTTGAGAACGAAAAAGCAATTGTGAAATAAGGAGCACAAGCTTGTGAAAATGTCCTTTCCAGGCGTTTCCGACATTATAGCGCATGACCTAAGGTACCTCGAAAATACTTGAAATTTCTTGAAGAGCGTTTCCACGATTCAAACTCTAGATCCCTTCTCCCGTGATCGAAGATGAAAAGGAATTTATTTTTTCCCCTTTGGTTGACCATTTTGAGACTGCTAGAAAATACCTACTGATAATGAATGATAATTATAACATAATTGTAAAAATATACAAGAAAATAATCAAGTAATGGTTGAGTGATGAAAGTAGCATCACTGAATAAACTAATGACCTACCTACAAATAAACAAACACAAACAGAAAATGTTTTCTGTTCATTTATTACTGTAAAATAATGATCATATATTTTATAGAATAATGTTAGTAAAATCCAGCACGTGATGCAAGACTAAAGTGAAACACACACACACACACGCATGTGCGTGGGTGTACAAGACACCAAATATTCTTTAGATTTGTCAGGATCGTTTTGCCAGTTGGAGTCTACACTTTATACTAAATATACGCTGGGACTGAAGGATCTGGTTCTTATTGGTCAGTGAGTGAAATCCTTTCGCAAATTCTTCAAGGGTCTTATCATTATTATTTTCATTTTGGCAACGACATGCAACTTTCTCTGGACTTTGAGTGTGTTCCCTTTCTTTAAAAATCTTTCTCTCTACTTTTCAGGAGATTCTTCTTTTGCACTTTCTTTCTTTTTAAGTCAGCTCATTGTCTTGCGTTAATTATATACTGGAACTAGAGGAACTAGATGGGCTTCACTCTAAGGTGACGACAAAAATTTGTCCGTCCTTTTCCTTCATGTCCTTCTCTCCCCTCTTCCTCTCCACGATGAGGCGACTGTGCAAGTCAGGGAACGGTTCTGAGAGGACCTTCCTGTGGAAACGCTTCGCACAGGGCTCGCGGTCGTTCCTGAAGAATTGGGTCGTGTGACACCACGTCAGCATAGCCAGGAGGCTTCCTGGGACGACCGACACGATCAGGAGTGCTGCCTGGCACCACACTCCTCCTCCCTCGCCCCCCGTCATGGCGAGGTTGACCACCGTGGCAATGCAGCTGGTGCCGTGGAATAACGTGCAGCACCAGAGCATGCCGAAGAACTGGGGGTAGTTGCGGCCCCCGACGCAAATCCCCAACACATAACAGTGGTGGTCGATTTCTTGAACGCAGACTCGGCACTTCTGGCAGTGCCGGTCACGGGGACCTTGCCAATGTCGGCATACGAGGCAGAACCCGTCGACGGGTGCCAGCTCCTCTTCGGCCCTTTCGGGGTCATACCTCCAGGGACCTCGGCCGGGGTTCCTCGCGATGACGAAGGCGAGGAATCCGCTGGAGAGGACCAGGAGCTGGGCCAACAGAACTACGAGTCCGGGGGAGTTCTCAATCCAAAAATGTCCTTGTCCCGCGATGAACAGTCCGAAAGTGGCTCCAAGGCTGGCGTAGAGGGCGATCCTGATGTAGTGGTGAAGCTTGAAGATCATCTCGTTGGTTCTCTGGAGACAATTTCTGGAAGACAACCGTGGCTGAAAGCATCAAGGGAAAACCGAAAAAATTGGGTCCGAGATGGCGACCCGAACAAGGCGCGACCAACCCGTGTGTGTGTATAACATACATATGTATATATATATATATATATATATATATATATATATATATATATATATATATGATATATATACAGATGTATATATATATATATACATATACATATATATATATACTTATACACACACACACACACGCACACACACATATATATATATATACAGTATATATGTATGTATATATATTTATATATACATATATATATGTCTATATATATATGTGTGTGTGTGTGTATATGTATGTATATAAATGTGTGTGTATATATATGTGTATATATATATATATATATATATATATATATATATATATAAATATATACCGGTATGTATATTATATGTACATACATATTTTGTAAAGGAAGGAAGTAGGTTTTCTTTTATCCATGTTGAATTGAATGCGACAGCATTCTGGCAATTGTTCAATTTCTTGATATTTTTTTTTCTTTTTTTAATCAGGATTTTCCTTGCTGAAGAGTGACCTAATACAAGATTTACATAGTTCTCCACTTAATAATTCGAGCTTTCGTCTTCAAAGAGACATCATCAGGATTCACAAAATTTCTCTTATAATAAATATAAATGCTGGAGCAATATGATAACTAGGAAAAAATATAAAAGAGGAAAGTATTCACAAAATAAACTATTTAACACAAGTGTTATCACTTACGCCTAAGAGAGAGAGAGAGAGAGAGAGAGAGAGAGAGAGAGAGAGAGAGAGAGAGAGAGAGAGAGAGAGAGAGAGAGAGAGAGAGAGAGAGAGAGAGAGAGAGAGAGAGAGAGAGAGAGAGAGAGAGAGAGAGAGAGAGAGAGAGAGAGAGAGAGAGAGAGAGAGAGAGAGAGAGAGAGAGAGAGAGAGAGAGAGAGAGAGAGAGAGAGATGTACAAGTGGTAGGGAAAGAGAAGAGTTTAAATGTACCACTACAATTTCTACGTCTCTCTTAGACGTAAGTGATAACACGGACACGTAATGACAACGGGCCAAGAGAGACTGCCAAGACAGCCACTGACATGGAAGCCTAACACGGGAAGACCAATTGGTGGACCCGGAAAGAGATGATGGATTGACGGTGTAGGGGGAAACCCGGGAAAGAAGAGGTAAAGATATGCGAATGGAAGAAGAGGAATGGTGGTATATATATATATATATATATGTATATACACATATATATACATATATATATACATATATTTATATATATATACATGTACATACACTATATATATATATATATATATATATATATATATATATATATATATATGTATATATACATATATATAATGTAACCAATTCAGTACTATAACATAATTAAGCAATCTAATCTAGTTTGACTTAAATTACTTTTCTTTGTTGTACTTTATTTTTTCCTTATTTTGTTTTACTCTGTCATGTTTTGGTTTATTCTTTATTTATTTAATTTTGTTTTGTTTTATTTTTGCATATTGTAGAATTTTTATTTTACCTTATTTCATTTATTTTTGCGTTGTTTTTCTATTATTTTGTTGTAGTTGATATGATTTTGCTTGAATTTATTTTATTTTTTGTTGAATTTAATTTAATTTAATCTTATTTTATTTTGTTTCGATTTTCTAATAACGCCACGAGTTTTCATTCATCTGATGTCAGGATCCATCTCCTCCTCATCCTCTTACTCCTCCTCATCCTACTCCACCTACTCCTCCTCCTCCTCCTCCTCCTCCTCCTCTTCCTCCTCCTCCTCTTCCTCCTCCTCCTCCTCCTCCTCCTCCCACTATTCCTCTTGCTCCATCTCTTCCCCTTTCTTAACTTCCTCCTCCTCCTCCTACTCCTACTCAAAGGATCACAAAGGCGGATCATGCCGACAGGAGACCTTTTGGTCTATATCTAGGTCGGTTGCGAAAAAAATCATAATAATAATAAATGAATAAATAATTTTTTTAATAATGTAAATGATAAATAAAATACATAGATAAATGCATAGGCATAGTTAAATAATAAACAAACAGGTGAATAGTAAATAATAATAAATTGACATATACATACATATACCAAAGGCTTTTTCCCCCTTACACGGAAGGTAGCCAAAAAGAAAAAGGCATAGAAACCACTCCCTCCCATTCCATTTCCTATATATTCCACTCCACTCCACTCCACCCTCCTCCCTCCCTCTTATCTTCGCATATAACTAATAATAAATGAGAATCCTTGTCCTCCCCCTCCTCCACCTTGTTCTCCTTCTCCTGCTCATTCCCCTCTGAGAAAAAACTTTGTAATTTCAGGGATCCTTCCCAAGAGAAGGGATAAACTTTCCAACATCGACAGATTCTACAACATCGCATTCAGTACAAACAACAGAGTAAAATCCCTCTGTGAAAAGGAAAAATGCACTTCTTCCATTTCTGGGACAATTTCTACTTTGATAAAACTCTGTTTGAGGAAGACGGTCTTCACTTGAATGTGGCCGGAGCAGCAAGGTTTAGGCTGCTCAACAACAGCTCGGCTGACTTCAGGAGAAAAAACAACTCAGCGGAGCCCCCATCAACACCTCCGTAATAGAGCAAAGTGACCTTCAGGCCAGATACCAACCTCTGTTACGTTAATGCTCGAAACTTACGAAACAAATACGAAGATCTAGAAATTCTTGGAGCGACAGGTAACTATCACGTGATAGGAATAACAGAATCATGGTTGGACACACCAAGTAGAGATTCTATTGCGGTATACTGTTTCCCGAGCTATTCAATTTTCAGTTGCGAAAGAGAAAATAGAATAGGTGGTGGAGTGCTCTTGTATGTCCGTAATTCCCTCCAACCATCACTGTGAAAAACAGAGGCAGTAACAAATGTTGATATATTGTTGGTTGAAATTAAAAACATTTGCAGTAAATCTAAAGTAATGATTGGACTTGTTTATAGACCACCGGGTCAGCTGCTGGAAAATTATGAAAAATTATTCGATTTAATCTCAGAAACTAACCAACGCTGCGAGACAGTAATCATGGGAGACTTTAACTTACCGGTTAAGAGATGGGGCAAGGATTTGAATTCGCATACAGGACGAGACTTGTATAGTAACTTACTAGAAAGTGACTTCCACCAATGCGTAAACAGCCCTACTCGAGAAAATAATATCCTTGACCTAATACTTTTTACAACAGAGAATCTTGTAAATGAAGTGAATGTCGGCCCAATATTCAGTACTAGCGATTATCTTATCACCACATTCAAAATGAAAATGGAGGCTAGTATATCTAAGGTTAACAAAGAAAAAATACCCGACTTCCAAAGAGCCACTTTTAATAGACTCCAATCATTACTAGAAAACTCAGACTGGAGCAAAACTTCGAACAAGATTGATATTGATAAAGCGTGGGAAATTTCACCACGGAGCTAATCAATACTATAAATCTCTGTGTTCCCTATCGTGAGAGACGTCCGGCAACAGATAAACCAAAGTGGTGGAATAGGGTAATTAGAAACAACCTCTCTCGTAAAAAGCGTGCGTACAAAAAATATTGATCAACTAAAAGCCAAGACGATAAACTAACACTAGACAGAGTTCGCCGCGAAACCAAAACACTGATAAAGCGTAGCAAGAAAAATCGTGAAGAGTATATTGCTGAGGCTAGCAAATCGAACCCTAAAGAATTCTATAGTTATGCGAATAAGAAAAAAAAAAACGCTTACTTGCGGCATTGGACCACTTAATAACGATGAAGGTAAACATACGGATGATGAAAATGAGATGGCCTCAATCCTTAATAAAAACAATTTGCATCCGTCTTCACAGACGAGGATTGCTCATCGTATCAGCCACCAGAACATAAAATGTCCCAAAACGCTTTAAATAAATTAATAATTACCGAAAGCGATGTCGTACAAGTAATTGATAAGCTCAAAATGTGTAAAGCCCCGGGACCTGACAAAAATTCACCTAGAAATTTGCGAGAAGTTAAAAATCAAATCAGTAAACCCTTGTGCATCCTTTTCAACAAATCTTTAACACTTCGTAAAATCCCATCAGATTGGAAATGTGCTAACGTAACACCAATATTCAAGAAAGGGTACAAATCACAACCAAGCAACTACAGACCGAGTAGCCTGATTTCGATTGTGTATAAACTGCTAGAGACCATCATTCGCGACAGTGTGGTGAAATTTTTAGAAGAAAATAAAATTATGAAAGATTCACAATATGATTTCCGTAGCAAACGCTATGTTTAACTAATCTCCTCGACCTCTTTCATGACGTCTTAAACAAATACGAGGGATGTAGATCTGTTGATATAATTCATCTAGATTTTCAGAAGGCATTCGATAAAGTTTCCCATAAACGATTGCTCGACAAATTAAAAACGCACAGTATTTCTGATAGTATCACATCTGGATTAAATATTGGCTCTCTGAGCGAAAATAGAGTTGTAATGAACGGGACCTAATCTAGCTGGCTCGACCTTAAAAGTGGCGTACCGCAAGGATCAGTTTTGGGACCCGTTTTGTTCTTAATATATGTAAATGATCTAGATTCTAGACAATGGCCTCCTCTGCAAAGTATCAAAATTTGCTGATGACTCAAAAATTACCAGTAAAGTAACAACCACCAAATAGAAAGAAACTCTGCAATCCGATCTAGACAGATTATCAAGCTGGGGTAGCAAGTGGCAAATTAAATTTAACGTTAACAAATGCAGTCATGCACATTGGAAGTAACAATGATCACATCCAATACCAAATGAATGTCGAAATACCGGATTTAGTAACTAAAGAAAAAGCTCTAGGAGTTTTGATATCAAATGAAAAGAAGCCAAGTCAACATTGCTCAAAAGTTGTTAAAACAGCAAATAAATTGGTTGACGTTATCGGAAGAGTCTTCGAAAATAAATCAGAAAAAAATATTGCTAAACCTTTATAATTCCTTGGTCCGTTCCCATGTCGAATACTGTGTACAATTCTGGTCCCCATACTACCAGAAAGGTATTAATAGACTAGAAAGAGTGCAACGGAGAATGACTAAAATGATACTAAAGCTGCGAAATCTGCCGTATGAAGAAAGACTTAAAAGTCTAAATTCATTCTCACTTTCAAAAAGGAAAATGCGAGGAGATTTAATCGAGGTTTTTAAAATGTTCAAAGGCTTTGACATCATCGATGTCGAAGATTACTTCTCATTAGACCAATCAAATACAAGAAGACGTCACAAATTTAAAGTAATTGATAAAAGATTTTCG
This sequence comes from Oratosquilla oratoria, assembly GCF_046742065.1. Classification (NCBI taxonomy): domain Eukaryota; kingdom Metazoa; phylum Arthropoda; class Malacostraca; order Stomatopoda; family Squillidae; genus Oratosquilla; species Oratosquilla oratoria. The sequence goes on along the minus strand of NC_134779.1, from coordinate 33,772,900 downwards.
TCGAATGAAAGTAACCACTTTTTCTTTAACCGGGTTGTTAATGTGTGAAATTTGTTACCTTCCACCGTCGTTGAAAGTAAAACAATAACAACATTTAAAAATCGCTTAGATAAATATTTGGACTCCAATCCACAAATGAAATATTATCCTTTGCAATAAAAGATCTGACAGCCCGGAATTTAATTGTAATTGGATAGGATAGTGGTAGCAGTAGAGTTAATTCATCCTCTATCGCCTAGTTGCCCTGTTTTCTTCCTGTAGCTTAGTATAGTAAACACAAACAGACTCGTTAGGACCAATAGGCCTGCTGTTCTTTGTTCTTCCTTTGTGTTCTCCCCATTCCTCTCCTCCCCCTCCTCCTCCTCCTTCACACCCTTCTTCTATCTTCCCCTCCTCCTCCCACTCCACCTCCACCTCTTTCTCCTCCTTCTGATCTTCATTCCCATCCTCCTCCTACTCCTCCTTCTCTTCCCCTCCTGTCCCCCCCTCCACCTTTATCCCTTCTCCCCCTCCCCTTCTCCTTCACCTTCTCTTCCCCCTCCTCCTCCTCCTCCCATTCCACCTCTCCCTCCTCCTCCTCCCATTCCACCTCTTCCTCCTTCTCTACCCCTCCTGTCCCACCTCCCTCTGTTCCCTCTCTCCCCCTCCTCCTTCACCTCCTCTTTCCCTCCCACTCCTCCTCCTCCACTTCCCCTCCCATTCACCCTTGTTGTATGTGTAATCCCTCCCTCCCCCTCCCAGGTCTGTACTTAACCCCCCCAATCCCCCAACTCCCGCGTTTACCTCACGCTTCCCAACCTTACCCCCAACGTACCTCACTACCCTGCTCCCATCCCATCCCATTTCCCCGTTCCTGCTACACCTTCTCACTTTTTCCTTCTATTCCTTTCCCGCCCCTTTCTTATCTTTCACAGCCTCTTCTATTCTTATCTCCCCTTACCTTTTCCCTTCCCTTTCCTTCCTCTACCTTCCCTTCCTCTCTCGTCTCCCTCCTCCTCTTCCCTTTCTTTCTCTACGCCATCCTCTTTCCATTTCTTTCTTTTTTTTCTTTCCCTCCTTTCTCCCTTTCCTTCCCTTCCCTTCCTTTCTCTTCTCCCTTCCCTTCCCTTCCCTTCCTATCTCATATACTTTCTCCTCCCTATCTCTTCTACTTCCCCTTCCCTTTCTCTTCTTCCTTGCCTCTCCTTCCCTTCTCTCTTTCCCTTTTCTTCCCCTCCTTTCCCAGTCTCTTTTTTTCACCATTCCCTTCCCTGCCTTTCCCTTCCCTTTACTTCCTAATCCCCTTTCTCCTATTCTACCTTTCTTTCTACCTTGTAGTTTACCTATCCCTTCCCTTCCCTTTCCTTTACTTCCTGATCCCGTTTCTCCTATCTACCCTTCTCTTTCTCTCCCTTTCTTTCTTACTTGTAGTTTATCTACCCCTTCCCTTCCCCCTTCCACTCTTGCTTCCCTTAACCATCGTCCCTCCCTTCCCTTTACTCACCCCAGCTGGGATTCCCAACTCCCTAAAATCCCCTGAAAGCCTGAAATCCTCCCTACTTTCGCTCCTAATCCCAACCAATCCCGTATGCCACAGGAAACTATCCCTTTAATCACCTCATTTGTCGATAACGTGACACTCCCTTTATCCGTTCAGGACCTCTGGGATCTTTGCAAACGCTGTTGGTATTCCCTAATCTCTCGTTGATCCTAATTTCCCTTCATAAGCTTCTTCCCGACTCCCATTTGTATCTCCTCTCCCAGTCTATTCCAACGATAGTATATACTGTATATATATATATATATATATATATATATATATATATATATATATATATATGTGTGTGTGTGTGTGTGTGTGTGTGTGTGTGTGTGTGTGTGTGTGTGTGTGTGTGTGTGTGCATAGTAGACCACTTGGAAAAAGAAACCTACCGCAGAGCGCTTTCGTATATTACATCTTCAGTGCAAAAAGTACATAGTTGAATAGAAATACATAGTTTTTATATATATGAAGAAGAAACAAGGACAGTTTATATGAGAGTAGAGGACATTTACCCCCTGGAAAGCGGTAGGTCAGGTCGCGAGGGTCAATGCGTTCCACTAATGAGGGAGAGGCGACATTAGGTCACACCCGCAGGATTACAATTTACCTGTTATTCTTTTGCTTATTTCTTGGCAAATAAAACTGTCAAGTTTATATAAGCCTTTGCGTAAGTTAGTATTTTGATCACTGGTGATATGGATCAATCTACACTCTATTAAGTTTCTTGCTATTATGTTATTGGTGTAATAGATGGCATTGGCATTACCCCAATCAACAGGATGATTATCTAATTCAACATGTTTGAAGATTTCACTAGAGTTATTGCCATCCCTAACATTTTTCTTATGTTGTTCAATTCTAATGTTTAAGGGTTTGGCAGTTTGACCTATATAAAATTGATTACACGTTTTGCAAGGAATTTTATAAAAACGTGTAATCAATTTTATTTGCCAAGAAATAAGCAAAATAATAACAGGTAAATTGTACCTGCGAGTGTGACCTAATGTCGCCCCTCCCTCATTAGAAGGACGCATTGACCCTTGCGACCTGACCTACCGCAGAGCGCTTTCGTATATTACATCCTCAGTGCAAAAAGTACATAGTTGAATAGAAATATATAGTTTATATATATATGAAGAA
>NC_134779.1:33745238-33752738 GCF_046742065.1 Oratosquilla oratoria | reverse complement strand
ATGATATACCGGGATACAGACAATTCATCACCGGACAATTGCCCACCAGACAATTGGCCATCGGACAATTGCCCACCAGACAATTGCCCACCACACGAAAAAGAAGAATTGAAAAGGAGTTCACACCTGCAGACGCTCAGCGGTAGTCAAACCCGTCACCTTTGCCCTGTGTGCAGAGGGAGCACATGTGAGGTTGAGACCAAAACCATCATGGCGAATCTTTGGTTCTTTTTGGGTGAGATGAATATTAGGGTGAAGGTGGGGAAGATTAGAGGTATCTGGGATGATGAGGGGGAGTGGAGGAGGGAGGTGGGGGGATGGCCTGGGTATGTAGGGGGAAGAAAATAATGAAGGTACTTAGGGGGAATTAGGATGGGGAGAGAGATAGGCGAAGGTTGTGTAAGAAGGGGGAGAGGGGGAAGGGGGGGAAATAACCGAGATTTGTGGGAGGAATAATGAAGGTGAGGAGACGTGAAAATGGGGAGAAAAGAAGGTTAGGCGAGGAGGGGTAAGGAAGAGGAGGAGGGAGAGAGGAAGAGGAGCAGGAGGGAGAAGGGAGAGGAATGGGATGGCATGGGGGGAAATTGGAATAGGAATGAAATAAGTGGAATAGGAGTGGATTCAGGGTGGAATATTAAGAAGTGAGTGCGTGTCACAGGAGTAGGTCTTGTTCACACTAGCGGTTTGAACCGCGCGGAAACCGCGACGGTATCACATAGTCAAGGGGGAAATTGCGCGATTGTGTGTTAATGCCTCCATTGACTTACGCTGCAATTGAACCATCGCGGCGGTTGAAACCGCTAGTGTGAACAGGGCCTATCACAGTGTGGAGTCACTTCACCAGGAGAGACTGGAAACAATGGGCCTAACAAAGCTGGAGGAATGAAAGTTGGGAGGGGGGAAGGGTGTGATAGTCTCAAACTGTCAATATGGTCAACCGTCATATTGTACATCAGAGAAAGATATTTTTTACTACAGTTCTAAATAGGTGAGCTTTCAGTACCACCATCACTATCATCACCATCACGCCCAGAGTGATATAGCATGTTGTTTGTTTGTGTGCGTGTGTGTGTGTGGGGGGGGTAGATGCAGAGGTCAGGTGGTGTTGGTGGAGTCTGAAAGGTGAGTAGACCTCAAAAGTGGATGAAGAATTAGGACCCAGTCACATCAAGCTTACGACCTGCTTCTGACCACTGGCGATCATGCTGATTTGTGTTGTTCCTCTGTTTATATATAAAAAAAAAAAAAATTCAAGACAACTGGAATTAATCTCCACCGTCATGAAGGTGAATATGAAACAACCACCTGGCGCTAACCATGAGAGAAACAAAAGCGCCACTGTCGAAAGTGGTCGGAAACGGGTCGTAAGCTTGGTGTGACTGGGGCTTTAATGGAGGATGGAGAGAGGGGGGATAAGGAGGGGGGTGAGGGGAAAGTGAGGAAAGGAGGAAGGGAGAGAGTGGTGGTGGGATCCTGGCTCGATCCTAGTTCGTAAGTGTACAGACTCCTGGCTGTCCAGTCACCCAGGGCAAAGGTGATTATTCGGCCACAACCAAGAGTTTATTTGAGTCAAGTACTCACACCAAACTGGGAGCGTGGGAGAAGGTAGTGTGTGTGTGTGTGTGTGTGTGTGTGTGTGTGTGTGTGTGTGTGTGTGTGTGTATTCACTTGGTCTTTTGGATCACGTGTTGGACTCGTGATCGACAGCTATTTCCCTCCTGGAAGAGAACTCAGAGCTCGTAGGTCCGATCTATGGGTAATGCTATGACCTTGCACACACACACACACCCAACTCCCCGCCCACGAGAGTCAGAGTAACGACCCGAGGCATAGCGATACCGAAATAATTTCGGCCCTGGGCAGGATTCGAACTGGGTACTGGGAGCACTTCTACTTCCCAGTTCAGCGCTCTACCAACTTTGCCACCGAGTCGTGTATATGCGTGTGTGTGTGTGTGTGTGTGTGTGTGTGTGTGTGTGTGTGTGTGTGTGTGTGTGTGTGTGTGTGTGTGTGTGTGTGTGTGTGTGTGTGTGTGTGTGTGTGTGTGTGTGTGTGTGTGTGTGTGTGTGTGTGTGTGTGTGTGTGTGTGTGTGTGTGTGTGTGTGTGTCACGCCCTCGCGTGAATAAAATGTATATTTAGACATTTTATGATTCCTGTTATTCATTGCAGTGCCATATGTAATATATGTATGTAATATATTACCTATTTTATGTAAGATATATACATGTCTTCCCTGTTGCTACACACTACCTCAAATCGTTGCTCTGATGGCGTCAAGAACCCAAAACTTATTCAACACCGGCGGGAAGAGTGCAATCCCTCGTTGATTGGCCACGACTTAAACTACCGTACGGATTGATGTAGAAAAATACGTTTCTAGCTGCACTATCTGACTATATAAGGCGGACCGGACGAGAGAGAACAGAGACAAGAGAAAGCTGAGAGTAGAGGCAAGCAGACATGCAGAGAAGCTGACGCCCACGGCTCATCTGAAAATTACGGAGAACTTCCTTACATCGTCGTTATGACAAATTAACTAAAATCCTTTGGACCTCTTCGACTGCACTGGGCAATCCTAATTACCGAAACCTGTGTATGGCGTCTACAAGAGAAGTGTCAAGTCTTCGCCATCCGAGTGTTTTCGGATATCATCTCAACGACTACATCCCTCTGTCCTCTTTCTGTGTCAGTTAACTACTACAAACTACAACTCCGAAGTGTTCCCCAACAACCAGAAGAATTCCCTACCAGAGTTTATCGCGGATCTGTTTCTCTTCAACCTACTTATTTGTTCCAGAGACATCAAGACTGTTCCACACGATTCTTCGTTGGCGCGTCTTCTACCAACCAAATAATTAACGAAGACTTCAGTCCACCCACAAGTTTTACGCGCTGTATACAAGACCAAAGTTAGCGACACTGTCTGTCCGCGTCTCCTGGTCCTGCGCACGAAACCTGAACAAAATGAGCTAACATGGTAACTAGTTATGTATCCAATTATGATTCATATGAAATATATAAAAATCTTTATGATTTGGCGATATTTAAGATTTTCATATAATTATAGTCACTCTGTGCATCCCGATATTTTACTTTTGTGTATTTCCGTGTTTCTATGACTCGTGTATTTTGAATGTGTTTTTACCTGTGTAAATGATCAATTATTTTAACAAAGAGTTTGCTCGTCCTACCTGATACTCTTTTAAAATACCTCGTGGCAACTGCTCAAGGCCACATTTTTCTTTCTGTGTCGTGATTAGCCCATTGTGTGTGGCCACGAGAGTGTGTGTGTAATACGTCCAACAATGACGTCATCGGAGGAATACTACTCAAAAATCTGACGAAAAAAAAAGGAGACCACGGCGACGAGAAGAACACAAAGAGGAAAATAAGAAAAGGGAAGAGAGTATGAAAGAGTAAAAACAAAAAACCATATGTCTTATGTCGAGTGAAAATGAAGAGAGAGAGAGAGAGAGAGAGAGAGAGAGAGAGAGAGAGAGAGAGAGAGAGAGAGAGAGAGAGAGAGAGAGAGAGAGAGAGAGAGAGAGAGAGAGAGAGAGAGAGAGAGAGAGAGGCTGTGGAGAATGTTTGTGTGAGTGAGTGAAAGAGTAAAATCAGAAAACCATGTCTTATATCGAGTGAAGATGAAGAGAGAGAGAGAGAGAGAGAGAGAGAGAGAGAGAGAGAGAGAGAGAGAGAGAGAGAGAGGGGGGGGAGACTGTGGAGAATGTTTGTATGTGTGAGTGAGTGAGTGTGTGAGAGCGAGAAAGAGAGTGATATAGAGAGAAAGAGAGAAGTCATGTGAGACGTGGGTTGTCACGAACCACCATCACGTACGAGTGACGTGGCAAGAGTGACGCAAGAGAACAATGACCTCAAGAAAATGTCACGTCACTGTTGGAGTGACATCACGGGAAACACGACGTCATGAAACTGTATCGTCACACTGATATGACGTCACTCAAGCGATGACGTCAGAACGTGACGTCACTCAAGCGATGACGTCAGAACGTGACGTCACTTCTTCAGTATGATATTGTCCTTAAGCACTGATTATTGCTGATAAGATCAAATAAACAGATAAATGAATAGATAAATAAATAGATAAACAGATACATAAGTAAATAGATACACATATTCATGAATATAGATAAATAAATTAAATAAATAATTTCTTAGCCAGAAAAGTATAAATAGTCACCAGAACCGAATCCGTTGTCTTACTAATAAGTAAAGACATTGATAAAATCAGATGATGAAGCCATCAACACGGTACGACAAAACTGGTAGCTATGACGCTAACGCCCGCAATTTAAGTAATTATTAACTTGAGACTACAGTTAGGCCCTCTTCACACTATCGTTTTAAACCGCGGCGGTTCAACTACAGTGTAAGTCAATGGAGGCGTTTACACACGACCGCGAAGTTTTTCCTTGACTATGCGGTACCGCCGCGGTTTCCGAGCGGTTCAAACCGCTAGTGTGAACAGGGTCTTAGGAATAAAATGACAAGATCCCTTCATATGTTTTATGAGGACTGGATGGGGTCTCGACCGGTCCAGATGTCAATCAATCAGGGTACCCCATCTTTGACGTGACGTGGTTAGGGACTTTACACTTGGTATTGGTAATAGTAGTAACACAATTACTACTGTTACTACTACTACCACTGTTCTTATAAGCACTACAACTATCACCATTCCTAGTAGTCATACTACCGATCCTATGATTATTACTATTGTTGTTACTATTACTACCAATAACACTATTGATATCACAATTACTATCACTATTACTATTATTATTACTATTATCACTATTATCACTGCTATTACTGTTACTATTACCATTATTACCTCCATTATTGCGGAACTTTTTCACAAACGGTTCTTTGACGCCACGCCCATCAATGACTCTGGTTAACAGACTTCCAATCCCCAACTTCACTTTCTTATATGATATTTTATTTGAATCCAGTTTTTCATTGGGATGATAATATCTGCCCCAAGTCGAGGTCTCCAAGGGTTGAGGGAAAAGGGAGGCCTGATACATGGGCATACGAGAGCTGATTTTGTAATAGGGAATGTGAGTTTACATCTCATCCACGCCACTCTGCTACGCTTTGATCGTTGTTGTCGTTTTCTTTGCCTCTTGTCAGTTGGGTGTAAAGTGGTTCTGATGTTGGGGCCAATCCTCCCTTGGGAGGTTTACGAGCTGAGCCGAGACATACAGTAGTTCACAACATTTGGGATTTGATCTTCTTCTTCTTCTTCTTCTTCTTCTTCTTCTTCTTCTTCTTCTTCTTCTTCTTCTTCTTCTTCTTTCTCTTCTTCTTTTTGGGATCTGATCTTCTCACGATCTTTTCTCACAGGATCAAATTGAGTCTTTATGACAGAGGGCCATAAGGGTTATGGTTTGTAGGCTACAAACACACTTTTGTTGCTGAGAGCAGAAAACTTGAGCACTACCATTACTACTCCTAGTACTACTAACGCTACTTCTAATACTAGTACAACTAGTACTATTATTACTACTACAATTTGATCTCTCACGACACCTCTTGTTTTCCTGTTGTTACCTTTATTTTTATGACTATTACTATTGGTACTACTACAACTCTTGTTACTATTACCATCACTACTATTACTACACTCTCTATCATTATTTGATACCACTATTACTACCACCACTACTGCTATTGTTACTACTATTATCACTGCTTCTACTACTACTACTACTTCTACTGCTGCTGCTGCTAGTATTACTGCTGGTACTAACACAACTACTAGAAACAAAGTTCCCTTCAGTGAGTCTAAGATATGCTCATGTATGCGCGCAGATACGTTTCACAACTAGCGCACATAAAGAAACAAGCGTGCGCACACAAGGTTTTCAAATCATATTCAAATCCATTCAATAAAAGAAAATCCACCCAAACGTCAATTTATAAATTCTCTAGAAATATGGTAACTTGCCGACCGTCAAACCAATAATTGCGTGTTTTTTTTTTTTCACTTCCTCTAACTCTAGCGCTTCCATTGCAAACGAAACGGCTTCGCCGCCATGGCTGCGCGCCCACATACTTTCCGGAGAAGTCAAAGTTTGCGCACGAGCTAATTTCTAGGCGCACACTCACAGCAATAAAAGCAGAGGGAACATTGACTATAAATGACACTGTTTCTATCTTTAGCTCTCCCCCTATCAGATCAGCACCTCGATCACGCCAAGGACACAGCTGTTCTACAGTTCTTGCTATTGTTATGGTCTGTAATTCACCAGCGCATCTTTCATTCTAGACACTCGCAGCTGTTGTTGGAAAAGTGGGTGACCACAGCACCAACACTTGTTACTGTAATTGTCGATACAAGTTACTAGCAGGTTTGAAAATAGTAACAACTATTCTTGTTACCATTACCAAAGTTCCTGTAAGCACTACTACCACCACCACTATTAGTATTACTGTCACTATTACTATTGCCAATACTACTACTATCACTATTACTGTTACTATTACTTTTACTATCACTATTACAGTCACTCTCACTTGTACTACTACTATCACATTTACTGTTACTATCACATTTACTATCACTATTACAGTCACTCTATTACTATTATTACCACTACTACTACTATCACTATTACTGTTACTATTACTTTTACTATTACTATTACTGTATCACAAATACTGTTATCACTACTACTACTATTACTATCACTACTACTATAACTTTTACTATAACTATTACTATTGCTATTATTCCCACCATTATTAGGAAGACATCTCTGAACGGAATCAATTCGACCAACGCTAGCCATAATGAAATCTTTAAAGGGCGCTACCCCATCCCACTGAGTTTGTTACTCAACTGAATAAAGTCGCCTGAATTAAGCCAGAATAAAGTCTTTGGAGTACGTCATTGAGCAGAGAGTATAAGGCCCTGTTCACACTAGCGGTTTTAACCGCGCGGAAACCGTGGCGGTACCGCATAGTCAAGGGGAAAATGCGCGGTTGTGTGTGAACGCTTCTACTGACTTCCAGTGTGATTGAACCACCGCGGTTTAGACCGCTAGTGTGAACAGCGCCATAAACTTAACTGAAGGAAGAGTAGAAGGAGGATAAAGAGTAAACAAGAAAGGTGTAGAGAGAGAGAGAGAGAGAGAGAGAGAGAGAGAGAGAGAGAGAGAGAGAGAGAGAGAGAGAGAGAGAGAGAGAGAGAGAGAGAGAGAGAGAGAGAGAGAGGGGGGGGGGAGAGGGGAGAGAGAGAGACGGGGAAATGAAAGAGAGAAGAAATAGAAAAAAGAAAAAGAGAGAAAAAGAGGGAGAGGGAGGAAGAGAAAGAGAGCGAAAGAGAAAAAAACGTAGAAAGAAAGAGGGAGAAAGAGAACGATAAAAGAAAAAAGAGAGAGAAAGAGAGACAGAGAGAGAGTGAAAGAGGAAAAAGAGGGAGAGAGAAGGAGGAAAAGAAAGAGAGCGAATAAGAAAAAGATGTAGAAAGA
>NC_134779.1:33735238-33740238 GCF_046742065.1 Oratosquilla oratoria | reverse complement strand
GTCGCCGATTTAATGAAGCGGCCTTGCTGTGGATGTGCTGTGTCTTGCGACACTGCTTCTGACCCAGGGCAGTGGACAAGGTGCAGGGATGACCCGTCATTCAGGAGGTGCTAAGATAAGAGGGAGGGTGGAGGGGTGTGGAGTGTATTCAGGGATGGAATGGGTGGGAATGATTTTATGCCTTTTTCTTTTTGGCTACCCCCCTTGTAAGGGGGAAAAAGCCTTGGTATATGTATGTATGTATGATGTATTCGGAAAGGTAAAATAATTAAAGAACCCGAGCGCAAACATGCTTTAGGAAGACAGCAAATGATATGTTTCAAAGATAGAAATGGAGAAATCATTAAATGCAGGGACAGAATGGTAAAAAGAGTAGAAGAATTTTACCAAGAGCTTTACTCGTCGAAGACCGTAGTTGAGTCAGTAAATTTATGTGTAGACGTTAGTAGTGTACCAGAGATTACAAAGGAAGAAGTAGAATTTGCTCTAAAAAACTATGAAACGAGGAAAAGCACCTGGGGAAGATGGTATATCGATAGATCTATTGAAAGACGCACGTAAATTAGTTCATATTAAATTAGCTGAGTTGTACACCCAGTGCTAACGCCAAGAAAACGTTCCTGATGCGTGGTGCAATACTATAGTGATTTTGTTCATAAAAAGGAAACCAGAAGGACCTTAGTAACTATCGACTGATTAGCTTGCTATCAATTGTATATAAAGTATTCTCCAAGATCCTTACAAATAGACTAAGTCAAGTTTTAGATAGAAACCAACCGAGAAAACAGACAGGCTTTAGGAGCGGATATTTGACTCTAGACCACTTGCAGGCGATAAACCAACTAATCGAGAAAACGACAGAATACAATATACCTCTGTGTTTAGTTTTTTGTAGATTACGAGAAGGCCTTTGACTCGGTAGAACAAATAGCAATACTAAACTCGCTACGCAAGCAGGGTACAAACGAACAGATCGTAAGAGTTTTAGAAAAGATTTATGCGAAAGGTACCGCTATAATTCGACTACATAAAGATACAGAAAATATCAAGATTGAGAGAAGAGTACGGCAAGGCGATACAATTTCACCCAAATTATTTACAGTATGCTTGGAAGATATTTTCAGAAGATTTAGTTGGGAAAAAAAAGGTTTAAAGATTAATGGCGAATATTTGAACCACCTAAGATTTGCGGATGACATTATTCTTATTTCAAAAAGAGCAGAAAACTTGCAAGGTATGCTGAGTGATCTAAACAAGTTAAGTCTCAAAGTAGGTTTAACAATGAATAAGAGTAAAACCAAAGTAATGTTCAACACGAAAGTTCAAAGTAAAGAGACTGTTATTGACGGTGAGAGTCTTGAGGAAGTTGAGAAGTATAATCATTTAGGGCAGATGGTGAAAGTGACGAGAGATCATGATAATGAAATGAAAAGACGCATTACAATTGGCTGGAAAGTGTTTAGTAAGTATAATAAAATCCTGAGAGGCTCTCTACCTTTATGTTTGAAACGTAAAGTTTACAATCAATGCATTCTGCCAGCAATAATCTACGGGTGTGAGACATGGAAACTAACTAAGGTAATGGAAACAAAACTAAGGACAGCACAGAGGAGAATGGAGAGATCAATAATGGGAATACACTGAGAGACCGAAAGAGAGCAAGTTGGGTGAGAGAGCAGACTAGAGTGAAAGATATTGTGGAGGCGGTAAAAGAGAGGAAGTGGAATTGAGCAGGTAAGTTAGTGCGAACGACTGATGAGCGATGGAGCAAGTGTGTTACTAAGTGGACGCCGCGAGATAGGAAGCGTGGAAGAGGTGGAGAGACGAGATTGAGAAGTTTGCAGGAGTGACGTGGCAGAGGATGGCGCGGTCGTGTGATTCATGGAATGCTATGAAGGAGGCCTTTGTTCAGCAGTGGACTCAGGATGGCTGATTTGATTGATTGATTGACTGATGCATATGTATATATATATATATATATATATATATATATATATATATGCACATATATATGTACATATATATATATTATATATATATATGCACATATATATGTACATATATATATATATATATATATATATGCACATATATATGTACATATATATATATATATATATGCACATATATATGTACATATATATATATATATATATATATATATGTGTGTGTGTGTGTGTGTGTGTTGTGTGTGTGTGTGTGTGTGTGTGTACATATATATACCATATATAATATATATATATATATATAATATATTATATATATATATATATTGTGTGTGTGTGTGTGTGCGCGCGGGCATATAGGTATCGGTGAGTCTCTTATCTTCATGGAAGCCCTGGTTGGAGGCATGGCCCTCTCTATCCCTATTACGTGTCCTCTCTACCACCACCACGATCGTCCTTCCCGCCTTATCTCTTCCATTTCCACGCAGCCGTGCTATCTCATTATCTCATCCCTCTCTTCTCCAGATTTTCTCCTCTCTCTCTCTCTCTCTCTCTCTCTCTCTCTCTCTCTCTCTCTCTCTCTCTCTCTCTCTCTCTCTCTCTCTCTGTCTTTCATAATTTCCTCTTAAGAAACACTTGTAATCAAGTCTCGTGTTATAGGTGCTGCCATCTATCGGATCACAGAATTTTATTTCGTGATTGATTATTTATATTCCCTCAACTGAATAGAATTTTAGTGATTGCGACACGTGAACTTGTGCATCATAAAAAGACATATAGTTCATACCATTCAACAATTATGTGTATTTTTCTGGACCAACTCTTCACCTCATTTCCTTCCTTCATCGTCGTCGAAAATGAGCTTCGGAATTCAACGGGTCAGTTACGCGTGATCTGGAAATTCTCAAACGCATCGCCGGATCACTCCCACTTGTTATGCGACGCTGTTGACTGGTCGGCTGCGCGTCGCGACCCCGCCTCCTGGTTCGATCCCCCTAACGCCCTCCTCTCCCCCCCCCCTACCTACGCCCCCCTTCCCTCCACCCCTCCATCCCCTTACCCACCCACCCACCTGCTCAGGATGCCCTAGCACTTCGGGTTATGTGTGCATGCATGTCCGACTTTTCCCGCTGTGGATTTGTTGGTTACCTTCCCTTGTGATGGTTTCGGTTCCCTGAAGGCTAAAGGTGACTGCCATTTGCCCTGGCTATCTTAATAAAGATGATGTGTGTGTGTGTGTGTGTGTGTGTGTGTGTGTATTTACCTAGTTGTATTTTACGGGAAGGGGAGCTATGCTCGTGGTATCCCGTCTTTATATCTCATTTTATCTAAACTATTTTTAAATTCATGTATTGTTTTTGCACACACTACTTTCTCATCTAACTTGTTCCAAATGGTGTGTATTTACCTGTGTGTGTGTGTGTGTGTGTGTGTGTGTGTGTGTGTGTGTGTGTGTGTGTGTGTGTGTGTGTGTGTGTGTGTGTGTGTACTTTGGCGTATACTCCTAACTGATTTGTGATATATATCCATTAATTGGCCCGCCCTCGAAAGCCTGCGGGAGGTAGACCGGATGCTTGCTTGCTGGTTCTCTCTGAAGGAGGAGGAGGAAGAGGAGGAGGAGGAGGAGGAGAAGGAGGAGGAGGAGGAGGAAGACCTTGCCAGAGGCAGAGCGCCGTGCCGCATTACAGCCCCGAAAGTCGAGTCTTTTCTCTCTCTCTCTCTCTCTCTAACTACTTATCTATTTATCCCCCCCTCTCTCTCTCTTTCTACATATATACAAAACAATTCATACAAACAATGCCAAATGGAGGACGGAGTGAAATGTCAGAAATAACCACTCAAATATTCATGACGTCTTTGATCTCGAAGTGCAATCGCTCGGATAATTTTTCTTCTTCCTTTTTTTAATCTTTGTTATTTCTGTTCTTTACAATTTCATTATAAATCTGTTTAATTATTCTTTATATATTCTTATACAAATTTTAAATTGCCTCACAGGTGCTGGGATGAAGTATAGTTTGAAATTTTAAATTGTAATTCCGTTGAGGAAAGTTAAGGTTTGTAAACGATATGACGTCATGTATGCCAGTTGAATATTTTCTTTGTTCATTCACTCAGTTACTTGTATGAATGAGTGTTTGTGTGTGCGTGTGTGTGTGTGTGTGTGTGTGTGTGTGTGTGTGTGTGTGTGTGTGTGTGTGTGTGTGTGTGTGTGTGTGTGTGTGTGTGTGTGTGTGTGTGTGTGTGTGTGTGTGTGTGTGTGTGTCCTTGTATAACTTATTCCAAGGCTGGTAATCAAATTAGATGTTATTCTTTGTATTCTTCCGATCTTACTTATATCTTTCACTTTGGTGAGGGTATCATACCGTTACTACATAAATTATTCTAATCTTGCACGGATTAAGTAATTTTAGATTTCTTCATCTCTTCCTCTATGCAGTGAAAAGTCATCTCTATATTCTTGAGCACTATATAATTCTCCTCCACAATCTTACTGATATCTTTGTCAGGTGACAGATTATTTCTTATCAACGTTCCCGTGTGTTTATCCTCATTCGTCTCTGTAATTGAGTTTGTACCAATTTCTAATAATTTGTATTTTCTGGTATTGAAATTAGTTTTCCATTCTTGGTACTTTTTTCAATGACCTACAGTCCTCTTCATCTCTTTTTCTTTTCATAATTTTTGCATGTGACTTGTGTAGCTTCCTGTACCTTCCATCATGTCATTTACGTGTTTAAGTGAATAAAGAACATTGTAGAAACTAGTACTGAACTTTATGGGAATCACTGTTGCCTAGTGTCCTCGTCCCTTCAGAAAACCTTTCATTCGTTCAAGAAATTTATTTTTTAGTCCTCCAATATGTTCCAATACACAAAGGATTCGACCGCGAAGTGCTCTGTCAAAAGTTTCTCTAGATCCAGCTACACACAATCCACCCAGCCCTTTCTCTCTTGCTGGAAATCATTCACTCTCGAGTAAAAAGTTGAAAGGTTCGATACACATGACCTTCCAAGTCTGAAGTCGAATTGATTGTTCCATTAAAATGTTTAT
>NC_134779.1:33710238-33722738 GCF_046742065.1 Oratosquilla oratoria | reverse complement strand
CTAAGGTTTTTCTTGTACTCCTTTTCTTTCTCATTTAACCAGTTTACTCTAAGCACCTCCCTACCTTCTGCCCTTTTCCTCTTTCTCCACCTATTTTCCACTCTCAACTTACCTTCCACCAAAAAATGATCTGATATTCTCCCACTCTCTCCCCTTAGCACATGTACTTCCTTAACTCTTCCTGCTATACTCTTGCTTACCACTATAGAGCCCATTAACGCTCTATCTACCACCCTTCCATCCACCACCCTCTCCCGTGTGTACTTATGCTTGACTTTCTTCCGAAACACTGTATTTGGTATCATCAACTCTCTTTCGAGACACATATCCACCATCAACTCTCCACTACGATTTTTTCTTGGAACTCCACACTTCCCAACCACTCCGTCTATTGGTTCATTTCCTACCCTAGCATTAAGGTCTCCCAGTACCACTATATTGATATTTCTCCCTAATCCCTCTATACACTCATTTAAATCTATCCAAAAGGCCTCCCTTTCCTCTACACTCTTCTCACTATAAATCCCATATGCACTTACAAAAACCCACATCTCCCTTCCTAGTTTCACCTTCATCCACATTAACCTTGAAGAAACCTCCTTCCACTCCACTACACGCTTACCTATCTCTTCACTTACTAGTATAGCCACCCCTTCTCTCTCTCGTCCTCTCTTCACTCCTGAGAACCTCCCAACTACACTCCCAAACTCACACTCGCCTCTCCATCTCAACTTAATTTTGCTCAATCCCAACACATCCATCTTTCTTCTCACAAACATACTGCCTATCTATTCCCTTTTACTCTCATCTGTACCACATCCACGCACATTAAAAGACCCAAAACTTAGGGTACTGGTTGGAAAACTTCTAGACCCTCATATGTCTTTTTTTTTTTTTTTTTTAAGTGCTACAGGGAGAAGGATGTCTAGTCCTATCCCCGTCCCATTTTTTTTCTCGTACGACTCAAGTGGGTAACTTGGTGGCAGTATTCTTTTCCCCCACCACAGGGTTAGGCGAAAAAAAGGTAACTAATATTCAGAGAAATGGCACAGGACGGTAACAAGGGGTGGGGGAACAGCATAATGGAGGGACAGCCGCAGTATAATAAAGTATCATCATTTATCTACGAAACAGAGACTTCCTCTGTCACAGACAAAATAAGGTGTGGCTCTGGTCCGTAGGGGCGCCCCATATAAGCCCTAAAGTATCAGCTGCATGCTACTTAGCCACAATAACAAGCAGCCAATATCCCAGACGGATACGAACATACCTAAAAAAAAAAAAAAAAAAAAAAAAAAGTGTCCTAGGAGTATCTAAGTCATGGAAACTGAGTACGAAAACAATCGGACACTGGGACCATCTACGAGGGTCGCAATTAAGCGCCAGAATAGTAAACCCGTCCTTATTGTAGGAGGACATAAGGGTCATGATAGGTTGGCGCTATCACCTGGCGCCAACCTACTAATATCGTCTTTATTGATAGAGGACATAAGGACCATAAGAGAATGACAACATTTGTAGTGACGGACGAAAGTTGCTTTTGGGGAGAAATTAAGTAGAGATGGAAAGTTGAACAGAAAAGGACAATGGAGTAATCAACGCCGTTAATTGAGTGATGCACTTGAATAGCTTTGTTCTGGCATAAATTTAAGGTTTTATTCCTTTAAAGAGTCAAACATAAAATTTGCAGTTGAAAAGATGTCACTTCCTCCCCTCTAACAAGCAAAAGCAAAATTAAAATAATAATCAAAATTAAAAAATCACTCTCAGTCTCAAAATATATGTATTTTTTCAATAACTCAATGTTCACATTTAAAGAATTGGATTTTATAACAAAAAAAATAATAAAGTAATTTTTTACGCGACCGCGTAAAAAAGAATCCGCGAAAGTCGAGGAAATTGGATTAATCTCACGAGATTGACGTACTCAATCACAGGATACAGTCAGCATCTCACGCCTTTCCTCCCAAGATTTCTCACGTCCTTTCCCCAGGTAATAATAATAATGGTGATGATGATGATGATGATAATGATGATGATGATGATGATAATAATAATAATAATAATAATAATAATAATAATAATAATAATAATAATAATAATAATAATAATAATAACAATAATAATGATGATAATAATAACAATAATAATAATAATAATAATAATAACAATAATAATAATAATAACAATAATAATAATAATAATAATAATAATAATAACAATAATAATAATAATAACAATAATAATAATAATAATAATAATAATAATAATAATAATGATAATAATAATAATAATAATAATAATAATAATAATAATAATAATGATAATAATCGGTGTATTGAGTAACAGTGATACACAAACATTATCTAATATAAGCTAATTCCCGAACTAGATTCAACTGAATTAATGATGTGCACTATGGACGAAGTAGTGCTGTTCTTCCAACGGCCAGTCCTCGGCGCTTTGATGGGCACGAGTTTGTTGTTGTGCCTGATGGAGTGGCGTGGTGGGGGGGAGCACTGGGTGTGAAGAAATGTCCGTGACGAGGGTGATTTGCGTGGGGGGGGGGGAAGCGGGGGGGGGGGTGGCGTATAACACCATTTTGTAAATCAGTATTCCTAACAGTCGAGGTATGCAGTCAACTGGCAGTTATTTTTTCTTAATTTTTAATTATCTATATATCTTATTTATTTCTTTTTTATTACAGTTACAGTTAAGGAGTAATTACTAGTGATTTTACTTCAGTTTTAAATAAGTGAGAATGCATTACTACCACACCCAGAAAAGGAGCGGATGTCGAGCAGACGATGCACCATGCGTGTGTGCGTGTGTGTTTGTGTGTGAATCTGATTTTTTTCTCTGTATAGCAAAAAAAAAAAAATTCTTCATAGGGTCTAAGAAGAGGAATGGTGACCCGCTAATAGTGTAGTTTCCTGTATCAGGTGGCAATAACTAACCCTCACTTCGTTAATGTAAATACAAAACACAACCGACCAAAAATATTTACAAAAAGAAAATACCCAAGAAATATTTCCTAAAATATTCCCGAAAGACATATTTATTTTCTTTTATTTATTTGTTTATTTACTTATTTGTACTTGTTATAATTTTTTAATAGAGATCTGGACATCAATGAGAAAACAATTAAAGTCTACGGACTATTTTCCACGACGATCAACTCGTGCGGTCACTGTGATTTGAGAGAGTTTGTTGTCAGCCGACATCGTACCGCGCGGTTCCTCTGGCGAGACCTGGCAACTTTTCTCCCTCCCAGCGACCATCGGAAACTTCCAACACAAGTCTTGTGAAGTTTCTTTCTTTCTCTCTCTCTCTCCCTCTCCCTCTCTCTCTCTCATTCTTATTTTATTAATATCTTTTCCATTGTATTTTTTTCTTATTTTCGTTATTTGTCATCTTTAACTTTTTTGTTTTCTATTATTTTTGTTGTTTATTTTAGTTTGTTTTGCCATATTTGCCTTCTTTATCCTCTTTTCCATTTATTTATTTTTTTCCTTTTCGATTTTTCTTTTCGTCTATTATTTCATATTTCCTTCTGTTTTTCCATTTTTTTCTTTCTTTGTCCTCTTACAACAGTAATTATTTTCTTCTTTGATAAAATATCTTTTTAATTTTCTTTTCGTCTTTTCATTTTGTCCTCTATTATCCTCCCCCGTTCCCCTTTCCTTCTTATGTGCAGCCGAAATACTGGGTTAGGTTAGGTCGAGTTAGGTTAGCTGAGTTTAAGTTAGGTTGGATTAGGTTAGTTTAACTGAGGTTAAGTTAGCTTAAGTTATGTTATGTTAAATTAAGCTGGATTGTATTAGGTTAAGTCCGATGTGACAAATAGTTAGTTGAGGTTAAGTTAGGTTGGATTAGGTTAGTTTAACTGAGGTTAAATTAGCTTAAGTTAGGTTAGGTTAAATTAAGCTGGATTATATTAGGTTAGCCGATGTGACAAATAATGCGCCAAAATTCCCTCATGTATTTATATTATATATCATATCATATCATATATATATATATATATATATATTCATATATATACATATATATATAAATTATATATATATGTATATATATTATACATATATTATATATATATGATATATATACATATATATATTCATATGTATATATATGTATATATATGTATATATATGTATATATGTATATGTATATATATTATATATATATGTATATATATATATATATATGTGTGTGTGTGTGTGTGTGTGTGTGTGTGTGTGTGTGTGTGTGTGTGTGTGTGTGTGTGTGTGTGTGTGTGTGTGTGTGTGCGTGCGTGCGTGTTGCGATATTGTAACAAGTTGATGAAGGTGGAAAAAGAAGTCAAGGGTCTAGTTTCGAGTTGCGATTATATTCTTGACCGGTTTCACTCTACGCTTCTTCGGAGAAATGTGACTCTGGGGTGAAGCTGGTGGTATACATTGAGAATCAAGCCCGCGTTTCCTCCTAGAAGATGAAGTCCGCCGCTGTCCTGACCGGAGCATACAATAACTTGCAATTTTGAAATAAAATTATTTAATCACTGTAGTAAATACTAGAAGCAGTTCCCATGTGTGTGTGTTTAGTGTTGTCTGAAAATGCAACAGTATATCTGTAAAGGTGTATTAGTGGTGTGAAAATGTGGAAAACCTGAAGTACATCACAAAATAACTTATAATTTACGTGATAATAGAATAACAAAAGAGCAAAACAAATTTGAAATCAAACTAAATGAAAACAATATAATAATTTAATGTAATGTGATGTAACATCATATAAGAAATTACAACATATTATGTCACATAAGACTGTACAATTTATCATAGTATACAAAAAAAATATTAATGAAATGTAACATAATATAATGCAATATAAAAGAATGAAGCACTATGATACAAATTATCTAGAAACCAACCGGCATCGAGCTCCCAACTCATGAAGTGTGGACACCTGGGTATCGGATGAAATCCCCCACGCTAAGTGGGCGCTGTTCTTGGGCAGCTCCATATAGCTGCAGACTTTGCTCTAAATTTTGCCCATTTTATGTCTCCTACATTTTTTTTTTTTTTTTTTTTATTATTAATGTTGGTCTCCCTTTTTGGCTACCTCCCTTGGAAGGGGGAAAAAGCCTTGGTATATGTATGTATGTATGTATTAATGTTGGCATTGGTAGTTATGTATAAGGCTTCAGTCACCTTCCTTTGTCCTTTTGTCAGACCTTTCTTCATTACCTCTGCCTGTTGCAGATGCCCTTCTTGCTCCACGTGACCTACCATCGCGTTTCAAAGGTGGTGGTATCTTGGGTCTGCTTTGTGTTCCCTGACCCTGGCTTGTAGACCCCTGTGGCTCTCACAGTAAAAGGACTTACCAGTTGCCACATTTTCCACATTTGTTCCTGTATATGACGCTGAGGTCGTTTAATATATATATACAGGGTGAGCCAAAAGTAGGTGGACAGTAAATGATAACATTTATTTAGAGATTACAAATACATATAACCATATGTACTAACACAATTATTACATTGAGAATTAAATTTCATAGTGAACAATAATACAAAAGCTTTTAAATTCTATTAACGCAGGTGCTCAAACTGTTTTCCATCACGATTTACACAGCTTTGAAATCTGCCTCTTACGCTTCGACAAACATTTTTGCACAAGTCTGTCTGGGTATTAATTTCTTGAAATGCCTCTCTTATGTAAATTTTCAAATCACCGACACTTCTTGGTTTTCGACTATAAACTTTGTCCTTGAGTAATCCCCAAAAGAAAAAGTCCATCGGTGTCAAGTCCGGTGAACGTGCCGGCCAATCAATTGGGCCTCTTCCTCCAATACATTTCCCAGGAAATGTTTCATCAAGATACTCACGGACTGCTCTTGAATAATGTGGAAGGCCCCCATCTTGTTGAAAATAAAGGTCATGTGAATTAGACTGTTGTTGTAACTGGGGAACTAGTTGATTTATTAGAATCTCGAGATACATATAATATAACTGATACATAAACCTATTTCACAAACTGTCCACCTACTTTTGGCTCACCCTGTATATATATATATATATATATATATATATATATATATATATACATACATATATATATATATATACATATACATATATACATATATATAGGATATGTGAACCTAACTGATTACAAACCTACACCTGACGAGGAAGAATTTTTGCGGCTTGGCCTGAACTGCCACACCATGATGAAACCTCGCCCTGTCGCTAAGCGATTGGAAATTGAGGTCCTCCTCGATCAAATTCACCGATTATCGGATGATGGAAAGGCTTCTGTTTCTCCTGAGTTACAACCCCTACTGATTGCTGAATCTTCCCGCTCCAGAGGAACCTTTCATAGCAGGCTCCTGAAACCCCGACACTACCAAGCCGCCAAGAACCTAAGTAAAAAACCGGATATAACTATCAGAAGGGCAGACAAAGCCGCAATGTTCGTCCTCATCCCCTCCCAGCAGTACCTCTCCAAACTGGACTCAATCCTGTGTGACACCACCAAGTTCCAGCAGATCACCCGTGACCCCACCCTCTCCATCATCAGGAAGGGCAACAAGATCATTGATGCTGTCAACGCACGGCGTGACGGCCTGCATCTTCAGAAGATCACTGGTGACTTCCGCCCCGGATACATTTACGGTAACGTTAAAACACACAAAGATGACAACCCTTTGCGCCCTATCATTTCCCAAATCCCCACCCCTACATATCACTTGGCTAAAACTTTGAATGCCATCCTCACGCCTTTTGTTCCCACACAGTACTGTTTTAAGTCATCCCGTGAGTTTCTGGATTGTGTGAACAGCGCCCCCGCAGAAGGAGTGATGGCATCCCTTGATGTGGAGTCCCTCTTCACAAACATTCCCGTTCAGCGCACCATCGACTACATCTGTGATCACGTATACCGGTCTTCTCCAGTACCTCTGTTGAAATTAGAAGAGATTCACCTTCGTGAACTTCTGAGGATTTGTACACAAGAGGCCGCCTTCCGTTGCCCCCGTGGTAAACTTTACCAACAAATTGATGGCGTGGCTATGGGCTCTCCGTTAGGTGTTCTCTTCGCCAATTTCTTCATGGGCTCGGTGGAGAAAGAAGTCTTCAATCGTTCTGGCCGCCCCCTGTTGTACGGCCGGTACGTAGACGACATCTTCGTGAGGACCACCGACTCTGAGGAGCGTGAACACCTTCGCTGCCTCCTTCAGGAAGTGTCAGGCCTTCGATTTACGACGGAGGAGGCGACAGACGGCGTCCTTCCTTTTCTTGATGTGCTCCTCACCCAGAAAACCGACGGGAGCACCCACACAGCAGTGTACACCAAGCCAACTAATCCTGGATTGTGCTTGAATGGAGAGAGTGAGTGCCCTCAAAAATATAAGGACTCCACTATTGCATCCTTCTATAGGAGAGCACTCACCCATTGCTCCAGTTGGACCTCCACCCAGAAAGAAATTGACCGGTCTACACAACTCTTAGTCAACAATGGCCACTCAAACAGCGACTGCCAACGTGTACTGCGGGCCGTCATGAGCAAGTGGTACGAAGGGCAACAGACTCCTGTAGAAGAAGGCAATACCTTTACCTTGTTCTATAGGGCCTATATGTCGAGCGCTTATAAGGAGGATGAGAAAGCACTTCTTCGTATCATCAAGGACAATGTGACCCCCACCAACGAGATGGACCACATTAAACTTGCCATTTATTATAAGAACAAGAGGACTAAAGACCTTATCATGAAAAATAACAGCTCCCCACGCCCATCCGACATCGAGTGTGTGAGTCTGGTGTACCAGTTTAAGTGTCCTTTTGGGGACTGTACGCGCCAAAATTCCTACATCGGACTCACTACCACTCGCCTTTCCAGACGGTTGACATACCACCTTAACAATGGAGGCCCTAAGCGACACCTTCAGGAGACCCATAACATTCCAATCACCAGATCCATCCTAGTGGACAATACCACCATTTTAGACCAAGAAAGTGACAAGCGCCGCCTTAAATACAGCCAACCTACACTGAACACCCAACAGGAAGCCCCCACCATCCTTCCCAGCCTCAAACCATTCAGAATCCGCCAAACCAGACAACCCAGCTACGAGACAAATCAGCCCTCCCATGAGCAGTCACTCCGTCCGCGACGGACACCGAGGCCACAGTAACGGTCATCTGAGTGTCCTTTCCCAGTGGTCATAGTTCCCCTTCCTGCGTTCCTTTCCCCGTTATTCAACTTGTCCTTTCCCAGTTTCAGACCAGAATAACGGTCATTTCCTTGTAATCTTTCCTAGTGTTTACTTTCTGTATTTATAATCATCCATTTCTTTGCTATTGTCACATTTGAAAATGCTAACTGTGGTTAGCGAAACGTCTTGTATCCTGTTCTACCCATTAGATGGCTTCTATCGGCAACTTGGTTTTTTCTTTACCTCTCCATGCTAGAGAGATCTTTAGAAGACTTGAAACTCTTCATCGGAAACTCATCAGAGCTCAATTTGCTGTTGCATACAATTCAATATGCCTTAAAGAAAATATTTTGCCGCGTTACTCCAATATATATATATACATGTGTGTGTGTGTGTGTGTGTATGAAGATCTGGAGTCTAGGATCCATGTTGAAGGGGAGAAGCGTAAACACCAGACTCAAAGTGGGAGGTTCAATGCCCGACGTTCCGGTCCTAGTCCTAGGACCATCTTCAGGGGCGTGACGAGGTACAGTGATCAAAAGCTTATTATATTGGCCGTGGTTGGAATCGGGAGAGGTAGTCCCCGCTGCCGAAACTACCCGAGCTCCCCCTTCTCCTCCTCCAGTTGCTACGAGAACCAGACAACCTCACATAGACAAATGTACATTATGAATCTCACGTACAATATTACAATTCACAAAGAATAAATACAATAAAACAAAACAAATAAAATATACACTTGTAAGACAACTAAAAAGATAAGTCATGGTAGTGAATACCAAACAACTGGTCACAAACGTGTACAGACAATTGTTCACAATAGTCTTCACATACATTCTTAAATTCACAACAAAATAAAATAAAATAAATACAAAAATACACATACGATAACTGAAAGAAAAAAACCTGCCACGTTCACATACAAGATCAACTCAACCTTCTATACACATAGGCATACGCTTTATGTTCATCCACGTCAGACAATTTTTATGGCAAGATATGTGAGAAAGCTATAGGAAAAGGTATGGATGTATTTTGGGCTTTTATGGATCTGGAAAAGGCTTATGACAGGGTAGACAGGAAGGCACTGTAGTAGGTATTGCAGATGTATGGGATAAGAAGAAAGCTATTAAGAGCAGTCAAGAGTTTTTACGAGAGTAGTAGAGCTTGTGTTAGGATTAGAAATGGAGAGAGTGGTTTGAGGTAAAAGTAGGACTTCGTCAGGGATGTGTTATGTTTTAGATACTTGGGTGCGAAGGTGGCAGGAAAGGGAGGAGTTGGGGTGGAGGTAGAATGTAGATTGAGAGAAGCGAGTAAATGTCTTGGGGGATTAAAAAGTGTAATGAGAAATAGACATTTGGGAATGGATGCTAAGAGGAGATTGTATGAAGGAGTGGTTGTGTCGACAGCACTATACGGGGCAGAAACATGGAACATAGGAGAGGAAGAGATGAGGAGTTTCAATGTGTTTGAGATGAGGTGCCTGAGAAGTAAGATATGTATAGAGTAAGAAATGAGGAGTTGAGGAAAGCAGGGGTGGAAAGGGGCTTGGGAAAAAGGGTTAATGAAAGGGTATTGGGATGGTTTGGACACGTGGAAAGAATAAGTGAAGAAAGGTTAGTAAAAGAGGTGTGGAAGGCAGAGGTGAACATGAGGGGTCGACCTAGGATGAAATGGATGGTTGGGGTAAAAGGGGCATTGGGAAAGAGGGGAATGTCTGTTGAGGAAGGACGGGAGAAGACAGAAGATAGGGGTGAATGGAGAATGGTTGTGTATGGATGATGCTGTGATGCATGAGGGGGAGTGGGTAGGGAATGGGGGATGAGGGAGTATGTATGAGAAATAAATTGAAGCAGCCCGAAGGTATTTCTCCCCGTCTTCTCCTTTTCTGCATGAGGAGACGGAGAGAGGGGATTGGCGATTTAATGAAGCAGTCTTGCTGTGGATATGCTGTGTCTTGCGGCACTCCTTCTGACCCAGGGCAGTGGACAAGATATAAAAATGACCCGGCATCCAGGAGGTGCCAAGGTAAAAGGGAGGGTAGAGGGGGAGTGGAATATGTAGAAGATGGAATAGGTGGGAAGGGTTTTCATCCTTCTTTTTTTTTTTTTTTTTTTTTTTTTTTTTAACAACCTTCCTCGTAAGGGGGAAAAAGCCTTTGGTATATGTATGTACGTCAGGCAATTGATCACAACCTTGTACAGACAACCACTTACCGTTGTTTCTATTTACATTCATAAAACCGAAGTGAAATACACACATTCACGAAAAAGGGAAACAAATTCAATCACGTTCATACACACTGTGATCTTTGTTCACTTTGTGTTCTCTCACTCAAGTTATTAAAGCTGAAGACACTTTATGTTGAGTCTGTCATCGTATTCCTTGTGCCCAGGTAGATGGGGTTTAAATGAACGTGGCAGGTTTTGTTTCCGTTATCGTATGTGTATTTTTATATTCATTTTATTTTATTTCTTTGTGAATTGAAGGATATATGTGAAGACTATTTTGAACAGTTGTCTTTACACGTTTGTGATCAGTTGTTTGGTAATCACTACCATTATTTATCTCTTTAGTAGTCATACAAGTGTGTATTTTATTTGTTTTATTTTATTGTATCTATTCTTTGTGAATTTCAATAATGTACGTGAGATCCATTTTGTACAATTGTATATGAAAGGCTGTCTGGTTCTCGTAGCAACTGGAGGAGGAGGACGAGGGGGAGCTCGGGTAGTTTCGGCAGTGCGGACTACCTCTCCCAGTTCCAACTACAGCCAATATAATAAGCTCTTTGATCACTGTACCTTATCACACCCCTGACTATGACCGTAACGTCGGGTATCAAACCTCCCACATTGAGTCTGGTGTTTATGCTTCTCCCTTCCACACACAAGTATGTATATATATATATATATGGCGTAAGCGGAGTAGGAAACACAGAGTCTTAGTCTTGAGTTTATTCCTGACTAGTTTCGAAGGCATGCTTTTTCAAAGGAATAAACTCAAGACTAGGACTACTGTGTTTCCTACTCCGCCTACGTCAACCTGTCAGAATGTCTCAACACACACACACACACACACACACACACACACACACACACACACACACACACACACACACACACATATATATATATATATATATATATATATATATATATATATATATATATATATATATATATATATACCTTGTAATATCAGGAATGTTTACGCAGTTATTCTTACACAAATCCACACACACGCGCGCGCGAGCGACCGGGACATGGCAGAGCGCCCCGATCGAAAGAATGGTGCAGCGAGGAGATTGAGTCCATCACGGGAGGCGCGCCCGGAAACCCAATCAAAAAAGTATCTTTACACTTTCGCAGATCAGGAAGATTTTTGAGACGAATCGAACGCGGCGATAGAACCCAAAGCCTCGGATTAGGATCCGGGTATAATGTGTGTGTTTGTGTGTGTGTGTGTGTGTGTGTGTGTGTGTGTGTGTGTATAGTGTGTGTGTGTGTGCATGATTCCCTATGATTTTAGATCACGTGGTGGAATCGTGATAGACAGCTATTACACTCCCGGATGAGAGCTGATATATGGTCCTATCAATAGGTAATGCTGCGACTTTATGCACAGACACACAGACACATACACACACACACACAAACTCTGCTCACGAGTGTGTGTGTGTGTGTGTGTATGTGTGTGTGTGTGTGTGTGTGTGTGTTGTGTGTGTGTGTGTGTGTGTGTGTGTGTGTGTGTGTAGAGTTCTTTTTGCCGTTACTCGATTCTATTCACTCACTAGGAGACCATCGTCCTCTGACAGAACCGGATTAAGTTAATCTACACAGTTATTCCCTTCCATCATAACAATAGAATATGTGAACGATATATATATATATATATATATATATATATATGTATATATATATATGTACGTATATATATATATATATAAATATATATAAATAACATATGTATATATATATATAATATATATATATATTACATATGTATATATATATATATATATATATATATATATATATATATATATAAATAACATAAGAATGAAGGAGACTGCAAGAGACCATAAGGCCTACACAAGCCAGTTCCATATTCATCACCACCTGTCATCCCATCTATAAAGCTGTCTAACTTTTTCTTAAACCAACCGATAGGTTCAGCGCTCACTACACGGTTACCAAGTCTATTCCGTTCGCTGGCCACCCTATTAGTAAACCAGTTCTTGCCTATTTCCTTCTTAATTCTAAATTTACCCAATTTAAATCCATTACTGCGAGTCC
>NC_134779.1:33697738-33705238 GCF_046742065.1 Oratosquilla oratoria | reverse complement strand
GTGTTCGTACACGGTATTCACCTCTTGCATATCACTAGTCTTGGGTAGGCAGCTGTTCTTTATGACCAAGTTGGATGTCTTGCGTGTCTTGTAGTAGATGACGAGGTCAATTTTTAAAGCCTACAAGACACGCAAGACATCCAACTTGGTCATAAAGAACAGCTGCCTACCCAAGACTAGTGATATGCAAGAGGTGAATACCGTGTACGAACACACATGCTCCAGTGGCGACTGCAGTCGCCCTAACTCCAAGTACATCGGCGTAACCACCACGACACTGTCGAAGAGGATCTCAGCCCATTTGCAGGACGGCGCCATAAGGAGGCATTACCTCTACGAACATGGGCTCGTACTCAAAAGGCACCACATGGAAAACAACACCACCATCATCGAGAGAAACAACGACACCAGACGACTAAGAATGACAGAAGCGGTGCTCATTTTCAACCAAAAGCCCGCTATCAACATCCAACAACAGCCCGAAATGTCTTTACCAACCAGAAGGCAGAGAATGATTCCCGTGCGCTGATTGGCTGACGCCCCGTCCCGGGCACTGCCCGGTGATCCGCTCCACACCGCTATATACCGTCACACAGCCACTTCGATTCATTCTCCGTCATCAAATTGACCAGCCCACACCGCCTGAAGATGGCCAGTTAAGGCCGAAAGACGTCTCGAGAGAGATACACCATGGACTTCAGCAATCTCCTTAAGATAGAAAAGCATTTCTACAAGCATAATAATGCTATCGCAGCTGTTGACTTCAACAACGCATGCATCATAAATGGCCTCCTTCCAAAATATATATATATATGCATATATATATACATATATATATATATATGCATATATATATACATATATATATATATATATATATATACACACAATTTTCCCATAAACTAGGTCATTTTCTCCATCGCTTCTGTAGTTGACTATTTACTCATTTTAAATTTTGATTGTGGTATTCTTTATTTATACTCATTTCCAATATTTTGCATTGAAGTCAATTTTCTACCTATGGGTCTATTCATATCCCATATTTAGATATTCCTGTAACATGTGTGTGTGTGTGTGTGTGTGTGTGTGTGTGTGTGTGTGTGTGTGTGTGTGTGTGTGTGTGTGTGTGTGTGTGTGTGCCTACATATATATTATTTCTCAATTTTCTCCATTAGTTATCCATCCACTTATCCTCTTCCTCTCCTCCTTCCTCTTCCTCTTCCTCCTTCCCTTTCCTCCTACTCTTCCACCTCCTCTACACATCCTTTCCCTTCCTCTCCATGCGTTCCAACGAGTCAGGCTGGCGTGTTTTGAGAACCAACAAACCTTTTTCGTTTTGTTTTCCTCCCTCACCTCTCCCTCTCTCAATCTCAATCTCTCTCTCAATCTCAAATAAATAAATAAATAAATAAATAAATAAATAAATAAATAAATAAAGAATAATTATAATGATTACATTAGATGTTCTTCGGCCATGTCTCCATTAGCCAGCTAGGAAAGTCTCCTTCTATGACTTTAGTTCCCAGCCCAAAAGAATACCAACCCACACATATCCCAGCCTGTTTGTGCCCGTGATTCATTATACACATTTCATTCTAGCTTGCGTTAGACGATTTCATTCAGCTTTTGGAGGTGAGAGGGACGTATCCCAATATAAAAGAAAAATCGCTTTGTGATTAAAAGAACAATATATAAACAAGAGATGTAGGGCAGATGGATGGAAGATCTTATTTCCAGAACCCATTGCTATCGTCCAGAAAGCTCATCCTTATATTCATTCCTTTTTTTATATTCCTACAATTAGTCCTCCTCCAATAGGCCCTCCTGCAATACGTCCTCCTAAAACAGGTCTTTCTCCAACAGGTCGTCCCTGCTATAAGTTCTGCTCCAGCAGGTCATCCTCCAACAGATCGTCCAACAGGTCCTTCTTCAACATGTCCCCCTCCAGCAGGTCCCCTTCCAGCAGGTCGTCTTTCAACAGGTCCTTCTTCAAGATCCCCTAGTCCAGCAGGTCCTTCTTCAACATGCCCTACTTCGGCAGGTCCTTCTTCAACAAATCCTCCTCTATCAGGTCGTCTTCCAACAGGTCGCCCTCCAGAAGGTCGTACTCCAATAGATCGTCCTCCAACAGATCCCTCTTCAGCATGCCCTCCTCCAGGAGGTCGTACTACAATAGGTAGTCCTTCAACAGGTCCTTCTTCAACATGCCCTACTCCAGCAGGTCGGCCTCCAAAAGGTCCATCTTCAATAGATCCTCCTCCAGCAAGTCGCCCTCCAACAGGTCCTTTTTCAACAGATACTCCTCTAGCAGGTCGTCTTCCAACAGGTCGCCCTCCAGAAGGTCGTACTCCAATAGGTCCTCCTCCAGCAGGTCCTTTTTCAACACATCCTCCTCTAGCAGGTCGTCTTCCAACAGGTCGCCCTCCAGGAGGTCGTACTCCAACAGGTCCCTCTTCAACTTGTCCTCCTCCAGTAGGTCGTCATCCTAAATCTCGACCTTCAGTAGTTCCTTCTCCAAGAGGTCCTCGACGATGATATTTCTCGACAATGCCGACCACGCCCATAGTGTAGGTCTCCCTCGAGGTGGCATGGTCCTTTCACTGCTCCTTCTCGCCCTCAAGAACTCTTTCGCCATCCTACTTGGTTTATCTACATGATAATATTAGACCGAATTTTTCGATAGAAATATAGAAAAAAGGTCAAGATTCACACAAAAATTCACAAATACAGTTTAGGAGAGCGAACCTAGAAATTGCTTAGTATCTTAGAACATCCGTCATATTTTTTTAACTATCTTTTAAGGAACAAGAACACATACACACACACAAATATACACACACAAACACACACACATGTACATTCACGAACAAAAATTTTGGCCCATTCTGAGTTTTTCAGGATACGAAAATTAATTTTATTTTTCTGACTTTTTTTTTTCTTATCTATTAAACGATATGATTTGCTTTGATTCCTCTCATGCAGATCGTAACAGGTTCGAATCCTTTTATGTCCTACTGGCCAAGCCTGATTCCGTATTCAGTCAACACAAATATAAAGAAAATTCAACCCAACACCTTTTCTGCTTAACACACACATATTTAACATCACCGGTACACTGCGACAGGTTACAATAAAATATATAGCTTTGGGAATATAGATAAATAAGTTAACGTAGCTGAGAACGGCAGTCAGTCACATCAAACTATGTTATACTGTGCTACTTTCTTAGCCCTGACCGTCTATGCCTTAGCGTGTGGGCTCCTGCCAGATCGATGGCGAGCGAAATGTTTTGCTCTGAGCGATATGTTACGTAGTCTTCGTTCACAATACCCTACCACTTCACTGATCCAGAAATTTTCGCCCTGTTTCTTCAAGTACCCCACACTTAATGTATTGCCGTTTCTTTACTTTCTGGAAAACGCTTTCGACACTAAAGGAAATCGCTAAGCATCCACTAACTAACACTAGGTTTTCATCTGCACCTTCACTAGTGAAAATATAAAGTCTTCTAGGTGTTTCTAGAAACTAGTTAGGAGTTTACTGCCCTAACGCATTTGACCTAATTCACATATGTTATCCTAGCTAACGCTAAACGTATATAATGGACTTGGAGAGAGTAATTTTCCGTGGATTAAGCCAACTCCATTTGGTATTACATGTATTTTGCTAATGTAGTTTTCTCGCTTAAAACGTTTATATTAGAGTAATATTCCTGATAAATAATAAAAGAAAATTATGGGAGTGGATGGGAGTTGAATGGGAGTGACTCGCTCCCTCCCTTATAAGGAAGAACAGAATAGAATATATTTTTCTTTGAATGGAAACATTGCCAGCCATTGAGAACAATGCTAAGGTTCCATATCTTCAATCTAAAGTAGCACAAGACGAGGAAATAGTCTTTATATTTTCCTTTTCACCTCCTCCTCCTCCTCCTCCTCCTCCTCCTCCTACTCCTCTTCCTTTAAGGCATTGTTCATTCGTCTGTTTTCGTCAGCTTAAGAATGTTCCCAAGAACCTACAACCATCACAAGGGCATGTTGTTGGAAATATATTTAAAACTGCTGCTGCGAGCCAACTTGTCAGTTAAGCTCCTCCCCTTCATTCAGCGTCATCATTGCGTTATTTGTCAACAGTCATCATCAATTGAGAGCTCAGACCAGGGAGCACCATACTTTATTCACACGCTGGCGTCAGTCCCCACGGTCTCTCTTAACAAGCTTCCATGCAGTCACCCTTCCATCCCACTCCAAACAACCCTCGACAGGTTCCATCAATTTGCCCCAACCATGAATTCCGTGGGCGACCCCTTCGCCTCCTTCATCGAGGGTCGTCCACTGTGGAGAAAACGCTGAATAGGATCACCATCAGGGAAAGGTGCCAAATGCCCGCATCACTTGAGTTGACGTTCACGAATCACGCTGAAGGTAATTGGGCTAGACTGAGTCTCACAGAAGAGTCTCTGGTCTGATACAAAGTCATTCCAGCGATACCTCAAGATTCTCCGAAGGCATTTGGTATCAAAGACATCGAGATGCCTCTTCGAATCAGCATTCGATGTGTATGTCTCACAGCCGTACAGAAAGATTTAGTAAAAGATGCTCTCTCTCTCTCTCTCTCTCTTTCTCTCTCTCTCTCTCTCTCTCTCTCTCTCTCTCTCTCTCCTCTTTTACTCTTTGATTATTTCAATTTTTCCTTGAAGGAAACTCTTGGACTGAGGATTCCAAGTAATAAAAGTAAACTCAGCGTCATACACATTTTTTTGCTATAGCCAGGCGTTTTTATTCAGCTGAGGGGAACCCCACACGTGTGTGTATATGTGTGTGTAGTGTATGTGTACGTATGTGTGTATATGAAAGTGTGCGTGTAATGTATGTGTAGGTATGTGCATATCTGTAAGTGTGCGTATAATGTATGTGTATGTGTAGGTATGTGTGTACGAGTATATGTAAATGTGCACGTAATGTGTGTGTATGTATGTTTGTATACATGTATGTATGTGGGGGGGTCACTTAGAGTGGAGGGAGACTTCCTCCAACGCCTCCAGTTCTCTTCGAGAACCTTCGATTCCATCAGGGTGTACTGTATTGGTCAGGGCTAATGGGACCCATATCCAATACACAGACCAGCATCCTAAGGCTGTCGAAGGAGCTTTCGACGGTCTGGTCCCAGCAAGGGCTAATGAGACCCTCTTCGGCAGTGGGACCAAGCCAAGGGGCGAAGGATTCCTTTCCAACGGAGGCACTGCGGTCAGGGCTAATGAGACCCGTCTCCCGCCAGTTGCACGGTGCCTTGGACGATCCTGAAGTCTCCCGGGTCGGCACGGGAGATCCAGTCTCGAAGAAGGCGGCCGAAGGTCAGGGCTAATGAGACCCATCTTCCGACGGCGTCGCCGTTACCTCTCTTGACGAGGTTTTTCCTCCGCCGGGCTTCCGAGGTACGGGCTGATGGGACCCGACGATCCACCGCCGACCTCGATCCAAACTTTATGCCGGAAGCTCCCGTCCACTCCGAAGGGCGTTGGCCGGAAAGGGGGGGAGTGGATCCCCCCCCGCCCCCCACCCCTGGAGGAATGTCGTTTCCCGAGGAGGTCGCTGAAGACCCGCGGACGAAGACCTCTCTCACTCGGCGGCGACGTCCTCCGGAGGCCAAGGAGGAGCTGAGAACGGCGGACACGTATTGGACGAGCGTGACCTCGGCTGACCTAGGATGAGGTCACCGTGGGTGGAAACCATTTCGACAATGTGGGGTAGTTCATTAACACTTTCACTATGCAGTTATAAACAAAGAATAAATGGATAAATAGATGCATAAGTGCACAATTTTAGAAATACATAAATGAATAAATAAATAAATAAAAAATATATAAATAGATAAATCAACCAATGCTAAAATTAAATAGATTTACATAATACAAGCAAATAAATAAATAAATTTACTGACAACGAGCTGAAACTTTATAGACTTGATTCTGGTTTGCGTCATCTAGCGAGACATAGAAAACGGTATGTGGCTCGATAAAGACGCCATTTTACAAAGGATTACAAAGGAAGAGCATGCCGAATGAGACCTTTTGGTCTATAACTAGGTCGGATGTGAAAAAATAGGAAGTGTATATATGTATATATATATATATTTATATATGTATATGTATATATATAAATATATATATATACATATATATACATTTATATATACATATATATATATATATATATATATATATATATATATATATATCAAATCAGCCATCCTGAATCCACTGCTGAACAAAGGCCTCCTTCATAGCATTCCATGAATCACACGACCGCGCCATCATCTGCCACGTCACTCCTGCAAACTTCTCGATCTCGTCTCTCCACCTTCTGTCTGGTCTCCCTCTTCCACGCTTCCTATCTTGCGGCGTCCACTCAGTAACACACTTGCTCCATCGCTCATCAGTCGTTCGCACTAACTTACCTGCCCAATTCCACTTCCTCTCTTTTACTGCTTCCACAATATCTTTCACTCTAGTCTGCTCTCTCACCCAACTTGCTCTCTTTCGGTCTCTCAGTGTTATTCCCATCACTGATCTCTCCATTCTCCTCTGTGTAGTCCTTAGCTTTGTTTCCATCGCCCTCGTCAGCTTCCAAGTCTAACACCCGTAGATTGTTGCTGGCAGAATGCATTGATTGTAAACTTTACGTTTCAAACATAAAGGTAGAGAGCCTCTCAGGATTTTATTATACTTACCAAACACTTTCCAACCAATTGCAATGCGTCTTTTTATTTCATTATCATGATCTTTCGTCACCTTCACCATCTGGCCTAAATGATTATACTCTTCAACTTCCTCAAGACTCTCACCATCAATTACAATCTCTTTACTTTGAACTTTCGTGTTGAACATTACTTTGGTTTTACTCTTATTCATTGTTAAATCTATTTTGAGACTTTCTTTGTTTAGATCGCTCAGCATATCTTGCAAGTCTTCTGCTCTTTCTGAAATAAGAATAATGTCATCCGCAAACCTTAGGTGGTTCAAATATTCGCTATTAATATTCAAACCTCTCTTTTCCCAACTCAACCTTATGAAAATATCTTCCAAACAAGCTGTAAATAATTTGGGTGAAATTGTATCGCCTTGTCGTACTCCTTTCTCGATCTTAATCTTTTCTGTATCTTTATGTAGTCGAATTATAGCGGTACCTATCGCATAAATCTTTTCTAAAACTTTTACGATCTGTTCGTTTGTACCCTGTTTGCGTAGCGAGTTTAGTATTGTTATTTGTTCTACCGAGTCAAAGGCCTTCTCGTAATCTACAAAAGCTAAACACAGAGGTATATTGTATTCTGTCGTTTTCTCGATTAGTTGATTTATCGCCTGCAAATGGTCGAATATCCGTTCCTAAAGCCTGCCTGTTCTCTCGGTTGGTTTCCATCTAAACCTTTACTTAGTCTATTTGTAAAGATCTTGGAGAATACTTTATATTCGTTTGATAGCAAGCTAATCGGTAGATAGTT
>NC_134779.1:33690238-33692738 GCF_046742065.1 Oratosquilla oratoria | reverse complement strand
AATACCAAGTCCCAGCCAAGCAAACGCAACATTACGAAACTTGAACGAGAGAAAACGACACTCGGAAGAAAAATTGGCGCCAGGAAGAGAGGAGGAGAGAACGGTACCATGGGAATGAAACGATGTACATGGGTTTTTGAAGTATTTTACGAGGAAATGAGAATCTTTGCGATAAATTTATAACTAAAGAACTTTAAAAATACGGCTCGGAACTCCAGTGGTGGTGTGGTAAGTGGATGAGATGGTGGTGGGAGTGTACAACACAAGATAGTGAACGTTACGGCTCAACCTAAGGCAAATTTAGCGGGAAATAAAGTTGGCGACAATAGACGTTTAGATAATAGGGATAGGCGCAGTAAGTTGGAAAACAAAATCGTACGCATAGACAGAGCAACAGAGAGGAAGTGCTAGATGTGGGGCATAAATAGGGAGAATTGAGGCAGGACGAAAAGGTGGATCGAGTGATCCTGGTTTTTATCTTATATGTTTGCCTCTTGTGAGCGCTCATGTATACACGTATATATATATGCTATGCTTGTATGATGGATATCCGTGTGTATACCCATGCATACGTGTGTATGTGTGTGCACATGTAGCCGCCTCTCCAAGGAACATATGTGTATGTACACATTCATAACACATGCATATAAGCACTAAATTTTCCGTTAACGAATAGGACTGTCGTCCTTACCTAGTTATGTGTGCAAATTGCATCCATGTATACATTGGATAGCACATTTTTGACTGCTCGTGCGTGCTTCTGCCCAAACACAATGTACATTTCAAACTAAGTAATACATTTCCAAGGCCTCATACGCGCGCGCGCGCGCGCACACACACACACACACACACACACACATACACACACACACACACACACACACACACACACACACACACACACACACACACACACACACACACATATATATATATATATATATATATATATATATGTATATATATATGTATATATATATATATATATATGTGTGTGTGTGTGTGTGTGTGTGTGTGTGTGTGTGTGTGTATGTGTGTGTGTGTGTGAAGTAAGGAAGCAGGATTTCTTTGATGCATGTTGAATTAGATACGACAGCATTCTGACAGTTGTTCAACTTTTTCTTAATGTAAGAAAAAAATTAAGAAAAAGTTGAACAACTGTCAGAATGCGTTCGTATTTAATTTAACATGCATATATATATATATATATATATATATATATATATATATATATATATATATATATATATATATATATATATATATATATATATACAGGTCTTGTACGAAAGATGAGACATACTTGTTCACACACACGCACAGTCCAAGGACATTGATATGCTAGCTGGCACGTCCCCAATAGCGAAGAGGGAAATTTCTCAAAATTCTCATTGATATAAGCGAGCCCTCTGACAACAGACGGTATGGAGCATTGAACACTATAGCCACATAAAATAAACGAATAAATAAAAATCGTTCTTTCAATTTTTAAAGTAGGAGGGAAGGAGGTTTTTATTTTATATATATTTTTTATGAGAATCTAGAGTTTATCATTTGATGACAACATTCACATAAAAAATACCCTTATAATAAATGTTTGTGCATGGAATTACAAGGATCAAGGACTTAAACCAAGATTTAAAACATATATTATTTCAATATTACATGCGAATTACTAGTGAAATAATACAGAGAAATTAGAAAGAACATGAATATTCCCTTGATTCATGGAGCTCTAGCAAAGTCAGTTTCTGCTATACGATACCAAAGATTAAATAAATTCCATTTAGAGCACCAGAACTTCGTCATACAAGTTGAAAAGTCGGCAAATCCATATAATTTTTTATTACATAAGAGAAAAAGAAATGGTCGAGCGTATTTCTATAGGCGGGCGGGGACGATCACCATTTTCTTTTTTTAATGAATACAGGACTCCACTGAATATACTAAATGAGGTGACACTAAAACAGAATCCAATTATTGGACATTCAAAATAGATGATCTACATGTATAAATTGAAAACACTTGTACAAGATCACAAACTGGAGAGTTTGTTGGAAGAATTTGACGACGTTGTCTGGGATATCGTGGGACTGAGTGTGGTCCCAGGAGACTACAGAAAGGTCGTACAACTTTAAGACAATCACCACTTGCTCTGTTCTGGAGGTAATTGGGACAGATCCATTGGAGTAGAATTCTTCATTAAGCAGAAGATAACTGGTAACAGTGATTCTTTGTAATGTATACGATAGTGTGGCTTGAGTTATGATCAGGCTCTGTTAATTTTGCTTTGAAAATAATCCAGGTTTGTGTGTACCTATTTCGCAGAGTTCAGACGACAAATTTGAATCCTTTTCTGACGACTTAAGTCAGGTATTGGATATAAAAAATGCGAAATTAGGGAAGGTCATGGCATGTAAATTATTGGGAAGTTTGGAGTGGGTGACAGATATGACAGAGAAGTGATGTTGACTAATTTTGTTGAAAAATGACTTAACAA
>NC_134779.1:33672738-33685238 GCF_046742065.1 Oratosquilla oratoria | reverse complement strand
AATTAGTGTCATCATCATAACTGTTGTTAGGGCTGATGACTGTAGCAAACTTGGTGACTATATTGACAACAAAACACACACAAAACTGAACTCAAAGATAAAAAAATAAGAAAAAATAAGAAAACAAATGAGCAAAGAAGAAGAGGAAAATGAAGAAGACGAAGACAAAGACTTAGACGATGAAAAAGAAAGCCGACGGAGACAAAATAGAAAGAAAGATTTCCGAAGAGAAAATCCATCAAGTTTGGCTAAAGAGACAATAGGTAAGAGACCATTCCCACCTTCTCTTCCACCACGTAAGAGACCATTCCCACCTTCTCTTCCACCACAGTCCTAAATTCTCTCAGAACCGACGCAGCTTCGGTCATTAAGGCAAATCAATAGAAGCGAAGGGAGAATAGAACTGAAAGAAGGTGCAGTGGCAGTTCTATTCGGCCCGACATCAGCTCCTCTTTGACGATATCTGATTTGTTAACCAATTAATTACTGACTCCATGTCTTCTTTTCATAAAGTGGTCAAGTTATCCTTCGTTTTGTTATCTATTTATTCTGTGTGGTATTTCTTATAAAGGAATTCTTTAGTGGGATTTTTTCTTTTTACGAAAATACATTTCTCATTGAGCTACTACTGATGCTGCTACTATTACTACTACTGCAGCTACTATTACAACTATACTATTACTATTGCTACTGCTACCGAGTCTGCTTTATTACTATTACTGTCGTTACTAGTAATAACAGTAGTAGTAGTAGTAATGGTGACGACGATATGAATATGAAAAAAGAAGAGTAGGAATCAAAAGAAAAAGAAGAAAAAATTAACTTGTTTATCTATTATTTGTTTACATGTTTATTTTATTTGTTCGTTTACTTAATTTTATTTATTCATTTATTTATTTATTTATTTATTTATTTATTTATTTATTGGGGGGTATGATATTGTGGGGAGGCGATGGAATGTAGTAGAGTTGTGTAAATATTATTCACTGATGAAATTCCTCAAACTATATTACGTCATATATGTCGACTGGGTATTTTTTCGTCTTGTTTGTTTTTCTTTTCTTTTTTTCTTCTTTTTCATTGCAAACCTACATCGAGTCCCTAACAGTGGCCAAAGCATTCATATTTGTCACATTGTTCAAAAAGGTTTGAATAACGGATGAAATAGAGATAATAAAATATGAAAAAGTTGAGGAAATTTACATTTGAAAAGGTGTGAGAAATCATGGATCAGGTATTCATGAACTTCATACATTTCATACATTCATACATTTTAGAAGAAAACATTTACTGTGCGTCTAGTAGTTTAACAGAAATATAATAAACATACACTCGCCAACTTAAAAGAAATACAATCTAAAATAGTTCCACCAATTTGACTTACAATGTCGTACCGTTTTTTCAAATCTTATCGCGGGAACAAAACCGTACAGTTCCCACTAATCATCGTTCGCTTTTCTTTCCGCTTCGGCTTGCTGATAACAGGAGGAAAATGGGTCTGGTCGAACGAAACGTTCCGCTCCTTTCGTTCGGTTTCTGTCGTTCGACGCCCCAACGGAAATCCCTTCTGGCCGTTCTGACACGGCGACGCTGACACGGAAGATGCTGTATACGGATACGCAACAAGTGGGTACAATACTCTGTTGCACCGTATCGTATCACTAGGTGGTACGCAAAGATGATACGATGCGTGGAAATGCAACAAGTGTGGAACCGGCTTAAGGTAGCGAGTAGTGTTTTGCACTTCGTTCAGCCACGGAACGCAAGAATAAGGAAAACAAAACCAACAAAGAAATGAACTAATAAAATAACAAATAAGTAAATAAATAATCAAATATATAGATAAATTATAAATAAACAAATGAATAAACATATAATACATACATAAATGAATAAATAGATAGATAGGACAATGAATGAATAAACAAGTAAAGAAATTAAATAATGGGTAAATAAAGAAACAACTAAATGAATTAATAGATGCGCAAGTAGGTAAATAGAATACACAAATAAATAAATGAAAACTAACTGATAATGAATAAATAACCACATGAATAAGCAAGTAAATAAATAGATTTATAAATACACAAAATAGATAAACGAATAAATACAATAATAAAGTTACAGATGAACAAATAAACAAATAAAATAATAGGTAAATAAAGGAACAGCTAAATAGATATATAAGTAAATGAATAAATATATAAACGAATAAACAAACAATACAGTAGCCCGACATCCGCTTCCTTTCAAAGAGTATCTGTTCTTTAACCATTTCACATGAACTAACCTGCATTTTTGTTTTTATTCAGCAATCAGGAGTGACTGAGTTCACGTCAACATTTGATAATGATTTATCCGACCAAAATTTATCTTTCCAGGAACCAGTGTTTGAATTCACAGGGCGAAACAGGCCATGCCCCCCGTTCTTCCTTGACCAATCATGATCACTCTCACACAGCTGCAACGCGAAGGTGATTGGCCAGGAAGGAAAAGAGGTGGGGCTTATTTTTACCGGAGATAGTGGACGAGACCAAAGTCCTTCTTGCATGTTTTATACATGCATGTGATCCATGAAAGTATACATACACACACACACATATATATATATATATATATATATATATATATATATATATATATATATATATATACAGTATGCATGTATGTATATAACACACAAGAAACCTACAGTCGGAGAAAATAAACTTCGAATAAAAGAAGATTCTATATTTTCGGCTACCAACTGCCCTCTTCAGGAAAGTTGTGTGTTATTTACAAATGTGCTACTACATTTCTGTTAATACATATATATATATATATATATATATATATATATATATTATTTCGTTTGCCGCCAGATGATTTTATTTAGACGTGGTGTAGGTCTGAGCTGAATAAAATCATCTACCACCAGCCAGAATAAAATATCAAAAGATTACATTAGTCTTAGTGGGCTCAGAACCTTGGACGTTGACCTTTTCACAGATGAAATGAAAGTCCTTGGATCAATCCTGCGAGTGACCAGACGCGAGAGAATCAGAAACGAAGAAATTAGAGAAAATTGAATATAACACATGTTTTTTTTGTTTTTGTTTTTTTTAATAACAAACTGAGATGGTACTAATATGTTGAAAGGATTGAAGTACAAGATATGCGAAGAAATTCTGGATTTTACGTAAAAATAAAAAACGGGGCAACACACCTTAGATCAAGATATAACGAAATGGCAAAGCTGGTTAAAAAGAATACACGTACAGCGAAACGTAACTATGAAATTAAGGTTGCCAGTCAAGCAAGATCCAACCCTAAGAGTTACTTTCATCTCTATAAAGCAAAAAATAAAGAAAGAATAGGACCAATTAAAAACGATGAAAATGTCATGATAGAATCGGAAAAAATGAGTGAGAAGTTTAACAAATATATTCTCTCGGTGTTTATTACTGAGAGATTAGATAAGGTACCTCACTGCGATCCGATTTTCAGTGGGGATGAAGAAAGCAGACTAACTAATATCAGCATTAGTAAAGTAGTAGTCAAGCAGATAGAAAGACTTAAAACTACAAAATCCCCGGGTCCAGACGACATTTTTGCGAGAGTGCTTAAGGAGTGTAAATTTGAAATCTGCGACCAGTTAACTGAAATATCTAACAAATCGGTAGACACTGGCTTTATGCCTACTGCTTGGGGGCAGGCAAACGTTGTTTCTGTTTTTATGAAGGGAAATAGATCGTCTACATGCAACTACATGCCAATCAGTTTGACATCGGTTACAGGTAAAATGCTTGAATCAATAATAATAGATTCAGAGAACACATCGAGAGACATAATTTAATTCGTGACACACAGCATGGTTTCTCCAAGGGTAAATCATGTGTGATTAATCTAATATCCTTTTACACTAAAGTATATAAGGCGTCAGATAACAATGATAATTACGATGTGATTTACCTTGACTTTAGCAAAGCGTTTGACAAGGTGCCACACCAGAGACTACTAAATAAAATCAAAGCCCATGGCATAGGAGGAAAAGTGTTAGAATGGATTAGAGCTTGGATCAGTAACAGAAAACAGCGGGTCACCATAAATGGAGTAAAATCCAGGTGAGGCAATGTTACTAGTGGGGTTCCCCAGGGCTCGGTTTTGGGTCCCTTGTTGTTCATTATGTACGTAAACAACCTAGACAATGGGATAAATAGTGATGTTAGTAAGTTCGCGGATGACACTAAAATAGGACGCCTAATTAGGTCAGGAGACGACGCAGAGATTCTGCAGGATGATCTTAACAAATTGTTCACATGGTCGGTGAAATGGCAAATGAACTTCAATATCTCTAAGTGTAGCGTGTTAAACGTAGGGCTACTCAACCGCGAAAATAGATACAGCTTAGATAACACGTTTTTAGAGAAAACTGAGTGCGAGAGAGACTTGGGAGTTCTAGTGAGTCCGGACCTTAAAACCAGGAAACAGTGCATTAGCGCCAGGAATAAAGTTAACAGAGCATTAGGTTTCATTGCTAGGACGGTAGCGAGTAGAAGTGCAGAGGTAATTATCAAACTCTGTCTAGCGATTGTTAGACCCATCCTTGACTATGCGGTACAGTTTTGGTCTTTGTCCTATGGAATGGACATCAATTCACTAGAATCAGTACAGAGAAAAATGACCAAAATAACACATGGACTCAGAAATTTGCCTTACGAGGAGAGGTTTAGGCATCTTGACTTACACTCTTTGGAAAGACGCAGAGTGCGGGGTGATCTAATAGAGG
This sequence comes from Oratosquilla oratoria, assembly GCF_046742065.1. Taxonomy (NCBI): domain Eukaryota; kingdom Metazoa; phylum Arthropoda; class Malacostraca; order Stomatopoda; family Squillidae; genus Oratosquilla; species Oratosquilla oratoria. The sequence goes on along the minus strand of NC_134779.1, from coordinate 33,680,470 downwards.
TGTTCAAGTGGATCAAAGGCTTTAACAAGAGTGATACACACAAGATCATCATATCAAAACAACAGGGTAGGACTCGCAGTAATGGATTTAAACTGAACAATTTAGATTTAAGAAGGAAATAGGCAAGAATTGATTTACTAATAGGGTGGTCAACGAATGGAATAGACTTAGTAACCATGTACTGAGCGCTGGAACTATCAGTTGTTTTAAGAAACGGTTAGACAACTTTATGGACGGGGATGGCAGGTGGTGATGGATATGGAGCTGCCTTATGTAGGCCTTATGGTCTCTTACAGTCTCCTTCATTCTTATGTTCTCCCGCTAGGAGTCCTGTAGGACTCCCTAAGAAACGAGGAGTTCTGGGACCAAGGCCCAAGGAGAAGATTCGAACCCTGACAACAGGCTTTGCCTACCTTGAGTTTGGTGAGATAGGAAAGGGGGTGGGGAGGTTTCAGATTCTCTTAAGTGATCTGATTGCATTCTGACCAATGCTTGGGGATTCTATTCTGCTGAAACTGAGTATCTGTACTGAAGGACTCTAGGATCCGTCGTATTCCGACGCAAAACGAACGGAAAGTTCGGAGTGCGTCGGACTCATTGTGGTAGTGACCTTTGCAGTGTCCTTGACATACAATGATCAAGGGGGCTACCCTCACTGTTCCCTTGCACTACGGGTGCAAGTACGTTGATGTTGTCTGGTGTGGTGAAGAACTCAATATATGTTAACAACAGCGTCTTGAACCTGTTTTTTTTTTTTTTTTTTGTTTTTTTTTTTTTTTTTAATCAATGGATTTATGTCCCTAATTGACGGAATGGTGTGTGATACTGGTCCATAGGGGTGCGGCTACAGTATCTATCATTCTAGCATACGGGGGAAGGACACGAGACCTGACCCATCTATAGTTACTTGTGTAAAGTGTCGGTTTCATCAGGAGTAAAATTAGAATTATCACAAGTTTGAGTTGAGCTATTAAGGTTATCTAAATTTAGGTTTGGTTAAGTTAGGTTAGGTTAGGATAGGATAGGTAGGTTAAGTTGAGTTGGGTTGGGCAAGGCCAGGTTAAACTGGGATGTGCTAAACTAGGCTTGGCTAGGTTAGATTAGATTAGGCTAAGTTAGTTTAGGTTGGTTAGGCTAGGTTAGGCTTAATTAAACTAAGGCTAAACTAGTCTAGGCTAGGCTGGACTAAGATTAATTTAGGTCTAGCTAGGTTGGTTAGGCTGGGGTATACTAGGCTAAACTAATCTAGCCTAGGCTAGGCAAGGTTAGATTAGGTAGGTTAGGCTAGGTTGGTTAGGCTAAGTTAGGCTAGGGAGGTCTAGGGTAGGTGTGATAAAGTTAAGGCAGGCTAGGATTGTTTGGCTAGGTTAGTCTAGGCTAATCTAGTTTGGCCTAGGCTAGGTTAGGTTAGGCTAGATTACGCTAAGCTAGGCTAGACTAGGCTTGAATAGGCCAGGATAGGTTAGATTATATTAATTTAGGTTAGGCTCGGCCGGGGGTCGGCAACCCATGGCTCTAGAGCCGCATGCGGCTCTTTAGCGCTGCCCTAGTGGCTCCCTGGAGCTTTTTCAAAAATGTTTGAAAATGGAAAAAGATGGCTCATTATGTATTTGTAGCCAACTTAGTCATTTTGATAGTAAGCTGATATAGCTAATATAATACATACAGCATGTGTTGCCTTCATTATAAGGCTTATATAAGGCTTTTAATTTTTTGCTGCTCCAGACATATTTGTTTTTTGTTTGTTTTTTTGGTCCATTATGGCTCTTTCAACATTTTGGGTTGCCAATCCCTGGGCTAGGCTAATCTGCTTAGGTTAGGTTAGACTTATTAGGCTAGGCTAAACTAGGATAAATTAAATTTGTCTTGTCTAGTCTAGGCTAGGTTAGGTTAACTTAAGTTTGGTCAGGTTAGGTTGATTAGGCAAGGTTAGGCTAGGCTAAACTAGAATAGGCTAGGCTAGGGTGGGCTAGGTTAGATTAGGTTAAGTTCGAAAAGGATAGGTTGTTTAAACTAAATTAAACTAAACTAGGTTCGATTAAGATCATGTTCTCTGGTTAGGCAAGGCTAAACTAGGTCAAGACTCAAACTTGTAACCCACTTCCAGAGAAAAATTAAACTCAGAAGTGAAGTTATCCATACATTTCTGCCACTAACTGAAGAGGACCAGAGTTAGTGGTCGAAATATAAGGATTACTTCACTTACGAGTTTAATTTTCCCCTGAAAGTGGGTTATAAGTTTTAAATTTACTTATGTGCTACTATATCAAGGTAAAATTTTAGAAGTGCACACCTACGCGATATAGCAATAGGAAATTGAATAATAATTTTGTAAATTATAATACATCAACGTAATATACGTTATTCTTGGCGGAAATCAATAACAGAAAAAGTTGCTAAAAGCTATACACAAACTAGCCGCTTCGACTGCTTGAGACACCATCTTTGTTCTGGTACATGCGGAGGTTGAAGAAATTAATGTATGATAAATTCGTCTATTCTAACCTAACCTACCTAACCTAACCTGCATTTAGTAATGCGGTACCTGTAATTCTAGGGGTCATCAGTGTCATCGCCGTCGTCTTCGATCTCTGAATCTATCAAAACAAAGATGGCGTCTGAAGGAGTCGACGCGGCTTTGTTCGTTTGTGCATAGCTTTTAGCAACGTTTTCTGTTATTGATTTCCGTCAAGAATATTTATAATATTGATTTATTATAATTTACAAAATTAATATTCAATTTTCTAATGCTATATCACGTACGTGTGCACTTCTAAAAAAAAAAAAGTCGTTTGATCTAGATTAGGTTAGGCTAAACTAGGCCAAATCAAATTAGTTTTGCCTGTGCTGGACTTGGCTAGGTTTGTCAAGGCTAAGTTGAGTTAATCTAGGTTAGGTTTGGTTGAGCTAGGATTTTCATTCTGGTGGAATGAGGATCAAATCATAGAAAACGGATAATTTCCAAGGAAAATTGTCTCATAATCATTTGATACAGGTTCCTATTATGTGTAACATAACTTCAAATTCATGGAATATTTGTTTTCTAGAATATAAACTTTGTACAGAATAGATATATCACAGAACTATGTACTTTATCTTACCTCTATAATGATGGCTTAAGCACAGGAAACAACATTGGAAAGACGAGTCGTTCTAGAGTTTTGATAATTTTGGTAAAAAAAATTCCAAGATGGCTGGTGTAAATGTACACAATTTGATTAAGTTTTTGGCAAGTCAGTATTACGAAATAACTACACACTTTTCATCTGTATATACATTAGAAAATACAACACATACAACTGTTGTATTATTTGCCATCTACCTTCCTCATGCAATGAAGACGTTTTGATATATGTCCAGAAACACAACACAACAATTATTTCATCACATATTTCAACATTTTCTCGATACATATTTCATTATTCGTTGTTTAAATTTGATATCACATCCTGACACCCCTCGATAACTTTATAATCAAATAATAAAACACATAACACCACAGAAACGCTCACACTTATTTTACACGACTTGAGGTAAGTAAATAGCTGATATTAAAAGTTCATGACAGCTCGGCCAATAACAATAAAACTTTTGAGGTAGGGAATCCTTTCCTGCATTCTGATTGGCTCCCAGGGATGTTATTGTTTATTTGAAATGGTACCGGACTCAGAACGGAACCGTTGAACTTATGCTAACCTTTTCGCTGTTATTCATGACTTCCTCAATTATTCTTTGAATAGAAATATGCAGACACAGAATTTACAGTTGATATGAGAATACGTAACTATTGAAGATATATAAATATATATATAAACAAGACGTACTGCATATAGAAATATTATATCTATTCAAGCCATTATGTCGACATAGATGTGATGCGTCGTGTACCATATTCAATTGTCCGCAACGGACTTTCTTTTATGCACTCCTGCACATGTTGGTCATCCAGGATTCTTGTCTGTGAATGACCCACGTGCATGACTGTGTATGTAGGAAGGGAAAAGTTGGAGAATAGAAGAAAGTAAATGTAAAGAAAAATATTGATAATGAAATAATAATCAATAAATAGATAAAATAAACAAACAAATAAATAAGATAAATTAAAGTACAAAAAAATTAATTAAATTGAATAAATGCACAAATGAAATAGATGATAAAATAAAACAAAATAAAATGGAACAAAATAGATACATAAATTAGATTAAAGAAATTAGAAAAATATAGGCAATGACCGTGATGGGCCTATGGCCTTCATCATAAAAAAAAAAAAAAAAAAAAAAAAAAAGGTAGAAAGGGCAGAAAGAAAGAAGGCAGGAAGGAGAGGAGGAAGAGAAGAAAAAGAAGAAAAAGGAATAGGAGAAGGAGAAGAATGATAAGAAGGAGAAGAAGAAAAAGAGGAAAAAAGAAGAAGAGGACGAAAGAGAGAAATAAAGAGAAGAAAACGAAGAAGAAGAAAACGAAGAAGAAAAAGAAGAAAAATAGGAAGATGGAGAAGAGGAGAAAGAAGAAGAAGAAGAAGAAGAAGAAGAAGAAGAAGGAGAAGAAGAAGGAAAAGAGGAAGAAAATGAAGAAGGGGAGGGAGAAGAAGATGAAGAAGAAGAAGAAGAAGAAGAAGAAGAGGAAGAAGAAAAATGAGAAAGAAAGAGAAGAAAATGAAGAAGACGAGTAAGAGAAATGAGGAGAAAGACAAAAAAAAGACGAAAGAAGAAGAAGAAGAAATAGAGGAGGAAGAAAAAGAATAAGAAGAAAAGGAGAAAGAATAAGAAAAGAAGAAGAAAATGAGGAAGGCAAACAAGAAGAAGAAAAAGAATAAGAAGAAAAGGAGAAAGAAGAAGAAAAGAAGAAGAAAATGAGGAAGGCAAACAAGAAGAAGAAAAAGAATAAGAAGAAAAGGAGAAAGAAGAGGAAAAGAAGAAGAAAATGAAGAAGGCAAAAAAGAATAAATAAGAGAAAGATAAAGAAGAAGAAGAAGAAGAAGAAGAAAATTAAAATAGATGGGTGGGTGGATGGGGGTTGACAGCAAGTAACATCAGAGATTAAACCTTGAAATATTTTTAATTCATCTAAAAACATTAAACGATAACGTTGACTATAACAACGCTGGTCAGTCAGCATGAGAGGGTGCATGAACAGGATATAGATTCATACTATGCACGAGCGTTCATTTGAACAAAGAACATTTGAAACTTTGTTGGATATGTAAGAAAATGTAGGTTGCATAGCAGGTTAGTGTTGATTTTTTTTTTACGCTGAAGTTTATACAACAAAAATAGATGATAACTGTATTTCCGGAAACGGTTTGCACCTCGGAAAATAAACGTCCCATTTAGCGAACAAATCTGTTAACGAACAAGTTTTGTGAAAAACAAACTTGCCTCTGTTAACGAACGATACTTCGGTATACGAACATACGCATACGCCTGTACACACAATACCACCAATTCAGTAGTGTTTTGGCGCGTTTGCCGTCATCATTTCGGTTATCGAACGGTTCGGTATAAGAACAGAGTAACAGAACGGATTAAGTTCGTTACCCGAGGATATACTGTATCTACAAGTACATTGTGGGCATTATCTGGGAAGAAATATGTCTGGGACAAAAGTTCATCTAAGGAGATTTGAATGCCGATGTAGATAATATAAACACCAGGACGCGTCCTAGACGATGCGGCGCAACCAAATACCACATAAAATTTACACATTTTGTTTTCATAACTTTCACCAAACATGATGATATACTCATTTTTCTGTGACAGATGAAGAAGTAGGGAAACGAAGGTATCTTCATGTATTCGATAAGGTGAGCAGAATGGTGGAAACGTACTTACTATAATCACCCATCACTTCTCTTGTTCATGAAAGAATTTCCAGAATTGTATTAAAGTCATCCCCAGACGGCTTTATGCAGTGGTTCTAGACCAGGGGGTGGGGGAGTAGACCTTCTTCCTGAAGGTGTAAAGGTATCCTAGTTACCTAACTTCTTAGCCCAATGGCTTTCAATTTTAATCTCGTTACGTTCCCCTAGAGTTATAAGACCATCCATCCATACATTCTCCCACTAATCTGACAACAAATAAAGAAGTTATACACATTAAGACTAATTCAGTATGCATTGTTACAGCAATGAATATCAAAAGATGGTTTCATTTATAATGACTTTATTAAGCAGAAACATTAACATCACAAAACAATTTACAATGACACTACACATGCGTACAGAAATGAAACTGCAATTGTTTTAATTATCGTCTAGTATTTCAACCAGGTTAAGAACCCTTGTTCTAGAATATGTAGGTGATAGTGGGAAGTAGTGTACAAGAAAACTAGTTTACTAGATTCCTACGTTTCGGCTAGATAAACATCTTCAGGGAATAAAGGCGTATAGGTATTAGCGAAACATTGTATACTTAATAACGATTATTTCAGCCTCAAATGGTGTCTGACCATTCCGTCGACAATTGTCATTTTAAATAATCAGAAGTTTGGATGTTTGTCGTGCAAATCCTGACCAGAAATCCTGAGAACCTTAAAGCAAAAACCAATGTAGTCACAACCGCTTAGTATATTCTACGTTGCCAATGTGAAAAGTAATTCATATCATACTGAAATGCTATAGAACTAAAATCAGTGTCCTGGTAGGATATATTAGCCGTTGTTGGAGATCTGTATCCTCCTTGGGGTCCTTGTCATTGTGTTAAACTAATTTCCTTCGGTTTTTGCGGCGAAGTTCGAGGGGATGGTGGTTCGAACCCTGCCACCTTCGAAGTTTAACCAAGGGCATGATTCATTAAATTCCACGCTACAGAGTCCTCTGTCCTAGCCTCCCGATAGGAGGGAGTTGGTGACGTTAAACCACACACACACACACACACACACACACACACACACACACACACACACACACACACACACACACACACACACACACACACACACACACACACACACACACACACACACACACACACACACACACACACACACACAAACACACACACACACACACACACACACACACACACACACACACACACACACACACACACACACACACACACACACACACATATATATATATATATATATATACATATATATATAATATAGATATAAATATATATATATACTATATATATATGTATATATATATATATATATATATATCGGGCATGTGCCGTCTAGGTAGGCAAGGTAGGCAGTGCCAATCCTGAATAGAATAGATAGGTAGCAACATTTTCCTTTTGTGAAAAACTATGCACCTATTCCAACAAAACTGTGAAGGTTACTCTGATTATCATGCATAAAATGCATTTTATTTTTTGCAGATTAGGTAGGCATAATTCACCTCTACCTTTTAATATCAGTATGTAAGCTGTGCATAGTAGTAGTGTAGTCCACGTGCTACATACACCCCTTCGACACCGTTTTCTTTACGTGCTATAAAGGCAGAAATGAATCTGCCTTCAACTCAGTCACTTGCCATCTTCCCAGGCGTCGGCGCCACCGTCCGAGTTCCCTGCCCATTTCTCCTGAGCCACGACCACCAACCGCCCCTAATCGCTCGCTCAATCGCCCGGTGGCAAAAGCCCTCTTTTATACACTACTATCTTTTCATTTTCTTACAGACATTCTTCCCCTCCCACAAAAAACCGATCCCGCGCAAGCGGGTTGTCTTACCTAGCAAGTTGGCAAGTCGGCATCTTCAGTTGAGTGAGGGTATAGGCCTATGTTT
>NC_134779.1:33645238-33665238 GCF_046742065.1 Oratosquilla oratoria | reverse complement strand
CTTTGTAGTATCTTAGGTAAGGTTCTCCTTAACTGTCCTTTATACTGATCAAGATGATCCTTTGTCAAAAAATGTGTTCTTCTAGGTGTTTGGAACTGTAAACGATTATGAATTGATTTTTTGACTTCCTCTGGGACTGAAGATATTTGGAACTAATTTTTTTTCCTTTTTTTTTTTATAAAATACTCCTGTGTATATCTATGTATATAATATCATTATGCTATTGCTAGGATGTTTAGATAATGGGGAGGTCTTGTTAGATACTTGAAAAAATAATAAAAGAATACTGGTATTAAAGTAACAGTCCAATATTCGCATAATTGTTTAGTTTGCAATACGAAACAAAGATTTTTTAGAACATCCTAAACTACAACTGTCATTATACAACGAAAGAAGAAGAAGAAGAGGAAGAGGAAAAGGAGGAGGGAAGGGAGGATGAGGATGAAAAACGAGAAAGAACGAGGAGGAGAAGAAGGAAAGGACGGATTCTGACAAGGACGACAAGGAACAAGAAAACAGAAGAAAAACCAACAACGACAAAAGAAGAACGACGCCAGAATCGAGAAACGGAGGAAGACCAGGAACATCGGACAAAAATGTCCCAGATTTGTGAATTTGGATCTAATGTCCCGCAGATTTACCAGAAAACTTTGGTAAGGGTATGTTTCTCCTCGCAAGACTCCCTCGTACAAGGGGATGAAGAATCCTAACACCCAGCGCCCTCGTACTTGAGTGTCAGTTTGGAGTGGCACTCGATGAAATCCTCTCTTTCCTCCTCTTCCTCCTCATCCGCTGAGACATCCAAGCCTAGGAACGAGAACCCCCGGTATCTGGTGAAATCGGGTGTTTAGCACCCGTAGGTTTTCGGAGAGTGGGTTCACCACCCCACCACCACCATCATCCCCTCCTCACCGAACTGGCGCGTCACCAAGCCGAGACTACCCGAGTGGAACCGAGCCGAGGCGAGCCCAGCCGAGAAAAACCGACCGGTCTCCGCCCTGATTTAGGGAACGCTCCACTGAACCTTTCTGATGAACTGGGTTTAACCGTTCCTCTACCCCCTACGACCCTACACGTACACTACACGTACATACACACACACACACACACACACACACACACACACACACACACACACACACACACACACACACACACACACACGTTAGATGAGAAAGTGGTGTGTGCAAAAACAATACATGAATTTAAAAACAGTTTAGATAAAATGAGATATGAAGACGGGACACCACGAGCATAGCTCCCCTTCCCGTAAAATACAACTAGGTAAATGCACACACACGACTCGTGGCGCAGTAGCAGCGTTCGCAACTGCTGCTACAGCGGTCCGAGTTCGAATCCCGCCCAGGTCTGAAATAATTTCAGTATCGCTGCGCTGCGAGTCGTTACTTCAACTCTCGTGGGCGGAGAGTTTGGTATGTGTGTGCGTGTAAGACCACGGCATTACCCATAGATAGGTCGTATGAACTCTGAGCTCTCTTCCGGGAGGGAAATAGCTGTCGATCACGAGTCCAACACGTGATCCAAGACCATGTCTAGAGGATGTAAAGAAATGTAGTTTTCCATATAGATGACTAGATACTTGGAATATCTTAGGAAATTATATAGCCCAAGCTCAAACATTACGCGAGTTCAAATCTAAATCTGATAATTGGAAATCAAGGATATAGATTAGGTTGGGACTGTACATGAACTTGAGGTTAGGTATGACCCCAAAAAAATAGAGATTAGGAGATGGGAACCAATTAAAGTTGTTCCTTTCCTGTATATCACAATTTGGTAAATACACACACACACGTGAATTTAGCACCTAGATCAGGCCATACGAGCTATGGAACTCTTGTTCAAGAAGGTTATAACTGTCGATCACGAGCCCAGCACGTGATCAAGGCGAATCTGTTGCTTTTCTGAGAGAAACACAATTAGAGGCACTGGTTGGACAAGGACAATAAAAAATCGTTATTAAAGAACAATGACAGTTAATAACTGTTCTTAATTACATTCTAATGACCTCTCTTTCCTTGCATTCGTTAAATCACTCACAAGTTGGACAAGGGCAATAAAAATCGTTATTAAAGAACAATGACAGTTAGTAACGGTTCTTAATGACATTCTAATGACCTCGCCTTGCTTGCATTAGTTAAATCACTCACAACTCAGTTAAATTACTCGTGACTCGGTTAATTATGTTACACTGAGAGACTTCAGCCAATCACAGACGACAGATTTTTTTTTCTCATTTTTTTTTATCTTATCTTATTGTATTCTATTTTATTTTTATTTTATTTTTTATTTTTTACTTTTTTCCTAATTCTGTGTGAGATATAGTTCCTTTTATTGGGAATTTCTGCAATTATAAAAGTGTTCAGTGTTCGAAAGGAGGACGGTTTTGGAATGCACACGAACATCAAAATATGTAAATATGATTCTGGTAGCTGGAATTTCCTCAATTTCAAAACTTTTCTCTTCGAATATTGGAAATGTTTAGAATTCTAAACATTTCTAGTAGAGGGAATGATCTACATTCTGAATATTGAGAATCTAATGAATTTTAGATATTTCTAATAGAGAGAACTATCTGCATGTATTTAGCAAAACTCCACAGCGGCAAATATCAAGTGAGGCAGTGTTTTTGCTGTTTCCAAATTGGTTCGGTCACGAAAGGCAGTTATTCAACCATGCGAACGATCCATTTCGAAATTAGTAAAAAAAAACAAAAACAAAAAAAAACATGCATCCATAGAAGTGTGCAATGATGGTCGTTCGACGACCAAGGACAACGATGAAATAAGCTAACTTCCAAGCTGTCACCGTCATAAGGAAACCCAAAATAACCACATGAGATGAGAATAGAATTTGGACTCAATAATCAAAGAGGACCTTACTGATAAACTCTTTCTCCACTTTCGTTGGCTACTATCAAAGCAGGCCAACTTCTCCTCCTTCCCTCGTTGCTCAAGCCGCAATAGATAGAAAAAAAAATCATCGAAATCCATTTGTTGGTAATAACCCCTACTGTAGTGAGGGGTCATGACGGAAAGAATTATCGGTGGAAGAAAATCAGTAGGAAGACCCAGAAGAAGATGGATGGATAACATGAAACAAGACTTAAGAGGTGCTGGGATGGAGAATACGGAAGACTGGATGACAAGTGCGCAAAACCGACGACAATGGAGGCAGATAGTATCGGCGGTGAGGGGTCAGCAAGCGGCCCAAACATCAACAGAGTAAGAGTAAAAGTAAGAGTAGTGAGGGGATACGGAGAAAAGGAAGCAGGGATGGTGAGTTCTTGTCCTTTATTTGGATGGGTCAGAACTTGACTATTTTTACATGCAACCTGAAACCGTATATATACACTGCATGGGCAAGCCCCCGCGGTGCATAATTATCCTTAATTTCCTTGGGTCGAGTCAATGTCGGGTCACGCTGTCACACTGACCAGGCAGGTGTGTGTGCCAAGCCATAGCGCGTCTTTTCTGATACATGCCATGTGATCATTCGTAACATGTATTTTGTACACTGCAGATTGTTCTTCCTCTCTCACAAAAACCAATCCCATGAGAGTGGTTGGTCCGGCCTAGATGTTCCTGATCCTAATTCTTAACTTGAATCTTTAGGAAGGTAAACTGGAGAACAGGAATTTCGGAATGCGGGAATGCTCCAACAGTTCTACCTTTATGGCCATCCATGACCACGTAACACCATTTCTAGATCCATTCGATTAGACAATATGATAGTTATTTCTTAATTTCAAAAAAAAAAAAAAAAAAAAAAATGGAGGACACTGCATATCTATGATTATAAGTTACAATATATATATATATATATATATATATATATATATATATATATATATATATATATATATATATATATATATATATATATATATATATTGATGAAGGTGGAAAGGGAAACGTACGGGTCTAGATCTGATTCTTGAGTTTTATTCCTGCCCGGTTCCGCTCTTATCTTTGTCAGAGGAATGTACCTCTGGGATGAAGCCGGCAGTATACATAGGGAACCAGGTTTACGTTCCTCCCTGTGGTGAGATCCATGGTTGGTTTGTACATATCATGAATTCCATAACCGACTCAAATACATAATGAATCATATATCTGATTCAGATACAACAAATTGGTTAACAAAAACAACTCTAGAAGGCCTAGTGTGATGTCAAATGGTATTGTGTGGAATTTAAAAGATGTCTTTTTTTTTTTTTTTTTTTTTTTTTTTTATATCAAGTTACTCTTGAGAAGCCGAATGACAAACTAAGAGAAATTTAAATTTTGTTGAGATGTTCTTACGGAAGTCTAGAATACTCTAACCGAAGTCGTTTCTGCTCAGAGTAGCAAAACCAAAAGCAAGTAGCATGCAAGCCTAGCGTGCTGCTACCTTTAGGTTAGGTTAGATTATATTAGGTTAGAAGCTATTGGACAACTAAATTTCATGTTGAATATCCGTGTTTGCGTGATCCAGGAATTTTACCAACAGATATTCCTACATTATTGGAAACCATTAATTATGTATGACATTTGTTGGCACGGAAGGGGAAAATCCTAGACTGAACTTTCATCCACAAAACAGACAAATGTAAATAGTGTCAACGCCACGGGCCTAAGCGACGCGTTTGATTAGGAATGAAATATTTACTTTGACATAATCTATCATGAGAATGAATTTAATAGCAAAGTGATAATTGTTCATTCAATAAGAATATAGACTGAATAAATACAATGCGTGGATTAATCAAATTAGATTAAATTTTGGAAAAAGGAAAATGAACTTGTGAGCTGTTAGGGCCCTTTTACACTAGGCAACTAGTGACGGTCACTAGTTGCCTACCATTATTTTAAATTGAGCTTTTCACGCTACGTCACTGCGGTTGCCCGGTTGCGCAACAGGCTATGGCTGTTGCCCGCTCCGGTAACAAGTGACCGTCACTGGCAGTTGCTGTCACCGACCGTCTCTTTTTCTTGACCAGCAAAGCCAACAGAAGAAGCACCTCCTCCATTGATGTCATTCTTTCGACTAATGAGGTGATGAGATAGGATTCCACAACTCGGTGACAGTCACTGGTTGCTTGCAGTTGCCCGAGACTTTCACATTAGGTAACTAGTGACCGCCACTAGTGACGGTCACTAGTTGCCTAGTGTGAAAGGGGCCTTAGACGTGTTTGTTTATCTGACAACCATACTTGTAACCGTCGTTCGTATATAGACTGAAATAACATCCGTTCACCGGAGGACAACAGACTGAAGATGATAGATGTGGTAAAAGGAACTGAAACTGTCACCTTTGCCCTATTTGTGTGGACAGCCAAAATTGGTGAGACTTTGTTAGAGTCGATTTTTTTTTTTTTTTTTTTTTTTTTTTTTTTTTTTTTTTAAAGCGAAGTGTATACTCGGATCATTTTTTTAGGTAATTACCATTTTAAATCATCGATTTAGTGTCAACACTTTGTGGGGTCGGATGTGGTGAAGGTATAAAAAATTGATAACTTCTGTACTGGGCAGTATTTATTCATCTAAATGACCTTAATCGTTACGCTTGAAAGTGTGAGACAGCGGGAACTGCTGGGATCGAATTAGAGCCTTCCAGATCACGTGTCAGGACTAGAGACGAACAAGCCACAGCCGTGCATTGTGAATAAATTTACAACATATTAGTGGACATTTGGACCTGACCCAGGGTCGTATTGTATTAATACATCTTTTGTTTACCAAAAGTTCCTTTCCCCCTTATAAGGGGGGTAGCCATCCAAGGCATACATCCACACTTCATCCATCGTACATCCATCCCTCACTCATCTATTTCCCCCTGTTATCGTAAGCCCCAAAAGTCACACCAAGCAGGTTACGACCAGTTTCCGACCACCTTCGACCGAAAATCAAGCGATCGGTCGGCGACACAAAATCTATGCAAGGAATTGAAATTGAAAAAGTTAATGTGGTCGATGAGATGAAAATCTATGTACTGGGGACTATTCAGTGTCTGTTGTATTATATCTATCTATCTACCGATCTATTTATCTATCTATATTATTACCGACCACCAGCGACTTCCAAAGACTACCCGCAACTGGTCGGCGACAGGTCGGAAACAGGTCGTAAGCTTGGTGTGACTTGGCCCTTAGCTCCTTGAGGATGACGGGCCACCCCTGTCTCCGGGCCATTGCCCAGGTCAGAAGCATTGTAGCAAGACACAGCACCATAATAGGATCCGACAACCGATGCCGGGTTACCCCCCACTGATTCATTTACATGGCGACCGTCCCTCCTCGTCCAATCACGAGAAATCACCTCTAGGCACGCCAGTTTCTCGCTCATTCTCAACTATTCTCCACTCCTACCTCTTGCTCTATTTCCTGCTTTCATGTTTACAAAAACATAATGATAATGATAATGATAAAGATTATACTACTACTACTACTACTACTACTAATGATGATGATGATGATAGTAATAATACTATTAATAGTAATAATGATAGTAATGATAATGATAATAACAGTAATAATAACAATAATAATAATAATAATAATAATAATAATAATAATAATAATAATAATAATAATAATAACAATAATAATGATAATAATAATAATAATAATAATAATAATAATAATAATAATAATAATAACAATAATAATGATAATAATAATAATAATAACAATAATTACAGGGGAGCTACTGTATATCAAAGACATGTTAAATAATGAAGATCGAATTATACATAATCGAGTGTCTACAATTATAAAGAATTTAGATACATTATTATGGCTGACTACAGACGATTCTATTCAGCCAAGTTGTGGCCAGAACTGCCTTACCTTAATCAGTTTGTTCTGGCTAGTGGCATTTGATGTTATTCAACTAATAGGGACCTTTTCCCCGATTAACGCGTACAGTGAAACATAAAAAATATCCTCCCGGGTTTTTCCTAAAATAGATGAAACGTGGCCAAACATTATGAGAATCGGCTGGAATCTTCAAAAAGCTCATTTGGTCTCGGGCCGATTCTCATAATGTTTCGTCATGTTTACTCTATCCTCGAACAAACCTGAGAGCAAAGTTTTATCTTTCAGCCCCTGTTCACACTAGCGGTTTGAACAGAGGCTGTTCAATTACAACGTAAGTCAACAGAGGCGTTCACACACAACCGCGCTTTTTTTTTTTTTTTTTTTTTTTTTTTTTTTTTTTTACTATGCGATACCGGCAGGGTACCTGTGCGGTTCAAACCGCTAGTGTGAACAGGGCCTCACTGTACTGGGCGAGTGATGGGGAGGGAGGGATCATTTTTGTATATTTCCTGCTCCTGTCGTCAGGTGATTTTATTCAGGTGAGGGCGGTGCGGATCACAGTGTAACCTTGATCAACTGGAATCCTATTAAATCCTAAAAATCGTCCGCAATTAGCCATAATAAAGAACTGAATGTGTTTCTGTATTATAAGCGCTGGGTCGTAATCACATTAAGGCCGATATTGGGATCAATAAAACACAAAAATAAGTCCTTATTGACTTTCAATTAGTCCCTGACGAGGAACTGCATCAAATAACGCCGCAAACAAAGATTGAATGTAATCATTAAATATCATCGATAAAGAAGCAATCAATGTCCATTATCATGATTAAGAAATAGACATTTATGACGTGTGTGTGTGTTTCACCATGGTCTTTGGATCACGTGTTGGACACATGATTGACAGCTATTTCCCTCCCGGAAGAGAGCTCACAGCTCGTATATGACCGATCTATAGGTAATGCTGTGACCTTACACGCACACACACACCAAAGTCCCCGCTCACGAGAGTTGGAGTAACAACCCGTAGCGCAGCGATACTGAAATTATTTCAGCCCTGGGCGGGATTCGAATCCGGACCTCTATAGTGGCAACCGGGAACTCTGTCAACTGCGCCACGAGTCGTATGTGTGTGTGTGTGTGTGTGTGTGTGTGTGTGTGTGTGTGTGTGTGTGTGTGTGTGTGTGTGTGTGTGTGTGTGTGTGTGTGTGTGTGTGTGTGTAAACTCCCACCCCGTGTTTGTGTATCATTTGGCTCCTGATTTCCTTTTTCAATTTTTCACAATTTGGGTCCCGACTATCTCATTTAGCGGTCTAGTCCGTTGGTCCATACCACTTTTTCTTAACTAAGGGTTTATGAGTCCCACGGGAACCATACCAAGGATTTATGAGGGACATGGCCCGCTGTTACTAAATATACATTTCTATATAATGTGAGGAAACTGAAAAAGTAAGTAAAAAAAATCACTCTGGCTTGGCGTATCACAAAAAATGGTCAAATACATGCTGGTTATGAGTTTCGATTGTGTAATAAAGCAAAAGGTTTCTCTTCATCAACTTATTATTATTATTATTGTAATTGTTATTACTATTGTTATTATTTTATTATTATCATTATTATTATTATTAATTATTATTACTACTATTATTATTATTATCATCATCATCATCATTATTATTATTATTATTATTATTATTATTATTATTATTATTATCATTATTATTATTATTATTATTATTATTATTATTATTATTATTGTTGTTGTTGTTGTTGTTGTTATTATTATCATTATTATTATTATTACTATTATTATTATTATTATCATTATCATTATTATTACTATTATTATATATATATATATATATATATATATATATATATATATATATATATATATATATTTATATTATTTTATTTCATTTTATTTCTGGTGGGGTGGATTTTGGGAGAAAATTTAAGAAAATCCACATGAATGTTGAAATTTTATGAAGGGAGAAATGGAATTAAAAAGGCTGAAAACCATTGGTCAATACAATCTTACACATGCTTCTCTCTTGTGGGAACATTTTTAGAATTCGAGAACTCCAATATTTGGAACGAAAAGTTTTTACTAACCAAGAACATTTATGATACCAGAAGCAGTTTTAAATATTTATTTCATATTTTCTCTTTTTTCAAATAATAGAGATTTTCAATATGGAGAGAACTTCCTGTATTCGGGAAACTAAATTTCCCATCCTTTTCATTTTATTTCGTCTATTCTAATGCTGTGTTCTTACTTTCGGTTCAAATTTGTTCATATATTGCATCTGTACACACTTAAATGTTGATCAAATAGACACACTCTTCACTCACCAAGTCTTAGTGAACGCCTTTCGTTCCGGGTGGCACTTAACCTTTCAAAATGGCTGCCGCCAGACGATTTTATTCCGCAGAGGGGAAACGACCACCCCGAAAATCTTTCCTTCCTCGAGCGTAATGTTGGTACCCCTGGCTGTCGCCTCACTTGCTGCTGCAGCGTGCAATTGACTAATTCACGTTCATTGCTTGGAACGTCAACGCAGGAGGAGATGACGAGACATTAATTGATAAGAACTCTTCTCTGCAGCGATAGTAACCAGGAATACCAACATTATCGCTTCGTCAATGTGAAGAGGAAGGCAGGGCTGCCAACTGATGATGATATGGTGAAGGAAATTAGTGTGAGGTGTGCTGGCTTGGGTCTTCTTGATGTACACAACAGATGAACCTGGTTTTGTGAATCAAATGATGACCTTGTGTGTGCGTGTGTGTGTGTGTGTGCGTGTGTGTGTGTGTGTGTGTGTGTGTGTGTGTGTGTGTGTGTGTGTGTGTGTGTGTGTGTGTGTGTGTGTGTGTGTGTGTGTGTGTGTGTGTGTGTGTGTGTGTGTGTGTGTGTGTGTGTGTGTGTGTGTGTGTGTGTGTGTGTGTAAGTGTATGAAATCATCTAATTGTATTCACCTAATTCTGTTTATCTAATCTAATATAAAAGGGGAAATCTACACTCATGGGGTACCGTCTCTGTGTTTCTATTGGTCAAACGTGTGTGTGATTCAACATGGTCTTGGATCACATGTTGGACTCGTGATCGACAGCTATTTCCCTCCCGGAAGAGAGCTCACAGCTCGTATATGACCGATTTATGGGTAATGCTGTGACCTTACACGCACACACACACCCAACTCCCTGCCCAAGAAGAGTTGGAGTAACGACTCGCAGCGCAGCGATGCTGAATTTATTTCAGCCCTGGGCGAGATTCGAACCCGGACCGCCGTAGTGGCTGCCGGAAACTCTACCACTACGCCACGAGTCGTGTAGGGGTGTGTGTGTGTGTGTGTGTGTGTGTGTGTGTGTGTGTGTGTGTGTGTGTGTGTGTGTGTGTGTGTGTGTGTGTGTGTGTGTGTGTGTGTGTGTTCATATATTTACTTTGGAATGGCATACCAATGAACCAATCTCTTGGTATTTTGTCCTTTTTTCGTTGATCAATTAAAACTGTAGTGTATACATATATATATATATATATATATATATATATATATATATATATATATATATATATATATATATTGTAATCCTCTCAATTGTTGAAGATTATTTTCCAATGACTAGTTGTATTGTTGTCACCACGACTTGCACTTATATTTCGCTTATATTCTACCCAAACCATTTTCCAAATTATCTTTCTGATTTATAAAAAAAAAAATAATAATAGTAATAATAATAGTACGCTAGAGCTACAAATGTATTATAAATCTCTCTGATGATATATATATATATATATATATATATATATATATATATATATATATATATATATATATATATATATATATATATATATATATATATATATATATATGTATGTATGTATGTATATGTATAGATATATCTTCCTGATTAATTGTTCTTGATATTCGTCTGAAATTCAGATAATAATGTGGAAAAGTGGTCAGGAAACACTGAGCAAACAGCAGAGGGTATGAACAATGGATATACTCAGTGTATCATTAGATTTGGCTTGCGTCACAAAGAACGGATGTGTGTGTGTGTGTGGTGTGTGTGTGTGTGTGTGTGCAACGCGAACAAATAGCATGTGCAAATACCTAACCTCGCTGCTAATGCAACACGTTAGGAGAGACATGCCAAAGCTCATTTGTCGAACACGAGAAATCCTAAACATTCTAGTACACAAACATAGCACAACCATTTAACGTTCGACCGAACTCGTACGTAGATTATCTTGTCTACGTGCCCTCACACACAATCCTCATCAGTAACCTTTCATATACGTTTCCACCTCCACCCACACCCACACACAAGCACGTCTACAAACATTGAATATGATTCATTTGCTCTGGGCTCATATTAGCGTAAACTTACATAAGGCAATGCATTCAGTTAAAGGCAGGCAGGAATTGTGTAAACAAAGCACCTCAAACATACGCCACAAAGCCATAATTATCATACAGTTTTATTGGTTTAGCACTGAAAAAGAATTAATTATTGAATATAGCTCAGACTTTCAAAGACTTGTTATTATCAGGTGCATAATTAACAGGAAATCAAATATCTGTTTGCCTTTCAGAACCCCAACAGCACGAAGTTTTGCAGGAAATGGAAATCTTTTGATGGAGCAAATCTCTTGTGTTATGCAGACGTTAATACAAAGAGGATAGCTCAGAGCCTTCCGCGTTGTCAGACGTACGATAACATCGACAAGGAATTGTTCTGCTGAAGACTTCCCACATGCCGTAGCATTGCATATGCCTTTCCCTCGACATAGTCCTCTTACTTTTAATTATATTCATGCACTTTTGAACTTAATTACTCCGACGTGATCCGAATTATCGATCATTTTCTTGCCCATGCTGGCATCATCATGTTTCTATCGTCGCCCGACCCGCCAACATCATTCAATCTCTCGTTCGCTCGCTTAGCTTCCTCGATAACGTTGGTCGTCCGGTAATCTTTTTCACATACATTTGCAAACTTCTCGCACATTCCTCGTTTCCACGGAGCATTTTATCAAGACAGCTATCACTCTTCCTCCACGCTGGCTGCACCTGGCTTGATGCGATACTCTCTTCTGGATTAAATTTCCTGTCTCTTGCTCGACGTCAAGCTTCGAGCTGACTGCGACCGACGCTTTCACATCTTGTTGCTCCTTTTATGAATCTTACCGACTGCTCCTTTGATGTCAAGTCATTCTTTGCACTAGCACGCATATTATGAACGTGTGCTTTACACACAACGTACATGTTTTTTTTTATTGGGAACAAAATAATTGCTTAATAGGATTATATACATATACATCCAAATAAACAAGCGTATATACACATATACATAAGAGAGAGACTGCATGAGACGGGGAGGATGAGAGGGTAGATGACAAGAAACGTGATAGGATTTTTCAAATAGTAATATGAGAGGGAAGGGGGTGAATGGGATCTAATGTGTATACAGTAGACGTGTGTTTTGATTTGGCCCTAGGATACGTAATATGACAACTCTTCACATGCACTTTTCACTAAACATACAATCTTACTATGGCTGCGTTGGGAAAGAAGACGGGATGTGTCGTTTCCAATGGGGTTAGGCCGTAATGCAGTGAGCGATAAATGCCGAATTCGTTATAACATTGTGAATTGTGAAAATAACATGGGCTAGAATAAAAAGAAGTATATATGAAATTGAGGTACATGGTATTTTAATCATAGTCACTAGCTAGTTAAATATCTCTCGTTTAAGGTTGAGGAGCCTACGCCAGGAGGCGCTGAGTGGCTGCGGCGGAAGCCGTCACCTTTGCCCTGTTATGCGCTTGGGCGGGGGGCTGCTGGGGCTGGTGACAGTCACTGCTAGGAGAAGTGCGTGATTCGAACCCACAACGAAGCGAATACGAAACCAACACGCCTCCGATTACGTCACAAGCGCACACCGTACTGACTGTTAGCTCATGTTACCAGTACACCCCTACGGACCAGACCTACGCAGTGTTTTTTAAAATTGAAAACCATTTTTTTCGTCCTGATAACTGTATCAAGTCTGAGTGACCATCATCATACTTCTTCAACACGAACTTTAGTAACATATCCAAGGATAGAAACGCTGGTTATTGGGTAAAATTACAGAACCACGCAAACACGGATATATAATTAACATTAAATGTACGTTGTCCAATAGTTCCTAACCTAATATAAGCTAACCTAACCTAACCTAACCTAACCTAACCTAACCTAACCTAACCTAACCTAACCTAACCTAACTAATCCTATCGTAACATTTCGATAGTAATTTTTTTTTTTTTCAAATACTAAAGAAGTGGGAATGGTGCTTGCGCGGTATTGGAATAATACCGATGATTGACAAGGAAATATAAATTCTTAGATCTCTGAACGAGGGCGTTCCCTGGGTTTGATTTAAATCAACTGACGGCAGTGAGAATAAAACAGAAGTGTCACTTGACACAAAAGGTGTAGGGAGTGCCACAGAGATGAATAAAATCGCCCGGCGGTAGACAGAATAAAGGTAAAAGAACCAACCAGTATGGAAGGGAGCCATGCCCAAAAGGATCAGTTTTATTGTAGTATCACGCATGCACTTTTTTTTTTTTTTTTTTTTTTTGTATCACGCAAGCACATTTTTAACTTCCTTCTTTTTTGCATTTGAAGGATTTATTTTTTGGCCTGTGGGATTGCTACCTTACGTTAAGTTAGGCTAGGTTAAGTTAGCGTAAATTCAAGTTGTATTATATTAGGAGCTATTGGACAACGTAGGTTTCACGTTAAATATTAGTGTTCTCGGGATTCTGGAATTTTAACAAATATATATATATATATATATATATATATATATATATATATAATATATATATATATACATGGATGTTTAGTTAAAACTAACGTTGAAATTATCACAGTTTTTAAGTTTAACAAGATAAAGATGTTTAGTTAGAAATACCTTTGGAACTAACCCTGTTCTTAAGTTCAACAAAAAGATAAGTATGCTTAGGTAAAAATAACATTAGAATTGAACCCGTTTTTAAGTTTAACAAGATAAGGATATTCAGTTAAATATAACATTGGAATTAACTGAGTTTTGAAGTTTAACGATAAGATAAGGACATTCAGTTAAAGATAACGTTAGAATTAAACCCGTTTTTAAGATTAACAAGATAAGGATATTCAGTTAAATATAACATTGGAATTAACCGAGATTTTAAGTTTAGCAATGAAATAAGGATGTTTATTAAAAAAAATCAAATTGACCCCACTTCCCTTCTGAGTGGTAGTCTACTTCTAGGTTACCGACAGTGAGCCTTGTGGCACACCACTTCTTCGAGAAGAAAACGGGATGCCTATCTAGACCTAACTTGTTCGTGCGAGGGATTGTTTTATTCATTTATTTGTTTATTCATCCATTTTTTTTATTTGTTTATTTTATCTTTTTTATATTTGTAGTCTTTAGGCTATTTTATTAATTTCTGTAGCAGCTTTTTGGTTGGACAGAGGTACATTGAACCCAGAGCCCTGTTCAAGGTGAAGAGAATTTACTAGATGAGAGTTAGTTGGTGTTCATGTTTTGAGCAGTGGATAGCGATTGGAGCTAGTAAACTAAATAAATAAATGAATAAATAAACAAATAAATAAATAAACAAACTAATAAATAAATAAGTAAATAAATAAATAAATAAATATATTAAATTTAGAATAAAAACTTGGCGCTCTATTTCCCACCGGTCTATCATTTTTTAGAGTGCGAGCTTGTGCGCTTCCCGAGGAGGATTACGAATCAAAACAAACCAGTCCCACAGGGACGCTAGGCAAGGCGAGAGGTGTTAAAAGCAAAACAACAACGGAATGCCTCAGGGACGAGTTCATGTCACTGATAAAAATAAATAAGTTGGACGAGGTGACAAAGAGTTACGTGTGCATGTGTAATTTGTTAAAAGCGGAGGAGGAGAAGGCGTGACAGATAAGGACTGAAAGGGAGGTTAGAAAAAATGAAAAGAAGAAAAGGAGTTTATGACAAAGATGTTTGACGCTGATCGTATTGGTTTCCGGCCGTGATGATACACTCGCGCGTGGGTGTACACACACACACACACACACACACACGCACACACACACACACACACACACACACACACACACACACACACACACACACACACACACACACACACACATACACACAAACAAATAAACACACACAGGTATATAATATTCATTGATGTTTTTGGGACTGTCTAAGAGTAGCAAGGAAAATGGCGTCTAACACAGCTGTGATGAAGCAAAGAATTAACTGCTCTCTCTCTCTCTCTCTCTCTCTCTCTCTCTCTCTCTCTCTCTCTCTCTCTCTCTCTCTCTCTCTCTCTCTCTCTCTCTCTCTCTCTCTCTCTCTCTCTCTCTCTCTGTCTCTCTCTCTCTCTCTCTCTCTCTCTCTCTCTCTCTGTCTCTCTCTCTCTCTCTCTCTCTCTCTCTCTCTCTCTCTCTCTCTCTCTCTCTCTCTCTCTCTCTCTCTCTCTCTCTCTCTCTCTCTCTCTCTCTCTCTCTCTCTCTCTCTCTCTCTCTCTCTCTCTCTCTCTCTCTCTCTCTCTCTCTCTCTCTCTCTCTCTCTCTCTCTCTACTTCTTACTTATGCTCCCATGTAGGCTTTCAGCCTGTCAGTCAGGCCAGCACACTTCTCCAGATTGTCCTCTTAAAGCTTCCTTCTTCCCTCAAATCCTCTATTTTTCCTAATCCATTTGCCTCTAGGATTTCTTCAACTCCATCTTTCCATCTTTTCTTCCTCACTCTCACTGTCACTAAATAACTTTATGGTCTTTATAGGATTTATCATTTTGTTTCTTTTCTTCCTCATGTTCATTTCCTTCCTACTCCTTCTCTTCATCACCATCAGTTGCAACATAACCACCACCACCATCATCGTATTCATCATCTTTATCATCATTTATGTAATCATCATCATCATCATTGCTCTCCTTCTTCTCACCCTCCTCCTCCTCTTCATCACCATCAGTTACAACATAATACCACCACCATCATCGTATTCATCATCTTTATCATCATTTATGTATTCATTATCATCATCATCATCATCATCATCATCATCATCATCATCATCATCATCATTGCTCTCCTTCTTCTCGCCCTTCTCCTCCTCCCTCTTCTCCGTCTCCTGCTCCTCCTCCTCCTCCTCTTGTTCCTCTTTCAATTTATAATCCTTAATTACGCCTTCCTCGCTCCCGACTCTCCTCTCCTCTCTTCGCCTCTCTTTTGTCGCAGTCCTCTCTACCTATCCCTCCTCCTCCTCCTCCTATCCCTCCTCCTCCTCCTTCCCCTCCTCCTCCTCCTTTTCCTCCTCTTCTTCATCTTCTCAGCCACCTCTTCACTTGACAATTCTTCCCCCAACCCCCACCCTAATCTCAGCGGCTGTTTCTTCCAACAACTGCAACAACAACAACAACAACAACAACAACAACAACAACAACAACAACAACAGCTGTTGTAGAAACGCTACTCTGATCACACCTGTGGACGTGGAGAGTTACTTTCGATCGCATTCCATCGAACCGGGTTCGATTCGGACGACCACTGGGTGATTGCTACTTGTCCTAGCTGCCTCAGCATTTAGGGAGGGGGGGGGGTATGAGCTCAGTTGGAGCTAGGCGCCTCCCGTCATAGGACGTGATGGTAAAAGAGAGAGAGAGAGAGAGAGAGAGAGAGAGAGAGAGAGAGAGAGAGAGAGAGAGAGAGAGAGAGAGAATGAGGGAGAGAGAGAGAGAGAGAGAGAGAGAGAGAGAGAGAGAGAGAGAGAGAGAGAGAGAGAGAGAGAGAGAGAGAGAGAGAGAGAGAGAGAGAGAGAGAGAGAGAGAGAGAGAGAGAGAGAGAGAGAGAGAGAGAGAGAGAGAGAGAGAGAGAGAGAGAGAGAGAGAGAGAGAGAGAATGAGTGTGTGTGTGGGTGGGTAGGGGAGTGTGTGTGTGTGTGTGTGTGTGTGTGTGTGTGTGTGTGTGTGTGTGTGTGTGTGTGTGTGAGATAGAGAGAGAGAAAGAGAGAGAGAGAAAGAGAGAGAGAGAAAGAGAGAGAATAATGAAAGGGAGACGGTTAGATAAAGATATAGACAGAGAAAATGAGAGGGAGGCGGAGAGAAATGTAAATAGACAGATAGAGATAAATATATATAGAGAGAGGGAGAGTGACATATACATACATATATACATATACCAAAGGCTTTTCCCTCTTACAAGGGACGTAGAAAAAAAAAAAAAAAAAAAAAAAAAAAGCATAGAAACCACTCCCACCCATTCCATCCCCAACATACTCCACTCCCCTCTACTATCTTCCCTCCCTCTTATCTTGGCACCATATACATATATACATATACATATATATACATATACATATATATATATATACATATATATATATAATATATGTGTGTATATATATATATATATATATATATACATATATATATATATGATGTATATATATAAGCATATACACACACACATATATATATATATATAAATATATATATATGTACATATATACATATATATGTATATATATGTATGCATGCATTGTTAAAATCGACAGCGTTAGTGAGGTTGTTGATCTTCTTGTGAGTATTCTCCAGTTTTCTAACCAATATTCTTCCATTAACCGACCCCGCAACCCCCTAACCCCCCAACCCCTCCCCCAACCCTCGTCTTCTCGTATTAATGAGATACCACCCCCGCCCCCTCTCCCGCCCTCCACCACCACCCAAGCCGGCTAGGTGCATATATATGTCACCAAGCGAAGGTTTTCTTCGTCATTTCATCACACCTTTAACTTTTGAAAGTCACTGTCACCATCAGCCCATGTATAGTTTTTATTTTATGTGAATTTGCGCATTTATTGATATTTGCTTCTATATTTGTATAATTGGTTAGATTTACATGTTGTTTTCTATATTTCTGTACGTCATTATTATCTATGTTACAGAATTTCCTGAAGATGTCTCTTTGTTAGACGAAACGTTGAAATAAATGAATCATTTTGGCAACTTGGTATATGCCCACCCTCTAAATGGAAGAATATTGGTTAGAAAACTGGAGAATACTCACATGTCGATTTTAACAATGCATGCATACAAGAGAATCTGCTCCCCAGATATTCAAATATATATGTATATATATATATATATATATATATATATATATATGTGTGTGTGTGTGTGTGTGTGTGTGTGTGTGTGTGTGTGTGTGTGTGTATGCATACACACATGTATATATATATATATATATATGTATATATATGTATATATATTTACATATATATATATATACATATATATGTATATATATATATATATATATATATATAAAGAGAGAGAGAGAGAGAGAGAGAAAGAGAGGGAGGGAGAGAGACTTCAAGGTCGAATTGGCTATCAGGGAAACTGCCCCTCTCGAGAGGATCTTTTTCTTTTTCTTTTGAGAAAGAGAGAGCATGTAAGAAGATTTTCCACTTAATCGGCTTTGACAGAAGACAGATTGTCCCTCTGTCCGTTTGCCTCGATTTTTGTCCGTGAGGACACTTAGAAACTAAATTTGGTAATGTCTGGCAAAAGTCAGTTTACAGAAAACGTGGTACGAGCTTCGTAAACGAAAACACCGAAAACGACTAAGAAATGATTTCTAACCTGTTCTATCTCTTTTATTCATTATTGTATTTATTCGATTTTTTTGTGTTTATGTTTATCTTCAATGTTTTTTATATTTATTCAGAAAGGATCTGAAAACAGACGTTGACCCAAGATTTTTGTTTTCAATTTTGGTTGAATCGTGTCGATTCCAATCTCTTCCAGTTCTACGTAAACTGGAATTCTATTTCCACCAGCGACTAGATCAAAGAAAAACATTATATTTACTTGAAGTAAATGTTACAGAATAATTTTCTATTAAATCTGTAGTGATGTAATTAATTTCCTAATAATCTTGTCCGGGCTAACGCCGATCAGTTTTATTCATTCTGATGTCGAAATTGTACTTAAAATTGGAGAACCTGCTAAACGTTATGGTTTTGAATTGGACAGATTTAGGTTGAAAATAGGTAAGAAATTGTTTACCATTAGATTGGTTTTGAGAGAAGATGAAATAACTTATGGATAGGGATGACATATAGTAAGGGACATGGAACTGTCTAGTGTAGGCCTTATGGTTTCTTGCAGTCTCCTCCATTCCTATGTTCTTATGTACGAAATGGAAATCTACAGACAGAAACGTTTCATAGGCTAATTCTCCCCCGAAACGTTTAAAAAAGATAGCATGGTACTTAAACGTTATTTCTATTAACGTTTCCGTAAAGTTTTATTTACTAAAGGAAACAACCTAGACAGTGACTCGACGTCTAAATTCAGTAAATGTTTTCTTTACAGTTCATTTCATATTTCATATTTGTGCTGTAACGACGATTAAATTCACTCATGAGTGGGTAATACATTAATAAGAACATATGAACAAAAAAAAACAAGAATGAAGAATACTGCAAGAGACCATAAGGCCTACACTAAGCAGTTTCATGCCTATTACCGCCTACCATCCTTAGCCATAAAGCTATCTAACCATCTCTCAAAACATCCAACTGCTTTAGCGCTCACTAATTAATTGGTCACTAAATGTATTACATCATTTTACCACTCAGTTGGTAAACCAGTTCTTGTCTAGTCTTTTCTTAAAAATATTCTTACTTAAATCCGTTACTAGGTTACCATATCCCTTCTTGCAAAAATACATTAAGGCGTTAAATTCAATGACGTTTACATTACCGTTCTTATTTCAACGTAAGGAACAGATATTCGGACACAATACGTCACCACTTGTGGGTGGGTGGGGGTGGGGGTGGGGGTGGGGTGCGGGTGGGGGTGAGAGGGTGGATGAAAACAGGAGGACAAGAGGAGCAAAGTTACATCAAGTTATGGAAGAAAAGTTGTCACGTAACTGTCTAAACTTTGTAACAGGGACAAGAAGTGAGAGGGTGCATGGGTCGTATGTGCAGGTAGAAATGTGGTATTAGAGAGAGAGTAGGCGAGCGGGGAGGAAGGGGGGCGGAAGATGTGAAGAAGGTAGAGAAGCAAGGAGGAGAGAAAGAGGAAGACAAATGCTCGAGAGAGAGAGAGA
>NC_134779.1:33630238-33635238 GCF_046742065.1 Oratosquilla oratoria | reverse complement strand
TATTATTATTATTATTACTATTATTATTATCATTATTACTATTATTATTATTATTATTATTATCATTATTATTATTATTATTATTATTATTAGTAGTAGTAGTAGTAGTAGTAGTAGTAGTAGTAGTAGTAGTAGTAGTAGTAGTAGTAGTAGTAGTAGTAGTAGTAGTAGTAGTAGTAGTAGTAGTAGTAGTAGTAGTAGTAGTAGTAGTAGTAGTAGTAGTAGTAGTAGTAAGAGATCTCACTGCCCAAATGCTTCAGGAGGTGTGCAAGGATGTGACTATCGAACCAACATTACTCCCACTAGGAGGGGAGAACTTCAGATACCGCACGTCCAACACACCAGATGAAGCAAGAGTGGATGTCAGCGCAAGAGGTTTCTGGACACGGGGACAATTGGCTTTCTTTGACATGCGAATATTTGATCCGATGGCCCCCTGTTACAGCAACCTAACTATTGAGGCATCCCACTCTCGGAACGAGCATGAGAAGATCAGGATGTACGAGGAGCGCATACAGAATGTAGACCAGGGCTCATTCACTCCTATAACCTTTACGACTTCAGGTGGGATGGGTCCTAGAGCAAAGGCATTCTACGCTCGGCTGGCTGAGGTAATGGCTGAAAAGAAACAACAACCAAAAAGCAGCATTGTTTCATGGATGAGATGTAGACTATCATTATCACTCCTAAGATCAGCCCTCTTGTGCCTGAAAGGTACCAGGTCCCCACCACCCAAATCAACACATATACAAAACCTGGATTTTGAGCAGACGGTGGTTGACAGTAGGATAAATGAACTTTTGTACTAGGCATTATTAAAAATAAATTAATAAATAGACAAATAAAAGGGTCGTCGACCACAGTCATTGGCGGGAGAGGGGCCAATGAACTGTGTCTGTGGAAGACAGACCCTGCTGCTTCCACCACACAGTTCCAATAGGATGGAGGTCGTATTTTTGTTAAAAAAAAAAAAAAAAAAAAAAAAAGTAGTAGTAGTACTATTATTACTATTATTATTATTACTATTATTATTATTACTGTTGTTGTTGTTATTGTTATTATTATTACACACATATTATTATTACATACATGCCTCAGTTGTGGCATCACTGAACACGAATCACTGTTTCGTAATTTGACCTTCACTTTGTTTACATTATTGCATCCATAATTATTCCGCCCCAATTTTTGTGTCGGTGTGTTGAAGTGATTTTGCAAATAATTTTCAATAACCGCGTCGTGTAGATAGAGAGTAGGGAAGCGAAAAAAGAGTGTTTAAATGATTTTGCTCTTTATAGTCTATAACCATGTCTTCTGGATAGAGTAGAATAGTTGGAAGGAGTGGTTTTAATAGTAGAACAAAAGCTTGAGTTGATAAAAAAAGTTTGAAAGAGGTAGAGACATCAATGTTTATCAATGAAATATCTGAATTCTTCGGGAAGATATGATCAAAGAACAATTTCAGAGTGGTAAGCAGTTAAAGTTAGATTAAAAAAAAAATCAAACCCGCTCCGTTTCCACGATCAACTGATGTAACGTCATCTGACGTCACGTCTCCACACTCACTGTTACCTGACGCACCGACAGCCTCTATTTCTGTTACATTACCATCACCTTATCCATGGTAAGTCTGATTTTAAACCAAATTTTTTGTGTTTACTGTATTATAGTGTATATTTACAGTGTACAGTTATTTTACATTGTAAGATTGGATAGTGTGCTTGACCTAAAGTATTGTATCATTTCCCTTTCGTAAAGGAATTGTTGATATTAGCCACTATAGTCTTAGTGTCGGGAGCTGTGGACACGGAGTGATGTCCGCCCCTTTTTTATTCGTTAAATCCAGGGATCAATGTATCATTTTTATCATTATTATTATTATTGTTATTATTATCATTATTATTATTATTATTATTATTATTATTATTATTATTATTATTATTATTATTATTATTATTATTATTATTATTATTATTATTATTATTATTATTATTATTATTATTATTATTATTATTATTATTATTATTATTATTATTATTATTAATATTATTATTATTATTATTAATATTATTATTATTATTATTATTATTATTATTATTATTATTATTATTATTATTATTATTATTATTATTATTATTATTATTATTATTATTATTATTATTATTATTATTATTATTATTATTGTTGTTGTTGTTGTTGTTATTATTATTATTATTATTATTATTATTATTATTATTATTATTATTATTATTATTATTATTATTATTATTATTATTATTATTATTATTATTATTATTATTGTTGTTGTTGTTGTTATTATTAGTAGTAGTATTATTATTACAATTTTGTGAATAATCATTAAACCATTCCTTTGTAGTAGCGAACACCTTTGGCTGAATAAAATCGTCTGGCGGTAGTTAATAGAGATGTAAATCCATAGCAATGGATGCACTGCACTCGTAAGATTTAGGCAATGATAGTACAGCGATTAGATGATTTAAAGTGCCTATTCATATGCAACACGAGAGAGAGAGAGAGAGAGAGAGAGAAAACACGGAAATAAAAGAACCAAGTAATGACCGTGAAGGGCTGGGATAAGAGCTAGGCAGCGTACCTGATCATGCTGGGTTATAAGTCGGGTCTCCAGTGATGCGGAAGAGAACGAAATCAACTGAGACGGGTACGTTCAGTCACGGAAATGAAACGATACTGATTAGTATATATCGATCGCTCCAAGTTGATTGTACCTCATAGATCACTAAGTTTATAAGTTATTTAGTGACTGTAAACTAAATTATATGTGAAATACGTCATTATTCAAACAAAAAATCGGATTCTTGACTGAGCTTTTTGACCGAAACTTTCTGATAATAGTTGCATCATTTAGATGATGGATGAGACAAGGACACAAATAACAACGGTTAATTCATACTTTCCTTGGGATTGTAGTTGCCTATAATTGATAATAAATGAAGTTTAGGAAATAATGTTTTGCAATTTGAGGCTTAATCCAAGAATAGACAATGAAAATTGCTGCAGTATTATTCTATAAATGAAAGTTCACGAAGATAGAAATGAAAATAATAATATTGCCGGCATTTAGGAAACGATATCTGAGCATATATGCATTCATACGCGCGCGCGCTCACCGACACTCCCACCTACCCCCAACATACGCGTGATTTTGATATTTGTGCTCACATTTTGAACTATTGAGTAACTAATTGTTTGGGTTTCTTGCACGCTGGTAATTTATAATTGCACTCAATAATGAAAATACTCAGGGTGTTCGTTCGTTAATATAATAAAAATGGAGAAAACTATCTAAACTTTTTTTTTCAGTAAACGATATAGAGGTTTCTGTGTTGTCAGGGCTGTGACGTTACTGATTTATGTAATTATTTATCTGTTTACTTATGTATTAATTAATATATTTATTAATTTACTGATCTATTCATACATCTATTTATTTATCAACTTAATGTATTTTTGTATCTATCTATTTAATCATGTTTTCATTAATTTATTTAATTAATTATCTATTTAATAATTTCTTTACCTATTTGTTTATTCATTTACGTATTTATTAATTTATCAATTTATTTAAGTATTCATCTATTTATTTACCTATTTATTGCAATTAAGTGTGAATTAATAATAAATATATCAGTATACCTCTTTGACAACTTTTATGATTTCACATCGGTGCAATAGGAGCTGATCAGTCATAATAACCGTTACAGCTTCCGATGTTGGTCGTTATATTCCGTTAGGTCCTTCGTTATACTGACAGGGTACCACATATAACGAATAAAATCGCCTGACGTCAGAATGAAGTAGAGAGTACCACCGAGAATGAAAGGGGTAAAGGAAAAATAAAAATAAAGGAGGCTGCAAGAGACCATAAGGCCTACACTAGGTAGTTGTGTCCATGGCCACCTATCGTTCCCATCCATTAAGCTATCTAACCTTCTCAACTGATAGTTTCAGCTTTCATTGCATTATTACTAAGTCTATTCTATTCGTTAACCACCCTATTAGTAAACCAGTTTTTGTCTATTTCCTTCTTAAATTTAAATTTGTCCAAGTTAAACCCATTACTGTGAGTCCTGGACTGTTGTCTTAATATGATGACCTTGCCTGCATCACCCTTGTTAAAGACCTTGACCTATTTCAGTGACCATGCTCCAAATTGTCTTAGTGTAGAGTTTTGTGGACTTTAGGCTCCGTATGTTAAAACGGACGAACAAAACTAACCCAATACGTATTGAAATTTGGTGTATTTGTTATGCGTTTGTACTAAAATACAGACGATTTTATTCAGTTATGGGGAAGAATCCCTTGCTTAAAGAGGCGTAACAATGGTAGGAAAAAGAAGAGGAGGTGGTGGAGGAGGAGGAGGATGAAGAAGAAGAGGAAAAAGGAGAGGAGTAATTGTCAGTTTTACAGCTCTCTCAACCAATACTACTACAGCTACATTTTTTAGTATATACGACCTCCATCCTATTGGAACTGTGTGGTGGAAGCAGCAGGGTCTGTCTTCCACAGACACAGTTCATTGGCCCCTCTCCCGCCAATGACTGTGGTCGACGACCCTTTTATTTGTCTATTTATTTATTTATTTTTAATAATGCCTAGTACAAAAGTTCATTTATCCTACTGTCAACCACCGTCTGCTCAAAATCCAGGTTTTGTATATGTGTTGATTTGGGCGGTGGGGACCTGGTACCTCTCAGGCACAAGAGGGCTGATCTTAGGAGTGAGAATGATAGTCTACATCTCATCCATGAAACAATGCTGCTTTTTGGTTGTTGTTTCTTTTCAGCCATTACCTCAGCCAGCCGAGCGTAGAATGCCTTTGCTCTAGGACCCATCCCACCTGAAGTCGTAAAGGTTATAGGAGTGAATGAGCCCTGGTCTACATTCTGTATGCGCTCCTCGTACATTCTGATCTTCTCATGCTCGTTCCGAGAGTGGGATGCCTCAATAGTTAGGTTGCT
>NC_134779.1:33620238-33625238 GCF_046742065.1 Oratosquilla oratoria | reverse complement strand
TTGAATGACTTCAACGAATCTAATAAGTTTTGAACCAGACTGTGTTTAATCGTCGGATATAATTTGAACAATTTCTCGTTCTTTTTATTGTGATGATGATGGTGATGACGGTAGTGATGATCATAATTGTAGCGGTAATGATGTGATGATAATGATGATGTTTGTGATGATGATGATGATGATGATGATGATGATGATGATGATGATGATGATGATGATGATGATGATGATGATGATGATGATGATGAAGATGATGATCATAAGAGTAAGTATATTGATGATGATGATGATGATGATGATGATGATGATGATGATGATGATGATGATGATGATGATGATGATGATGATGATGATGATGATGATGATGATGATGATGATGACGACGATGATGGTCATAAGAGTAAGTATATTGATGGTGATAATGATTATGAAGAGGGTGGTGGTGATGATGATGGTGAATGTGGTGGACATAATAGTGAGACGATGACGATGATGATGATAATGATAAGTGTTATGATGGCGTGTGAAGATGAACCACAGATCAACTCAAAATCTTTAATAATTTTGATCTATATCTGTATTTTATTTATTTGTGTATTTATTTGTTTATGTACTATATCGTATATTATATAATAATTTTGTATAAATCATTAATCTATTTATTTATTTTGGGCAGTGAATTGTTAACGACATCTATGTTTGGCCTCAGATTGACAAGAAATATGCTTTAGTTTTGACAACAACTTTATAAATTGGATGTTAGAAAATAGTTCACCTTAGCGGGGAAGGCTGACAAGACCGTGTTATCTTTATGTTTTATTTTTTGGCAATGTCTGTTTTTTATTCTAATATGCTATCGTTTCTTAGGCCTCTGGTTTCCGTATCTAGATCTTATTTTAATTTTCTGCCGTCAGGTGATTTTATTCGATTGGAAACGTCAAAGGAAATATAAAATTTCAATATGAAAACTATTCTGTAAATCTAGGATTCAAATATCCCGCTCTGGCCTATGTCGTTGCGCCGTTATTTTGTTGGCTATTTCAAATGCGATGCGAGCTCTCCTTCACATCCAATCAGAGCTCAGGAAGTAACTCCGGACTTAATAAGCTTTGTTGTTATTGGCCGGTTGCGGTTGACGTTGACGTTTACGGGGTATAAAGTTTTGTTGTCATATAAGTGAGTGTGTGTATTTAGTTACGATGTTAATTTTAAGTTATGGTGTAGATAAGCGATGTCATGCTAGGATATTTTGTGCAAACAATAAATAAAGTGTTATTAAGTGAAAAAAAGTGTTCAAGTATGTGAATGAGTGTTTAATTTGTTGAACTTACGCGAAATTATCATAGCAAGTCTTGTCAGTGTATACATCATACAATACATGTATAGACCATACACAAACACTTATACGCAAATGTATATAAAAAAGTGGAAAGTGAATTAAATATATTCGTAATATTGACTTGGGAAATTATAATAGTGTCATTCTTTTATCATTTTACATCAGACGTCTGAAGAATTTTTTTGGCAAGGTACAAAACATTGTGGTTTTGCTTCACCAGGACATCTCTATGATAAGGCAAATTAAGATAATTATGTTATCTGTATTGTTTGTGTATTTATAATATCGACAACATATCAACCAAGATGATAATGCTTAGTTGTGATAGTAATTGATTAGGCGACTTTTATACAATCGTGTCAAAGGAAACCGTTATTAATTAATTATCTATCTATTTATGTACATATTATATTTAGTTGTGGGTATGGTTTCCATTCCATCCTAAAAGTAATCGGGATCAAGGTGTGATTATTGGGTGGGGAAAGGAGAATTTAACCTAACCTAACTTAACTAAGTCCAAAACCTAACCAAACCTGACCTAGCCTAACCTAGCCCATCCTATCCTAACCTATCTCAGCCTAGCCTAGGTCCCAACCTAGCCTAACCTAGCCCAACCCAGCCTAACCTAGCCCAACCTAGTCTAACCTAGCCCAACCTACCCTAACCTAGCCCAGCCCAGCCTAACCTATCTAGCTTGGCATAACCTAACCTAGGCTAACCAAATCAAAGTCAGCCTTATTAGATTAACCTAAATTTAACTTGACATGTTGAATGGGTAACCAATCACTGCTGGTCTCCACTTGGATTAAAGAAGACACAGGTTCCCTTCGTTTATTTATCCAGTTCACAATCTAACAAACTCTGCGTCCTTCCTGGGCACGCAGGAAAACTCAAGTTGCCAGTTTCCCAATTAGTTTCATTTATTCCCTTTTATACAGAAAACCACAGACACTCAAAATGATATAATGATATAGATATATGTACAAAGATGTCCTATTACACATTCATCCCACTTTCACATTACAAGAATTGAATTGATAGATATATAAGCATTTAGGAATGGCGTTCAACTGCAGTTTCACGGAAACTTTGAGAATTTTTACACATACGAACATACACATTTCCAATTACGCATTACTTTCATAATTTTCCACATGTGCTGAATAATATTGAAAGTAAATCAATGAAAATGTGGTGTACAAGGTAGACCCAAACAAACCTAGCTTAACCTAGCTTAACCTAACCCAACCTAGCCTAGCCCAGCCCAACCAAGCTTCAGCCAATTAAGATTTAACATTTGAGCGGGAGTTTTAACCTGAAACGAACCAAATATATCTCAAATTAACCTAGCCAAACCCAGCCTAGCCTTACTTAACTTAACCAAACCAAACCTAACCTAACCTAACCTAACCTAACCTAGCCTAAACTAACCTAACTAAACATAACCTTACCTCTCCAAACCTATCCTACCCTGACCTGACCGAACTTAAGCTAACCTAACGTAACCAAACCTATTCAAACCAAGAACAACCTAACCTAACCCAACCTAAACTTACTTTAAATGGAGTGGTTGTCCTTTGATATACTCACTATTGTAAAATAGATAAATAAATTATTATGAAATAAATTAAGATTTATATATAATATATATATAAATATAAATATTTGGAACATTTGTGACAAGATGATGAGGTGGAAAAAAAAGAAGTCACGGTCTATTCCGAGATTTTTTTTGTTTGATTTTTAACTGAGTTTAAATCCTGACCGATTTTTAGCTCTATGCTCTATGGTTTCGGCTCTATGCTTCTTCCTCTGAACAAGCAAAGAGCGAAACCGTCTGGAATAAACTCAGAACGCTGCACTAACCGTGACTTCTTTTTTCCACCTTCTAAAACATCATATATAATATATATACAAATATAATATGTTGGTTCATTGTGACCAAGTTGATTGAAGGTGAAAAAGAAGTCACGGGTCTAGTTCCGAGTACTGAGTTTATTCCCTGAACGGTTTTGCTCTATGGCTCTATGGATTGCTCTATGCTTCTTCCTCTGGACAAGCATTAGCTGCGAAAACCGGGTCAGGAATTAATCAGTAACTAGGATATTAGACCCGTGATTCTTTTTCCACCTTTCATATTTATATATATATACATATATATATATCTATATATATATAAAATAATATACTTTATGTATATATATCACACACAAAAGGATACAGACTCGATCGCGACAAGTGGAGTCAGATTATTTTGTTTCAGATTTCTGTCTGTTGGATCCCAGTTCCTCAGGTGGATTGGGAGGATGGCTCTTGATCCACCAAGACACAGATTGTCGCCAGGCGATTTTATTCAGCTGAGAGCAACCTTCGGAATGAAAGTGTCCATATTGGAGGTAATTAGGAGGACAAAGGGGATAACTGCGTCGTCATGATAGACCAATCGCCTGGCAGCTGCTGCTGATGACGTCAACTTTGCTATCGTTAACTGCGACAGGAAACGATAATGAAATGACGATTAGGTTGAAATGTAAACACTACACGTACACATACACACACACGTACACACACACACACACACACACACACACACACACACACACAGCTATTCCTTAGCTTACTGTTTTGTTTTGTTTTTTGATGCTTGTAAACATCTTTTCACTGTTATAGTTATATAATTTTATGATTCTGCAGGCTGTATATTTTCAGCGGTAATTCTGCTATACCCAATAAACCGTGTATTATTATTATTATTATTATTATTATTATTATTATTATTATTATTATTATTATTATTATTATTATTATTATTATTATTATAAGAGTTTGGAAAACGGAAAAAAAGAATATCAGGATAATATGAAATCAGTACAAAGGAAGTAAAGAAAGTTAGCTCGGAAAAGGACCTAGGAGTAATTATCACCAGTCCCCCCAGACAAGCATATAAACAAAATAGTCGGAGAAACCTACAAGTTACTAAGATCAATAAAAGTGGCTTTTAATTGCTTGGATGAAGTAATGGTAAAAGAATATTAGTCACACTGATAAGACCAAGATTGGAGTATTCTGGGACACTATGGACACCCAGTACAAAAAAGAATTTAAAGAAATTAGAAAGAATCCAAAGAACAGCGACAAAAATGGCCCCCAAACTTTCAAAGTTGACATACGAACAAAGATTGTCTAAACTGGAATTACCTACTCTGGAACAAAGAAGAGAAAGAGGAGATCTGCTGGCCATTTACAGTATCATGAGAGGCATGGAAGTCCTTGACAGAGGAGACTTATTAAAGTCTGATAAAAGAAAAACAAGAGGACATAAAAAGAGTCCAAAGAGGATAGTTATAGAAGAGATCTGAAAAAGAAAAAATCCACACACAGTGGTAGATGTCTGTAACAAATTAAATGAAACAATAGTGTGTTCAAACACCATACAAGAATTTAAGAACAAACTAGATGCTGAGAGATACAAAGACAGGTCACGACGAGCATAGCTCCCATTCCAGTATAATACAACTAGGTAAATACACACACACACACACACTCACACACACACACATACACACACACACACACACACACACACACACACACACACACACACACACACACACACACACACACACACAAACCGGTTCTATGATGTGGTACCACTATGGAC
>NC_134779.1:33604285-33616785 GCF_046742065.1 Oratosquilla oratoria | reverse complement strand
ACATTAAATGTACATGCCAAACAAGTGTACCTCTTCAATACCATCCCTACAATGTCAATAATATTGCACAATACGGAATATTGCGCAATATTATTTATCGTGTAGGGCCCGCTTTAGGCTTTGGCTCTGAGGTCGTACAATGAATGTTAACCTTGAGTGGGACTTGGAAAACCTTGAGTGGGACTTGAAATGTGCTCATAGGGGGATAGAGTGGAGTGCGACATCGGCTGTCTTGAGTGGTACTTGGATCACCATCCTACGGAATGGTGCTACACTTTTCACACGCGCGCTGCAGGCGTCGACGAAGCTAGTAGGTCCTCCTTCTGAGTCACCGCGCTTCCACCGGGAGACGCTGAACTGTGTTTTTTTTTTTTTTTTTTTTTTTTTTTTTTTTTTTTTTTTTTTTTTTTTTTTTTTTTTTTTTTTTTTTTTTTTTTTTTTTTTTTGTACCTTGATATACTGGTCCGCAGTATTTCGGAACAATACAAAAGTATTCTTTTTATGATAAAAATATATATATTTTTTTTTTACAAAAATATAGTATATACATAGAGGACATTTTAATGCTACATAGAGGAATATATTAAAGTTACATAGCTTTAGGCAAAAAGGAGGGATAGTATGGATAGTAGTATTAGAATAGTTCAAGATTCTTGTATAAATATATGTAAAATATATTTGCATAACTTCGTTAAGGCACGGGCCAGTTCTCTCTCTCTCTCTCTCTCTCTCTCTCTCTCTCTCTCTCTCTCTCTCTCTCTCTCTCTCTCTTTCTCTCTCTCTCTCATCTCCCTCCCTTTCTCATCTCCCTCCCTCTCTCATCTCCCCTCTC
This sequence comes from Oratosquilla oratoria, assembly GCF_046742065.1. Taxonomy (NCBI): domain Eukaryota; kingdom Metazoa; phylum Arthropoda; class Malacostraca; order Stomatopoda; family Squillidae; genus Oratosquilla; species Oratosquilla oratoria. The sequence goes on along the minus strand of NC_134779.1, from coordinate 33,615,953 downwards.
CTCTTTTTCACTCTCCTCTCTTATCCTCTCCTCTTTCTCCACTCTTACTCTCTCCTCTCTCTCCTCTTATCCTCTCCTCTCTTCTCTTTCTCCTCTCTCTCCTCTCTTTCTCTCTCCTTACTTTCTCTTCTCTTATCCTCTCTTATCCTCTCCTCTCCTCTCTTTCTCCCCCCCCTCTCTCTCTCTCTCTCTCTCTCTCTCTCTCTCTCTCTCTCTCTCTCTCTCTCTCTCTCTCTCTCTCTCTCTCTCTCTCTCTCTCTCTCACTCTCCCTCTCTCCCCCTCCCCCTCCCTCTCTCTCTATCTCTCTTTGTCTCTTTCTCTCTCTCTCTCTGCTTGTCTCTCCTGATAAATGGACAATATAAAGCAATTGTTGAAAGTAATTCAAACTTACACTGCCCATTAATTATCCATTCATCCATCTCTCCATTCACCCATCGTGGATGGCCAGTTGGCTGTTCATAAAGCAGCTATTATGTTGGGACGAGGGGAGCATTTATGCGTGCGTGCGTGCGTACGTGCGTGCGTGCACACTCCATGTATCTTTCTTCTATTTACCTGGCCTCCCCCGTTTTCTTTTAATCTCTCTCTCTATCTCTCTTTCCCTTTCTCTCTCTCCCTCTCCCCCCCCCTCCCCCCTCTCTCTCCCTCTCTCTCTCTCTCTCTCTCTCTCTCTCTCTCTCTCTCTCTCTCTCTCTCTCTCTCTCTCTCTCTCTCTCTCTCTCTCTCTCTCTCTCTCCCTCCCTCCCCACTCCCACTCTCTCTCTCTCTCTCTCTCTCTCTCTCTCTCTCTCTCTCTCTCTCTCTCTCTCTCTCTCTCTCTCTCTAATCATATTGATATGATGATAACAATGGTAATAGTGATAATAATGAAAATAATAAAATAGTAATATAAAGTTAAAATAGAATAAATTAGATAAAATAAGTAAGAATAAAATTAAATACATCGATATACAGTACATCCACCTTCAAAACGTAATATTTAACTAAAACAACGAACTAAAATTTATGCGAAAAAATCATATAATTTGTTACTATTGAACGAACCAACTACACTCATTAATCGGCGAGAGGAGCTTTTTTACAAAACACCCTGTGTTTATGGGATTCTATTGTCCAAAAACTGTGTGGAAACGTGCTTGCAAAGCGATGAGAAAATAAAATAGATTATATTGGTTATAATATATTTTTTTTCTTAATTTTTGTGCTTCATTGAACATTGAGATGCTGTACCCTTTCGTCACACACACACACACACACACACACACACACACACACACACACACACACACACACACACACACACACACACACACACACACACACACACTGTCTTTCTTCTACCAGAAATTCATCCTCTGAGGTAGACTGCCAGATAGACAATTTCAACACAGAATAGAAAATCCATATAACTTTATAGCTTTCTATGACGTAGCTACACACTCACATTAGAAGACAATTGTGTAGATGAATATTGCATCTAGAATCTCCCTAGAATATCCCATTGAATATCTATTTCGAAATGTCAGCCACCTGACGATTTTACTCAGCCAAGGGGAGCCTAAAACAGGCCCTACATGTTTTATATTATTGCCCTTTATTATAATTATTATTGTTGTTATTATAATTATTATCTTTTCAATTTAGGAAGTTGCCCCATTTGGGAATGGATGCGAAGAGGAGACTGTATGAAGGAGTGATTGTGCCAACAGCACTATATGGGGCAGAAACGTGGAACATAAGAGAAGAAGAGAGAAGGAGTTTGAATGTGTTTGAGATGAGGTGTCTGAGAAGTATGGCGGGGGTTACTAGGCTAGATAGAGTGAGAAATGAGGAGGTGAGGAGGAGAACAGGGGTGAAAAAGGATTTGGGAGAGAGGGTTGATGAAAGAATATTAGGATGGTTTGGACACATGGAAAGAATGAGTGAAGAAAGACTAGTAAAAGAGGTATGGAAGGCAGATGTGGAGGGAGTGAACATGAGGGGACGTCCTAGGATGAGGTGGATGGATGGGGTGAAGGGGGCTTTGGGGAAGAGGGGAATGTCTGTTGAGGAAGGAAGGGAGAGGACGGAAGACAGAGGTGAGTGGAGAATGGTTGTATATGGATGATGTTGTGATTGCATGAGGAGGAATGGGCGGGGGGGTGGGGGGTGGGGTAGTATGTGTGAGTAAATTTTGACGCAGCCCGAAGGGATTTCTCCCCGTCCTCTCCTTATATGCAAAGGGGGACGGAGAGGGGGGGTCGCCGATTAAATGAAGCGGCCTTGCTGTGGATGTACTGTGTCTTGCGACACTGCTTCTGACCCAGGGCGGTGGGCGGGGTGCAGGGATGACCCGTCATCCAGGAGGTGCTCAGATGAGAGGAAGGGTGGGAGGGGTGTGGAGTGTATTTGGGGGTGAAATGGGTGGGAGTGTTTTTATGCCTTTCCCTTTTTGGCTACCTCCCTTGGAAGGGGGAAAAAGCCTTGGTATATGTATGTATGTATGTATAATTATCATTGTTATCATTATTGTTTTTATTATTATTATTATTATTATAATTATTATTATCATTATTATGTTATTATCATCATCATCATCATCATCATCATCATCATCATCATCATCATCATCATCATTATTATCATTATTATTATTGTTATTATTATTATTATTATATCATATTTTTTAAGATATTCTTATTCTATATTTATTTATCTATTTATTTTTTGGTGTGGCAATAATATTGATCGTGTAGGGCCCGCTCAAGGAGCCCATAGCGCCTGGCCCCAACGGAGATCCTTGTGGAACTCCCATGTTACCTCTTTAGTGCAAGAACTCTCAACAGTCAAATAATATATAATTTTTATCGTCACCAGGTAGTCTTGTCTCGAAAGTATTTTCATTTATATATTTATTATTTCATGTTATCATTCTTTAATTCCGTTGTGATTTCTTGTGCAGTACAGTAATAGAATTACTCTCCGTTTAGATGCATTTCATCTACCCATGTCTCTTTTCCGATGTGTCTATAACATACGTAAACAAGATATTAGGCGAAGCCAACCCTAAAACAACGTTAAAAAAGGGCACGTAAATAGATAAATGGCAAGTATGAGGTGAGAAAGAAAGGAACAAATAGTAACTTTGCAACAACGCCCACACCCACCAAGAACAAACAGCCGTGCGACCTTGAATACGATAAGAAAGATCATACACGCATGCTTGAGCTTTTTTTGTTTTTCATTGTTTGCTGTGTCAACGGCGTTGGGCATTGACTGCATACATAGTGATCACACAGGGTGAACGTGTAATATGACGTGGCAGTTATTGAATGCGTGGACACACACATTATACGCATGCATAAACACACACACACTCAAACATATTATATATATATATATATATATATATATATATATATATACATATATATATACATATATATACATATGTATATATATATACATATTATATATATATATATATATATATATATATATATATATAACCTTAACCTAACAACATAGGGCACCTGATCTGACCTGGATTACAGTATGCAGAAGTGGTATAGCCTTCGCACGAAGTAAAGGGTACAAACAAAATTAAGGAAAGAAAAAAAAGTCAAATTGGTTCCAGGTTTGTGGATCAACCATACGAGGAGAGACTAAAAGTTTTGGGTCTACCGACGTCGAAAGAAAGAAGGGAAAGAGGTGACGTGGCCGTGATGTTTAGGTTGATGAAGGGAGTGGAGAAAAATAACAGAGAAGATGTCTTTTTATAACACAGGAGGATGTCAGGAGGTCATGGGAACAAATTGAAGGTCACATATTTGAGGGATATCAAGAAACAGTTTTCCTAAAGTTGTATCAACTACTAGAATAGTTTAGATGATGTAGGCCAAGTTAACCTTGAAACGGGTATAAAACTAGGAATGGTAGACGAAGAAAAAGAGGGACGGGGCCAGACATCGTGTGTAGCTCTTGTGTACTACAATTATATAGTTAAGTAATCATACAACACATGCACACACATAAACGCGCAAGAGTAACTAGGTACGATTTTGCAAGGGAGTCAGTATACTCTGCCACTGAAACACACACACACACACACACACACACACACACACACACACACACACACACACACACACACACACACACACACACACACACACACACAATGGCAGTGAGCATAATACTCCAGGCACCAATGCGGAAGAGTTCCTCGCGCGCGCAAGGTCGTCCATCCATAAGTGAATCTGTTTTTCGACCTTAGCGGATTGACTGGTAACTCACCCGTAGGTATCAAGGAAGACGTGTGTGCGTGCGTACGTGCGTGTGTGTGTGTGTGTGTGTGAGAGAGAGAGAGAGAGAGAGAGTTAGGAGGAATGGAATCTCCATGTGCCTTGGCCTATTACGGTATTGTTCATAAGAGGCCTTGCCTCAATGATATCTGTAATAACGATATAGCTGTATACACACTTTAACTTTCAGAGCACGTAGGGCAAAGGTGCCGTGCCTAAACAGGAGAGGAAGGAAGGAGGAAGGAGTTGAAGTTTTTGCGGTGGCGGGAGAGCTGAGGTGGGGGTCATAAGAGAGGCGACTGAACAAAGGTTTATGAAATTAAATATCCAACGGGAAAAAAGTACATGAAGAACGGCAGAAATGTAATTATTTTCCTTCAGGTCCCTTCCCCGACTCCGGAACTTAACCTAACCTTACAGTACTTAACCTTACTTAACCTAGCCTGACCTGATATGACCTTAATCCTAACCTCACCTTAACCTAACCTGCCTTTAACCTAACCTAAACTGACTTAACCTAACCTAACCTAATCTGACACCAAGCAAACCAAATCTAACCTAACCTAACCTTTGCCATACTATCAAAAACCCTCACGATCTGTGAAATATATCGAGTGTTTCCCTTAGGGCTCGGCACATCAAATCACCCATATCCACCTTGCCCTCGCCTCTACATCTTCTGCTTTTCCCACCATCCTCATCTCCACCACACCCATAAACCTCTTCGGTCTTCCTCTCCTGTTTGATAGATTCATCTCCATCCTCCTCCACATACTCCTCATCCCTCATCACATGCCCATGCCATCGCAGTATAGCCTCCTCAGTTTTGTCCCCAAACAGACGTACGTGCTTGGTGCCTCTGATATGTTTTCTAGCCTCGTCACTCTTAAAGAAAAAACGCAACATTTCTAATTCTGAAAATCCATGTGAACAAGTTGTATAGACACGGTAAAGGAAACATAGACTGGAGGTGAAGCTTTTATTCCTGACATTTCGTCGACTTTGAGAAAGTCGTTAGACGAAACGTCAGGAATAAAAGCTTCACCTCCAGTCCATGTTTCCTTTACCGTGTCTATACAATTTCTAATTCTGGTACATCTAACTCTACTTCGTATCTTTTTGTCATTGGTATCGTCCATGTACCAAACAATATGGCTGGTCTTACTACCGCCTTATAGACTTTCAGTCTCATTCTTGCAGAACCTATTATCATAGATCATTGCAGTCACCCTCTTCCATCCACTCCATTCACTCTGTACTCTTCTCTTTACCTGTATACCATACTCTTCCTTTGCACAGGTGATCCCAAGTATTTTGGTTTATCAACCTTCACCATATCTATTCCTCTGCCTCATCGTTACCGTACCGCCATCTCTCATTTTCATAAGAACATAAGAAATAAAGGAGACTGCAAAAGACCATAAGGCCTACACTAGGCAGCTCCGTGTCCATCACCACCTGTCATCCCCATCCATAAAGTTGTCTAATCGTTTTTTAAAACAACTGGTAGTTTCAGCGCTTACTACATGGTTACTAAGTTTATTCCATTCATCGACCACCCTATTAGTAAACCAATTCTTGCCTATTTCCTTCTTAAATCTAAATTTGTCCAGTTTATACCCATTACTGCGAGTCCTGCCCTGTTGTTTTATTATGATGACCTTGTTTGCATCAACCTTGTTATAGCCTTTGATCCACTTGAACACTTCTATTAGATCACCCCGCACTCTGCGTCTTTCCAGAGGTCTTTCACACAGGTACTCAGTCTTGCTCTTGCTTCTTTTCATTCCCCTTCCGTCTAGTGCACATCTCCATCTCTGCTTCCACTTCCGATTCTCACCTTATACGACAGTACCCTCTGCAAACATCACTTACCACTGGGAATCCTGTCTAATCTCATCTGTCAATCTGTCTGTTACCTTTGCAAACAAGGATGGGCTCAGAGATAACTCCAACATGAGAACCTCCGTCATTTCTTCTGCATATATCACTCTTGCCATACATGACTTCTCTCGTATACTCTTCTGCCACACCTGATTTCCCAATACAAAACCGCTGCTTCTTTTTCCGTATTCCGTCATAAGCCTTCTCCAAGTCCACAAACACACAGCACAACTTCTCACCTTCTCTACTTTTCCATCAGCATTCTCAGAACAAACATTGCGTCTGTAGTGCTTCTATATATCGTATGCTTCTTTAACACCTAATTCCCCATTGCAACACTACAACTACTTTCTCGGTATTCTGTCATATGCCTTCTCCAGATCCACAAACATACAGTACAACTCCTGGTCTTTTCTGCATATTTCCATCGACATTTTCAGAACAAACATTGCATTTATATTACTATAGTCCTCTATAGTGACTCTTCTCTTATCAACCTAACTCCTATCACTCTTCCCCTATATCTTCCTTCCATGATATCTCTGCAATTGCTATAATTCTGCACATCCTTCTTGTTCTTAGAAAATGAAAAGTTGCACACTTTCTCAGCAACCTTATAGTCTGGGCTTTTACCATCTCTGCTGAGTCTTGATATATCGTATCTATGCAAATATATGACCCAAGGCAGTGGACAAGATGCAGGGATGACCCGTCATCCAGGAGGTGCCAAGATAAGAGGGAGGGAAGAGGGTAGAGGGGAGTGGAGTATGTAGGGGATGGAATGGGTGGAAGTGGTTTCTATGCCTTTTTCTTTTGGCTACCTCCCGTGTAAGGGGGAAAAGCCTTTGGTATATGTATGTATGCAAATATATTCTGTGTTTAAGTACTTGATATATTTCTATATGCAGTAATTACTTAATAAAGATATTTTTGGAAAGAAGTTGCATTAATTCAGGAACAGTGAGATATATTATTGCAGAATTCTGATGTAACATGAGTTAGTTACCTGTTTGTTTATTATTTAACTATACCTATGCATTTATTTATGTATTTTATTTGTTATTTACATTATTATAGTTTTTATTTATTATTTTATTATTAATATGATTTTTTTTTCGCATCCGACCTAGATATGGATCAAAAGGTCTCCTGTCGGCATGCTCCGCCTTTGTAATCCTAGTTGATGTGTTTGTCAAACTTGTCTTTCTTTCGTATTTATTCTGGGTATGGAATCGTTCTCTTAATTGTTGTAGCCGCCTCTCGCTAAGCTGGGGCCTTTGCCCATTTTGCCCCAGGGTAGGCAGGGATCCTGGGTTCAAGAGACGGGGGTAAAGATGCACGATATAAGGATTTATATTATTTGTTTGACTTCTTTAAATATTTGTTTGTTTCTTTATTATTATTATAATTTTTATTATTGTTTTTATTTCATCATTATTGTTATTATATTATTGGATTTTATTTTTATCATTATTATTTTAATTATTACTATTTTATTGTATTATTGCTATTGTTATTATTATTACTATTTTATCATTAATAGTATTATTAATGATAATGATAACATAACTATTATTGTCATTATTGTTACTATTATTACTAATATTGTTATTGTGTTTTGTTGTTATTGGCATTGTGATTGTTATTATTATTATTATTATTATCATCATTATCATCATCATTATTATTATTATTTTCATCATCATCATCATCATCATCATCATCATCATCATCATCATCATCATCATCATCATCATCATCATCATCATCATCATCATCATCACCATCATCATCATCATCATCATCATCATCATCATCATCATCATCATCATTATTACTATGATTATGATTATGATTATTATTATTATTATTATTATTATTATTATTAACCGTATCACTGTTATGGACCGAGAGGTCCCCAGTCGGCAATATTGTCATTATAATTAATCACAATTTGCCAAGCCACTAAAAACCTTACAGCCTATCCTGGGGGTGAAGGTGGGTGGGGCAGCGAGGTAACTTTCAATATCCCTTTGGGATGGGGAAACCTTGTTTTTAATTCAAAAACTTTAAACTCAAAACAATAATGAGAGAGAACGGATCTTTTGAAGAACAGTGGCTCCAGTTGCCTCTTGTGAACAATAGCGGTCTCAGTTTTGCACTTTTGAAGAAGAATAGTTCCATAAAAAAATATAAACGAAATGGTTAGGTTAGGTAGACCTTTTGAACAATAGGGGTCTCTCTTTCTCTCTCTCTTTCTCTCTCTCTCTCTCTCTCTCTCTCTCTCTCTCTCTCTCTCTCTCTCTCTTTGTGCTAGTGACTACCACTTGTCCAAACTATCCCTTACGCTAAGAACAAAACTTGCATCATCATCAGTGACGCGCCTCCTGGCTTATAAGAACATAACGGAGACTGCAAGAGACCATAAGGCCTATACTATGTAGTATACGCCTCACCACCTATGTTGCGGCGCATGTAGCGTAGGGAAGACGGTGTGGGTGTAACAGTTGGTCTAAAAACGTGACTGAGGAACGTAAGGCGCGCTTAAAGGTTATTATGTAAGAGGGGAGTATCGCCACGACTTATGTGTTACTGTTTTGCGATCTCCTTTCTCCTCTTGTAGTATCAAGTGAAATAAAATTATATATATATATATATATATATATATATATATATATATATATATATACATATATATATATATATATATATATATATATATATATATATATATATATATATATATATATTCCCCACATCCAAGTAATTTTATTCAGCTGAGGGAAACCACATTCAGAATTAATCGAAGTTATTTTTTGGATATTTGTGTGTGTGTGTGTGTGTGTGTGATTCACCACAGTAGTCTTGGATCACGTGTTGGACTCATAATCGACAGTTATTGCCCTCTCGGCAGAGAGCTCAGAGCTCGTATTTGACCGATCTGTGGGTAATGCTGTGACCTTGCACGCACACATACACACATACCCAACTCCCTGCCCACGAGAGATGGAGTAACAACTCGCTCGCAGCGCAGCGTTACTGAAATTATTTCAGCCCTGGGTGGGATTCGAACCCGGACCGCCGTAGTGGCAGGCAGGAATTCTACCACTACGCCACGAGTAGTGTGTGTGTGTGTGTGTGTGTGTGTGTGTGTGTGTGTGTGTGTGTGTGTGTGTGTGTGTGTGTGTGTGTGTGTGTGTGTGTGTGTCATCAGGGTTGGCTTGTGCGTGTGAGTATGTATAGATGCGGCTGCTGCTTGCTGAATAGTCAAGCCAGACGCTTAGAACACCCCACCCCACCTCACCCCCAACCCCACGGGACCAACATGGGCTCCATAGGAGTTTGTTTTCCGTAGTCAAGTCTAAGCTCAACGTTCTGTCTCTTCCTTCCTCCGCGTTCTCTCCCTCTCTTAGCAGTTCTCCTTTGCCCGATGTGGTCGGGCAGCCGTTAGATGGCATCGTGGGGGATCGAACTGGAGGCTCTGAGCACAGGAGGGAGTGTTTGTGTCTACCGGAACACAGCTGATTGTAATCGACTAACGAGAGTATAAAGGAAATTATTACGACAAGAGAGTCTTGTAACTAGTTTGTATGCAGACAGTAGTAAAATAATAATGATAATAATAGATGATAATGAAAACAATAAAAATGATAATTACATAAACATATAATAAAACGAATAGATAAATATAGAAGTGAATTAACAAATAAAATGAAACAAAAATGAACGAGAGAATTTAACGGTCAAATAGCGCAGGCAATGCAAAGTATTACATCATTTTTTAAATGTGTTCATTCGTTTGGCTTCTGGAAGTTCAAACTACGGGGGGGGGGTTGTTCCAGTCATTGACTACGTGGTTGTGGGTGTTGTTTCTACCTTCCTCAAGGTTAAATCTACGTCCTGACAGCTTTAGGCCAATAGCTCTTGGCTTGTTAACGTTTGGTGTTGATTTGCCTTTTAACATAATGTTACCGGTTCTGCCATTATTATTGTTTTAATTATTATTTTTTTTATTATTATTATCATAATAGTATATTAATATTATTGTTATTATTATTATTACCAATACATTATCATCAATATTATTATAATTGTTATCGTTATTATCGACATTATTATCCTTATTAACATATATTATCATCCTTGCCATTATCATAATTTCTTTAATAATCATTATTAATACAAAGTGACAATCACATTTGTGCTATGATTAAATAATCAGAGAACAGTTACAATTACATTACACTTGCACGGAACGGAGGTCCTAAGGGGTGCAACCAACAGCGTAGCAAGACGGAAGCGTTAGGCCACCGCGTTGCCCACTGTTGTGAGACTAAAGGTCAGAATGCGGGTTGCTCACAACGCGTGGCTCTTTCCATCGAGTGGGGTGGGGGTTGGTTGGGACAGTTAGGTGAGTGCAATTGTGTGAAATCTTTATTGTTGCTTTCTACCACAAGGGTCCTCTTTCTCTGTCGCGGGGTGCCTGCCTTCAAGTCCCCCTTGCCGTGGTGGGGTACCCACATCTCAGTTGCCAGATGTGTTTATTTGTTTATTCGTGTATGTTTTCGTTTAATTTGTTTATTCGTTTGTTTTATTTGTTTGTTTTTGTTTTAGTTCTGTTTGGTGGGTCGATCCGTCAAGTAGATACCTATATTCTCAGTTGCCAGATTTATTTATTCATTTATGTATTTGTTTGTCCATTATTTTATTTGTTTATTTTTGCTTTATTTGTGTGGTGGATTGATCCGTGAGGTAGACACCTATATTCTTAGTGTGTATATTTATTTATGTATTATTATTTTACTTATTTTCTATGAATTAATTAATGTAATTAGTAATAAGCCCCTGGCTTCGCCCATCCAGGCTACGCCGGGTGTTCGGCCTTCGGAAAAGTATAGATAAATTGATAAATAAGCGAATAGATAAATGAATAGATAGATGAATATACAAGATTAAGATAGAAATATATAAATTACTATCTATATTTTTGGTATTTTGTAGACTTTACCATTCGTATGTGGCCCCTCTGCAAATTCTTATTCACTTTTCGCCAAACGCAAACATGAAAAATAAATAGAATATAGATAAATAAATAAAAATTCTATTCTAAAAAGTAAAATAATTAAAATATGATAAATAAATAAAAAATAAAGAAATTAAGTAAACATACATATAAGCTTACTGAAGAAGACCGAGTCGGTCGAAACGTATAAGCAATAAAGGAGTTCCAGCCCATCTTCGCTTATTCTTCTTCCACCCACACTCTCATCTAAACCATGCATCCACACACACACACACACACACACACACACACACACACACACACACACACACACACACACACACACACACACACACACACACACACACATATATATATATATATATATATATATATATATATATATATACACATACTTATACCAAGCCCCCCGCCCCCTACCAAGAGAGGCAGCCAAAATCAAGGGCATAAATCCACTCCCACCCATTTCATACCCAC
>NC_134779.1:33596785-33599285 GCF_046742065.1 Oratosquilla oratoria | reverse complement strand
TTGGTGATATCAGTGTATACTATATACTCGTATATCTATATATTTTTATTTGGTCGTCTGGGGTCGTCGGCTTTTTTTTTTCGATTTGGCAGTCACACGAGTAAACACAAACACTGCCACGCTCATACATCGAAAAAACGCTCCCTGTTTGCATGAACTTGCTCATGCAAACGCCTTGCATGGAGGCAGTCATGCACTGTACAGGGACCATGTCATGCACACTGCTCCAGAATTATTATTTTTTTTTCAACTATTTTATATATCGTGAGGTTTACACATGGGAATAATGTTATTGGAGAAGTGAAAAATAATAAATAAATAGATAAATAAGAATAAAATTAATGAAAATTATTCTGGTCATAGATGCTCGCTGGCCGAACGGATCAGAGCGTCAGTACTTGCGGCGGAGGTCGATGTGACGGGAGCTCGAAACCTGCAGCACCAGCAAGTTGAACCAAGGGCATGGTTCATAAAGTTCCACGCTACAAAAAGTCCTCTGCGAGGAGCACCGTCCTAGCCTCCTGATAGCGGGAGTTCCTGACCTTAAACCGTGACACCGAATCATTATGTTTATGTTTTTATCTTTTTTATTTATTTATTTATTTATTTGATTCACTTCATGACCGTCATTTTCTCAGACAGGACGTTCCAATGTCTGAAGAACCCTCACTGCCTCAGCATCACTTGCCCAAGTGCTTTGCTAAGCATAAACTGATGTAATGATAAGTGACGCGGATCGATAGAGCTGGACGTTTCTGTATGTAATGTAACCGTCTATATTCTTCCCTGCACAGGACAGATATAGCTGTCGTCTGATGGACAGATAAAGGACAAAACAGGAACGCTGTCGGTTCGGAATTCTGTCAAATAATTGTGGTCGCTTGGTACTCAAGGAAGATTTTTCTTTAGGGGGTGAGGGAGGTCGGAAATTGAAAACTGGAGAAGACGAAAAACATACAAACCAGAAACACATTACAAGTTTTTATGGTAAGAATTTAGTATTAAACAATAATAATAAATAAATAGAAATCTTCGGGGCGATATTTCTTTCTCTAGGATAGAATCGCCGGTTAAAGCTACGGTTACACTAGTCAACGGAATGGTTGGGCGAAATCCAAGTGAATCGTTGGAATCCAACCATGCTGTTGACTAGTGTAACCCATTATGCGATGAATTAAATTATTGGAAAACCAACACAAATCTATTCACAACACCACATAGTGTTCATTTGATCGTACATGCTTTACATAGTTCATGATATTAAATCAAAGTTAGTAATTTCAAACTCCATCGTGAGCGTGTTATACACAGTTGTACATCTAATTGTCTGCATCTTGAACTCCCAACAATTTATGGAAAGATAATTCTAAGTTCTAATGTCAATATTTTTTTCGCTTTATCAGTCAATATATATATTTTTTGTCATATAATCTGTCACTACTAATGCTGTCCTACCTTCGTCGTATCATTAAAGCGTGATTGCATCCTCGTATAATCAAATCTTGTATGACTTGCACAAAGTACGCTTCTTTAATCCTGTCAATTTATATCAACATGCCAACCTAACCATCAGCATGCTTAAAATAAATAAAAAGATAATTAAATAAACCAATAAACGAACCAGTCAATAAGAATAGATGAACAGGTAATTAATTAAATACATGAGGAGGTACCGTTAGCTTGAATTTAAGCCATCTCAGTCGCTAATAATTCTCAAACTGTCATACATGGTCTTCAGCCTCGTGACGTCATGTCGCTCTCATATCAGCGAATTATAATTCCTGCACTAATGAACGCTCATATGAATGTGTTCGGGGCGTGTAGATATACTGCAATACAGTTCCATTAACCCTTTCGCTCCATTTCACGACTCTTTGTCCATGCTAGCTGCCGTCAATTGATTTTATACAGCTGATGATTAGATAAGAGTATAGAAAACTTTGAATCGATATTTGGAGTCCTAGTAATCTTATATATATATATATATATATATATATATATATATATATATATATATATATATATATATATATATATATATGTATATATATATATATATGTATATAATTTATTTATTTCATGAGGGGACGGAGAGGGGGGTTCGCCGATTAAATAAAGCGGCCTTGCTGTGGATGTGCTGTGTCTTGTGACACTGCTTCTGACCCAGGGCAGTGGGTGAGATGCAGGGATGACCCGTCATCCAGGAGGAGCCAAGATGAGAGGGAGGGAGGGGTGGTGAATGGGAGTGGAGTATGTCTGGGGATGGAATGGGTGGGAGTGGATTTTATGCCTTTAATTTTTGGCTACCTCCCTTGTAAGGGGGAAAAGGCCGTTGGTATGTGCTTGTTTTTTGTCAATGTTGTTTAAGGGGGGGTAGGTGACAGAGTGTGTGCATGTTGCTGGGTGTTGTATCAGCAGAGGTTTCAGTTGTGTATGTGTTATTGTGAAGTGGAATTTAGATTGACAATTAGGATAGTCGTTTCCTGTCATGATGTGAATA
>NC_134779.1:33581785-33591785 GCF_046742065.1 Oratosquilla oratoria | reverse complement strand
CTACTTAAATGGGACAGAAGGAATACAAGAGGACACAAGAAGAAACTTAAGAAGGACAGTTACAGAAGAGATCTGAAAAAGAACAGCTTTCCACACACAGTAATAGATACATGGAATAAATTGAAAGAGAAAACAGTGAGTGCTAAAACTATACATGACTTTAAGAAAGAACTGAATGCGGAAAGATACAACTGCGGGGCTCCACGAGCATAGCTCTTCTCCCGCAAAATACAACCAGGTAAATAAACACACACACACACACACACACACACACACACACAACATATACTGTTGTGTGCGTTATAATAGGATGAAAGTCCGTCATTTCCTTAGTCATTCTTATATAGTCATCACACTGGGCAAATAATCGACGATACCACCCACCTTCAGGATTTTTCCCTCGCCGGAAAATCACAATGCCAAACTTTCTTTTCTCAACAAGTTACAAAGAATATAACTTGATATACTTGAGGAAAATTATTGGGTCACGTGAAGAATTGTCACCCTTCAGAACGCCCACATGAAGAATCGTCACCCTTCAGAACGCCCACATGAAGAATCGTCACCCCATGAGATCCCAACTGAAGAATTGTCACCCCAGTACGCCGAATATCAACAGTGTAATAAAGGTTAGGTTACGTTAGGTTAGGTTAGGGTAAGGTTAGGTTAGGTTAGGGTAAGGTTAGGTTAGGGTAAGGTTAGGTTAGGGTAAGGTTAGGTTAGGGTAAGGTTAGGTTAGGGTAAGGTTAGGTTAGGGTAAGGTTAGGTTAGGGTAAGGTTAGGTTAGGGTAAGGTTAGGTTAGGGTAAGGTTAGGTTAGGGTAAAGTTAGGTTAGGGAAAGGTTAGGTTAGGGTAAGGTTAGGTTAGGGTGAGGTTAGATTAGGTTAGGTTGAATGAGGGTTATGCTTATTACTCTCAACTTATACAACCGAAGAATCGTAAACTCAGGAAAGCCCTCATGAAGAATTGTCACCCTAGGATAGCCCACACGAAGAATTGTCACCCTGTCGAATCCTGGGGTGACGATTTGCTTCAACAGTCAGGGGAAAAATTGACCAGTGTGATAGCCAATGCATAATTCTTCTTTTAATAAAAATTCGGTCTCACACAACTGAATGAAATCACACAACTTCAGCTGGAGTATAAGGAAACAGACCAACAGGCACGGAAGGGCAGCCTGTCACGTCTAACGTCAAGGTTTTCTTTGCATAAGTAATGTGATTGATTTAACAGTTGAACGAATCGTTCATAATTCATCGCGCGATTTATTGCGAACAATTGACGTTTGGTGAACGATAGGATGTGAGAAAAGTGTACATTTTTCACTTGAGCCTTTTGCTGCCTACCATTGGCCGAATAAAATCGCTCACTCACACACACACACACACACACACACACACAACGAATGCGTGTTATTTTTTAATTTACCGTGATAATCTCACGTAGTATGAGTGGTTCTATTTCCACCTCTCGATCACACCAAACTGCCTATAGTGACTGTCACTTGCCCAAGCTGACTGAACGTAGTACATGCACGTCCTACAAGTAGAAGGAAGAGGGTGTATTTATGTGGGAACCATGGTGAGATGACAACATTGTTCTATAAACTCTAAAATAAACATAAAAAATAGCTTACTCTACGTGGAATAAAAATACCCAGATATTACAGTAACCAAGACTTTGTATATACCACATTTATTGGCTACAGTAAAGCGAAGGAAGAGGTTGGAAGTTATAGCGGTGAGCAGAGGTCTTCCCTCCACGACGGCCGATAGGCGAGTGAGCGGGAGAGAGCACATGGGGAGGCGAGCGAGTCTACGTGACAAGGCCCAGCTGAGGTGGACGAGTTGCCATATGTCGACAGACGAGATAACTGTTACCATCAGGCGGAACTACAATTCACGCCCTGCTTTCTCCCTCTCTCACTCTGTTTCTTTCAATTGTGTATGTATGTGTATATTTTATTACCACCTCACCTCCACACACACACACACACACACACACACACACACACACACACACACACACACACACACACACACACACACACACACACACACACACACACACACACACACACACACACACATTTATATATATATATATATACACACACATATATATACATATTATATATAAATACATATATATACATATATATATATATATATATGTGTGTGTGTGTGTGTGTGTGTGTGTGTGTATAAGAAATTAAAGACTTAGTGGGAAAAAGCAATATACAGACATCCAATGAGTCTATTAATTTATTATATTTTACTTATCTATTTATATATCTATGTATCTATTATGTGTGTGTATGGATATGTATGTAAACTAGTAAGTAGTTATAATAATTTCTTTGGAAACACGGAGCCCCATTATAACCGTCAACTGTCCTTTTTATTTTCCGTAGATCTCTAAAGGAAGAAACGTTGGAGTGTTGGTAGTGTTATATTAATTTAAAATATTTTCTATTTTGCTGGCGTATAGTAGTAAGAGGGAGGTGTCGCCGGTTGAGAGCTCTGCCGGTGAGAAGTGGAGACAGAATGAAATATTTTAAGCTCAATTTTGGTATTATTAGTAATATTCTGTGTTAATTTCTATCCCCTCTTTAATCAAAAAAATTTTTGTTTCCTCTTTTCCACATTTTCCATGCCACTTTTAGTTTATTTTTATTGTATTATATTTATTTATTTGTTTTGTTTATCTTATTTAATTTTTTATTTATATATCTTACTTATTTGTTTATTTACTTATTCATTTGTTTTGCTGTTTCACATTTTTTGTTGAACCATTTTTCAACCAAAAATTCCAGCCACATATTTATCTCTTTACACGTGTTGTCGGTCCTTTGAAAACATATGTACATTTATTCACAGTTTCGTTAATATTCATAAATTCTTCACAAATTGTTTAAAAAATCCTTAAACAGTCTTTCCAGAATTGAATGTACCAAGTAAGTAATAATAGTGATAATGATAATAGTAATGGGAATGAAATAATGATAATAATAATGGTAATAATAATAATAACAATAATAACAATAATGATAATAATTATACAGTTTCGTTAATATTCATAAATTCTTCACAAATTGTTTAAAAAATCCTTAAAGTTAAACAGTCTTCCCAGAATTGAATGTATCAAGTAAGTAATAATAGTGATAATGATAATAGTAGTGAGAATGAAATAATAATAATAATAATAATAATAACAATAACAATAATGATAATAATAATAATGATAATAATAGTAATAATAATGATAATAATAATAATGACAATAATTATAATAATTATATATTGTGTTAACAATGATACATGGATACACTGACAATAAACAATTTGTGAAATTTTTAAATCAGTCTAATTTGAGTACATAATGTGGTAGGTGTTGTTGTCCACATATAATGGTGCGTTTGCCGAGACCGAGAGTGTGTGTGTGTATTCACTTGGTCTTTGGATCACGTGTTGGACTCGTGATCGACAGCTATTTCCCTCCTGGAAGAGAGCTCAGAGCTCGTAGGTCCGATCTATGGGTAATGCTATGACCTTGCACACACACACACACACCCAACTCCCCGCCCACGAGAGTCAGAGTAACGACTCGAAGCGCAGCGGTATCGAAATAATTTCGGCCCTGGGCAGGATTCGAACCAAGAACTACGGGCCACTATGGTGGCAGTTCAGCGCTCTACCAACTGTGTGTGTGTGTGTGTGTGTGTGTGTGTGTGTGTGTGTGTGTGTGTGTGTGTGTACATGTACACTTATGTACATATACCATCACCTAAACAAATGTACTTCGATTAAGGATATGAACCGCGATTTTTTCCAAATACTTCATACAGATAGATAATTAAGTAAATAAATAAAAAACAGAAAAGTATTATTTATGGTGTATTCAAGCAACATAGACATTGCAGTTAGCACGCGGAACTGGGTAGGTACAATAGTTAGGTTAGGTTAAGTTAGGTTAGGTTAGGTTAGGTGGTTACTGTCACAACTACTAGTAGGTG
Organism: Oratosquilla oratoria; assembly: GCF_046742065.1. Taxonomy (NCBI): domain Eukaryota; kingdom Metazoa; phylum Arthropoda; class Malacostraca; order Stomatopoda; family Squillidae; genus Oratosquilla; species Oratosquilla oratoria. Next base: position 33,587,770 of record NC_134779.1, on the reverse strand, counting down.
GTTTACATTACCCCCTTTTCGAATTGTCCCCTTCTCCTCTTCCTCTTCTTCTTCCTATTCCTTTTTCCTCTTCACCACCTTTTCCCTTTTCCTTTTCCTTCCCTTCCTCCTCCTCCTCCTCCTCCTCCCCGGCTTCTTTTTCTTCTTCACCTCCTCCTTCTCCCTTTTCCTTTTTCCCTTCCTCCTCCTCCTCCTCCTCTTTTTTTTCTTCCACTTCATATTCATTCTTCTCCTCCCCCTCCACTTCCTCTTCTTCCTCTTCATTTTCCTTCCCCTTCCCTCCCTCCTCTTCCTCCTCCTCCTCCTCCTCCTCCTCCTCTTCCTTTTCCTTTTCCTTTTCCTCTTCTTCCTCTTCCTTTTTCTCTTCCTCCTCATTCTCCTCTTCCTCCTCTGCCGACTCCTTTTCCTCTTGTTCTTCTCCATCTCATTTTCCTCTTTCTCCTCCTCCTCCTCTTTTCCTCCTGCTTTTCCTCCCCCTCCTCCTTTTCCTCCTTTTTTCCTCATATTTTTCCTCTCCCTCCTCTCCTTCCTCTGCTTCTTTTTCCTCCACTTTTTCGCCTTCTTCCACTTCTTTCTCTTGTTTTTCCTCATCTTGTCCTCCTCCTACTTTTCCTCCTCCTCTTCTTTTTCCTCATCTTTTCCTTCTCTTCCACCTCTTGCTCCACTCCCTCCTCCTCTTCTTTTTCCTCATCTTTTCATTCTCCTCCTCCCTATTTCCTTCCTCTTCCTTCTCTTTCCCCCCCCCCTTTTCTACTCCTCTTTTATTCTCTTCTTCCTCCTCCTCCCCGTTCTCCTTCTTCTTCCTCTTACGTCTATTTTCCTTCTTTTCCTCCTCCTCTTTATCCTTCCTCCTCCTGCCCTTTTCCTCCTCCTTCCTCTTTTTCCTCTTTCTCCCCTTTTCCTCCTCTTGATCCTCTTCCTTCTCCTCCAATTCCTCCCCTTCCACCCCTTCCTCCACTTCCTCCTATTTCTCCACTTTTCCTCCTCCTCTTTATTCTCTTCCTCCTTCTCCTCCACTTCCTCTTCCTCTACCTCTACCTCTACCTCTTCATGGCTCTCTCATGAATACAGAATTAGCCTTGCCATGACGACTGACGGGGAAGGAGGGGGTGGGGGGAAGGGGGAGGGGGGGAATGTGCGGTCAACGTCAAAATGTATTTCAGCCACCATCGTGTTATATGACACGGAATAAGTCGACCGGATAGAGAGAGAGAGAGAGAGAAAGAGAGAGTTTGATTTTGTGGTTTATATGTGCATTTTTTCTTTTGTTTTATAATTAGTATATGTCAAGACACGCATATGCACACATATATACACATACACATACTTAGACACACACACACACACACACACCGTCAAGACTAGATTTATTGTTTACGTCGGAACCTGAAATATTAGACAAAATTGAATAGACGACACCATTTGCTAAGAGTGACCACATACTCTCGAGTTAGAACTAGAGAAGGAAATATTTATAAAGAGAAAAGAGAAACACAGAGAAAGGAAGACTGATGTATAGTAAAAAAAAAAAAAAAGAGAGAGACTTAGGATTTTTTTTCTTAAAGCGAACTGGGAAAAGTTCTATAAGGAATAAACACAAGTGGAAAAAAAATGGATGATTCTATGTCCCAAAGCTAAAACAGCAAAAGGTGTATATTACGATGCAGCGAAGCGAAAGACAAAAGATATAAAGCTTGGAAAAGATGGAGAAAAGACAAAAAATCTAGAAAGTGGGAAATGTATATTGATCGAAGAAACGGATATGTAAAAATACGCAGGGAAGAAAAAAAGAAACTACGAAAAAGACATAATGGAAAAATGTATGGATCAGCCAAAACAATTAATAAATATGTAAATGGTAAACTAATACGGAATACACAGAAAATACAGAAATGGCTAAAGTCATGAGCAAACAGTTCAAGTCGGTTTTCACTAGAGAAAATATGCAACATCGGGATGAAGGGAGAGAAATTACCCCCCCCCCCCCCCCGTGAGGGAAATAATAGCAACACGGAAAGAAATAATGGGTCAAATAATGAACCTTGATGTCAGGAAATCGCACGGCCCAGATGGAATAGCAAATTGGATATTAATGTAAAAAAGAACTAACAGACAAAATGTAGAACATAATAAGTTGCTCGCTCAAAGAAGGAAAAATACCAGAAGACTGGAAAAATGCTGATATCGTGCCAATTTATAAAGGAGGAAATAAGGAAGACCCAACAAATTACAGACTGGTTTCCCTTACAAGCACGGTAGCTAAAATTTGTGAAAAAGTTATAAAAAGTAGATGGATAAAACATCTGGAGGAGAACAATATAATCCGAGACAATTCGGATTTAGACAGGAAAGATCATGTACCACAAATTTGATATATTTTTTACTCAAGACTACTAGACATAATACAAAGGGACGGACGGGCTGATTGTACGTCCCTAGATCTACAAAAAGCTTTTGATAAAGTCCCTCACAAAAAATTATTAAGAAAACTGGAAACCATAGAAGGGATACAAGGTAAACTATTGAAATGGATGAAGGACTTCTTGCATGGAAGGAAAATGAGGATAGTGCTCAGAGATAAGAGTTCTACTTGGGAAGAGGTAATTAGTGGAGTTCCAAAGGGATCAGTATTGGCTCCAATAATGTTTGCTATCCATGTGAATGACATGGGCGAAGGTGTGAATTATTACATGAGCTTCTTTGCAGATGATGCAAAATTGTTAAAGAAAATTAGTACTGAGAAGGACTGTGACTCACTGCGATCTGAACAGGGTCTGGGAACGGAGTCGGAAGTGGGAAGTGGATTTCAACATTAAGAAATTTATAATGGTATTTGGAAAAAAAAAAAAAGGGATATTAGGACAAGTAACGAAATGGAAGTACCGAAAGTGGGATCTGAAAAAGATGTAGAAGTAATCAACACAAAAGATATGTCCCCTGACAAACATATAAACAAAATTGTCGGTGAAACCTATAACTTGCTAAGATCAATAAAAGTGGCTTTTACTTGGATGAAGAAATGGTAAAGAAAATACTAGTCACACTGATAAGGCCTAAATTGGAGTACGCAGCGACACTATGGCCACCCAGTATTAAAAAGAATATAATGAAGATTAAGAGGGGGTTCAAACGGTCAAACGGTTCGTCGAACGCGGTTCGACAGACACGTGTTTAAAGTGATGTGTGAACGTGTGAACGGGGTATTTGGGGCTTAACCAACGTGTTCGACAACCAAATACCCCGTTCACACATCACTTTAAACACGTGTCTGTCGAACCGCGTTCGACGAACCGTTCGCCCGTGTAAAGCTCCTCTAAGAGAATCCAGAGACCAACTACGAAGATGACCCCAATACGATCAAAACTGTCACATGAAGAAAGATGGTCAAAACTAGAATTACCCACTCTGGAACAAAGGAGACTTGTTGACCTTTTGCAGAATTATGAAAGGCGTGGAAGTCCTTGATAGAGAAGACTTAGTAAATTGGGTTAAGAGGAACACAAGAGGACACGAAAGGAATCTAAAAAAGGACAGTTATAGAAGAGACCTGAAAAAATAGCTTTCCCCATAGAGTAGTGGATGTATGGAACATACGAGTATTAGAGGAAACTGTAGTGTGTGCAAAAACAATAGAAGAATTGAAGAGCAAATTAGATATGGCGAGATACAGAGACGGGACACCACGAGTGTAACCCCCCTTCCTGTAAGATACAACTAAGTATACACACACATAGACACACACACACACACACACACACACACACACACACACACACACACACACACACACACACACACAGCCTAGGGTTGAAATCATTTCAGTATCGCGGCGCTGCGGGTTGTTACTCCAACTCGTGGGCGGGGAGTTGGGGTTGTGTGTGCGTGCAAGGTCACAGTATTACCCATAGATCGGTCATATGAGCTCTGAGCTCTCATCCGGGAGGTTAATAACTGTCGATCATGAGTCCAACACTTGATCCAAGACCATGGTGAATAACACTCACACACGCACAGACACACACACACACACACACACACACACACACACACACACACACACACACACACACACACACACACACACACACACACACACACACACACACACACACACACACACACACACACACACACACACACACACACACACACACACACACACACACACACACACACACACACACACACACACACACACACACACACAGGAGGAGACTTGATAACTATCTATAGAATCATGAAAGGCATAGAAACTATTGATAGATAGGATCTAATAAAATGGGATAGTAGAGATACAAGAGGACACGGAAAGAAAATCAAGAAAGACAGTGATAAAAGAGAGCTAAAAAAGAACATCTTTCCCCACAGGGTAATAGACGTTTGGAACGAGTTAGATGAGAATGTGGTGTGTGCAAAAACGATACACGAATTTAAAAATAGTCTCGATAAAACGTGATATGAAGACGGGACATCACGAGCATAGCTCCCCTTCCCGTAAAATACAACCAGGTAAATACAACTAGGTAAATACACACATACACAAAGAAGCGGTTTTGTGTAGGGGTGGAGGGAGTGGCGAGGAGAAGGGGGAGGGAGAAGGGGGAGGGGGAGGGAGAAGGGGGAGGGGGAAGGGGAGGGGGAGTGGCGAGGAGAAGGGGGAGGGGGAGGGGGAGGGGGAGTGGGGAGGGGAAGGGGGAGGGGGGGTGATGAGAAACCCAACAAGAATGAAAGACAGAAGAGGGAATGAGCATTGTCTAGACTCTAGACGTCCATTGAGTTATTCACTTCACAACAATTCCCACGTTGATGATGATAATAATGATGATGATGATGATGATGTGACACAATATAGGGAACCTCCTTGCAATCTTCTGACAATGATTATATCAAAATCGAAGCGAGAACGAATGCTTAAGCGATGAGGAATAAGGAAAAGAGATTTAAGATTGTGACGCCGAGGATGTGATTACGTCACAGGTGTCGTACCGAACGTCTTTGTTTTTTTTTTGTTTATTTACTTGATTTAAATCCCTTCCGTCCATGATGGTACTTATCCTTATATTCTATCTGTCGCAAGTTGATTTTATTCATCTTTGTTGCACTCTGGCGGTTGTGTACAGGTTCGGTTCTTTTAGTTATTAAGTTGGATTGCTGTGTCTCCATAACAGGGAGGTAGATACTTATATTAAATATGTTCTTAACTAATTTTGTTTGGGACTTGTCCCTTGAGTAGACCAAAACGTGTTGGTGTGTGTGTGTATATATATATATATATATATATATATATATATATATATATATATATGTGTGTGTGTGTGTGTGTATATATATATATAATATGTATATATATATGTATATAAACATATATATATATATATATATATATATATATATATATAACGGATCAAGTCATTAGCCTTAGTTAAATCTATGAAAACGCTTATTGACCTCAAGAAATGTCAGTGAATCCTACGGTCACGTTGGTTGTTTTTGTAACTGACCTATAGGCCAAATATCAATATATCAACAGAAGACAGATTTTGTGTAAAAAAATGTTACATTGGCTCTCTCAGAAGATAGAATTTGTGTAAAAAAAAAAAAAGTGTAGGGAAAACAAAAATGTACAAAATATACATTCAGGACACCTATCCTAGAAAATTTAAATCCTAGAACGATTTGTCAGCTCACTTTGTATGAAAATGTGGAAGAAATACACTCCGGGGACCGAGTGTCAGCCCCATAGGGCTGCACCTTCAGAAATGGGTGAGGATATTGTGTTTTGAAGACATGTTCGAGGGACACAGTCCTCTCCCACGTCCCTCTGGTGGAAGAGAACCGTAGATATACATTTTATGCTATGGGGCAATGAATTGAGCATAAATCAATCACGTCACACACTAGGTGATGTGACGTGACAACCTTGCTCATGCAGAGCGTTGACCCTGCTTACGGGATCGACTCCGAAGCGGGACGGCCTGCTGGACG
>NC_134779.1:33561785-33569285 GCF_046742065.1 Oratosquilla oratoria | reverse complement strand
TAGAGATAAAGAAGAGCTGGGAAGTTTTTAAAAAGAGTACAAATATGAGTTGATCAGATTTTTTTTTTGTGTGTGAATAAAATAATGTACTGTGATCACTAACATGTCACCTTTCTTTCACAGGATGACAGTCAATATCCCTGTACAAGAGTTCATTTGAACAGCCATGCAGAACTATGACAGAAGGAATAGATATGCGTGATGGGTTTCAGTATACTGGTGTCAAGTTTTCAACACTACCACTGCATCAAGTCGCTGATACGTGATGTTCCGTGTGGACGGGGCCTACTGAAAGTGTCAGTGAATTAACTCATCAGAGTAAACAAGTGACCGATTGTGACCTTAATTAAGCATTTAGGTCACTGGTTCTTAAACCTCGGGTCGTGACCCAAAGTTGGGTCACCAGGCCAATGGGTCACTAAGGATTTGTGGAGTTGTTATTTCCCAAACATTCCTAATCAAAATACTATCAAAGTATTAATCCTGATTGTAGAATTCCTAAGTCATTATTATCAAAGGTTAAGCAAACCAGTGAGGTATAGACGATTTAATTGAAGTGAAAAGGAACTACCAACATCTACTTTTGCCTTACAAAGGATTACAAAGCCGGAGCATGCCGACAGGAGACCTTTTGGTCCATAACTAGGTCGGATGCGAAAAAATTGATAATAATGATAAATAAATACATAAATAGAAATTATAATAATATAAACAATAATAAATAAAATCAATAAATACATATGTATAGTTAAATAATAAACAAACAAGTCAATAGTAAGTAATAATAAATTGACAGATAACTAATAATAAATGAAAATAAAATAATGATAAACAGAAAGGATAAAAGTCATCATGGTTGATGTGGACAGGATTTGGGTCACAACCAAGAAAGGGAACAGGAGTTTCACAACCTGGGGTGCTGAAATCAATTATAGCAGGTGCTGGGAAGTGATGCACACAAAAATCACATTGATACATGTATCATTGATTACCTAGCTGTACATGTTTGACTTTTTCCATGCTATTTTATTTTTCTAGGGTGTTCTTATTCCTTCTACAAACAATATTGCCAATTTGTTTCAATTCTAAGGAATCAAGAAAATATATCATTAAGCCATACACTTCACTTTCTTTTATCCTTCTAATAACAAGATAGGGGTGCTGTACTGCTTAGACATGATAACAGGGTGTGCTATGGTCGGATAAGGTTAAGAACCGCTGGTTTAAAGCAATCAGTAAACAGCACAATAGTAATGTAGCGAATGAGTTGCCTGTTACTACGTCAAATCCATTTTCCACCTCGAAAAGTCCAGCCCTACCAGCATCACAAACTAGGATCACAGCCCTACCAGCATCACAAACTCGAGGTCACGTGATGTCTCAGAGTGCGATGAGAAAGCAAAGAGCAAAGGTATATGATACAGCACTGGAAGATGCATTATATAGGCCTACATAGCCACCGCCATCCCCTGTAGTTTCCAAGAATGATTCAGCAGTGGAAGAAAACGGAATGCGTGTAATTCCACCACAGCTGCAGATACAAATTAGTTTTGCTATTTTGCAGATTAAAAACACAGGAATGGAGAAGACTGCAAGAGACCATAAAGCCTACACTAGGCAGTTCCATGTCCATTACCACCTGTCATTCTTATCCATAAAGTTATCTCATCTTCTCTTAAGGAGGCGGAGCATGCCGACAGGAGACCTTTTGGTCCATATCTAGGTCGGAAAACAACCAATTGTTTCACCACTCGCTACATAATCACTAAGTTCGTTTCATTCGTTCACCACTGTAGGTAAACCAGTTCTTGCCTATTTCCTTCTTAAGCGTAAAATGATAAAACGCGACGATTCTTTTTAACGAATATCATCATCTGGCTCTTGTTATAAGATCTGTAAAATGTAACATAGCAGTGGGAAGTCAGTATAGGTCAAGTTAGGTCAGGCTACGTTAGGTCTAGGTAGGTCAGATTAGGTTATGTCCAGGTTGGTCTGGTTAGGTTAGGTCAACTTAGGGCAAGTTAGGTTAGACAAGATAGGTTACGTTAGGTTCAGTTAGGTCAGGTTAGGTTTGGTCTGGTTTGGTTAGGTCAGGTTAGGTTAGGTTAAGTTAGGACAAGTTCAGGTTAGGTTTGGTCAATTTAGGTTAGATCCAATTAGGTCAGGTTCGGTCAAATTAGGTCAGGTTAGGTTAATTTCGGACAAGTTCAGGTTAGGTTTGGTCAATTTAGGTTAGATCCAATTAGGTCAGGTTAGGTTAATTTCGGACAAGTTCAGGTTAGGTTTGGTCAATTTAGGTTAGATCCAATTAGGTCAGGTTCGGTCAAATTAGGTCAGGTTAGGTTAGGTGAAGTTAGGTTAAGCTAAGACAAGTTCAGGTTAGGTTTGGTCAATTTAGGTTAGATCCAATCAGGTCAGGTTCGTTCAAATTTAGGTCAGGTTAGGTTAGGTGAACTTAGGTTACATTAAGCTAGATAGGGTTAGATCACAACTAAGAAACTACTGATAGATGCTGCTAACTTCATACTTCAGAGAGAGAGAAAGAGAGAATGCAGACGTCATGTCATTGAGTTCCGGAGGAAAGAATTTGAATACCTGACGCTCGAAAACGAACCAAAAAGAAAAGAAATGCGAAAGTAAATGAATGAATGAATTCCAGAGAAAATCGTTCATACGCTCGACAATCGCATGCCAGAAAAGAAAAAGGAAGAAGAAAAAGAAATTGAAAAAAAGAGGCTGGATTGGAAATGCATTTGTAAGAGTTCAGTGACAGCTATGCAATCTCTTGTATCCAAGTCGCCCCACCCAAAAAAGTATATATATATATATATATATATATATATATATATATATATATATATATATTTATATATATATTTTATATATATATGTATATATATATGTGTATATATATTTTATATAATATGTATATATATATATATATATATATATATATATATATATATAATATATATATATATATATATATATACACAGTACATATGCAGTGGACAGGATGCAGGGATGACCGTCATCCAGGAGGTGCCAAGATAAAAGAGAGGGAGGAGGGTGGAGGGGAGTGGAATATATAGGAAATGGAATGGGTGGGAGTGGTTTCTATGCCTTTTTCTTTTTGGCTACCCCCCCGTGTAAAGGGGAAAAAGCCTTTGGTATATGTATGTATGTATATATATGCATGAAGAATCACATGAATTCGTAATTCTAAATGTGCAGAAAAAACACAAAGGAAAACAATAAAAGGATGGCCGAGCGCTTTCGTCTCTTTAGACATCCTCATGTACCCTGAGGATGTCTAAATAGACGAAAGCACTCCGTCATCATCTTATCATTTTCCTTGGTGATTTTTCTGCAGAGACTTGGAATTTAAGAGATGCAGATTGGAAGTTTAAATGTGTTTGAAATGAAATGTCTGAGAATTATGGTAAGGGTTACAAGGTTGGATAGAGTGAGAAACGAGGAGGTGAGGAGGAGAGTGAGAGTGAAAAAGGAGATGGCAGATTGTGCTGATGAAAGATTATTGGAATGGTTTGAACACATGAAAAGAATAAGTGGTGAAAGATTAGTAAAAGAGGTGTTGGAGACAGAGATGTGGGGAGTGAACTTGAAGGGACGACCGAGGATGAGATAGATGGATGGGGTAAAGGGGGCGCTGAGCAAGAAGGGGAATGTCTGTTGAGGAAGGAATAGAGAAGGCAGGAGATAGGGATGACTGGAGAATGACTGTGTATGGATGATATTGTTATGCAAGGAAAGGAGGGGCGGGGATGGGGGGTAGTTAGGTGGTACTTACGTGTGAATCATATTTTGACGCAGCCAGAAGGGATTCCTCCCCGTCTTCTCTTTTTCTGCATGAGGGGACGGAGAGGGTGGGGAGAGCCGATTAAGTGAAGTGGCTTTGTTGTGGATGTGCTGTGTCTTGCTGCATTGCTTCTGACCCAGGGCAGTGGGCGGGATACAGGGATGACCCGTCATCCACGGGGAGCTAAGATGAGAGGGGGGAAAGGGTGGTGGATGGGAGTGGAATGGGTGGGAGTAGGTATATGCATTTGACTTGGCTACCTCCCTAATAAGGGGGACTCTTTACACACACACACACACACACACACATATATATATATATATATATATATATGTATATATAGTATTATAAATTCTATTAACATTTTGTATACATGTAAGAAACGAAAAATGATGCGTCATTGTATGTGTGTGTGTGCGTGCGCACGTGTAATAGATGTTTCCAGAACTTTACTAATTGCCATTTCTGTTTACTTAATTAATTATCAATTATAATTTATAATACAATGTATATAAATATATATGTATATATATATATATATATATATATATATATACATGTGTGTGTGTGTGTGTGTGTGTGTGTGTGTGTGTGTGTGTGTGTGTGTGTGTGTGTGTGTGTGTGTGTGTGTGTGTGTGCACTAAAAACACACTGTTGATTGGATTTAAGAAAAGAAAGGAAATAACGATTTCCGTATATTTCGATCACTTGCTGTGATCCTCTTCAAGCGGAATACAAAGACAAGAGAAAACACATATCTTATATACAGAGGAGAGAGGTGGAGTGAGGAAACATGGACATGTCATATCAGGTAGCGTCTATGTTGCTGCGCGGGCTTTGTGGCAAGTCGTCCGCTTTTACAATATAAGGAAGTAATTTATCATATGTGTGTGTGTGTGTGTGTGTATGGGAGAAATAAGATTGTGTAAAAATGAACAGGTAAATAGAATAAAACAAAAAATATAACAAAATAAAATTAAATGGAGTAAAAAAAAAATCAGATCATTAAAGGCCTGAAAAATTTCCTGTGCTCATTAAGAATCCCTTCCAAAGGCCACGTGAATATCAATGGAGGAGATTTCTCAAGTAGATAGAATCTTTGACGACAGTTAGGACAAATATGAACGAGATTATTAATGAAAGGGGTTAGTCTTCATCTCCTGAACAATGTTAAACAATAACTCACAACGAGAAATTTATGAAAAATTTAAATATGTATGGATATATATATATATATATATATATATGTATATATATATATATATATATATATATATATATATATGTATATATTGCTGAAACCACGAGGAAATCAAAGATCGGAATACTGAACGTTCTTGTCTATTTAAGACATTTTGAAAATGCCTTAAATAGACGAAAACGTTCAGTATTACGATCTTTGATTTCTTCGTGGTTTCAGCAAAATATCTTTATTCACGTGTTTTATGTGATTACTGTTGCATATATATATTTATATATATGTATATATATATATATATATATATATATATATATATATATTTTTTTTTTTTAACACAACGCACTTTAATTCTAAGCCATAATCATCGGGAGACCCAATGGGGCCACATGCAGAAGTTGAAATATGGTACTGCCGAGGACTCGAACTCAGCGATCATGTGACAAGTGCCGTAGTAACTAACCAACTACGCCATCAAGAGAATTAAAGTGCGTTGTGGTTGTTAAAATGTATCTCTAATCACTGGGACCCATTCAGTGTTGTACACACACATATATATATATATATATATATATATATATATACAGTATATATATATATATATATATATATACATATATATACACAGTATATATATATATATATATATATATATATATATATATAGTAACAAATGAGATAAAATGAAAATATATATGCCAAGGAATTTCCCCCCTAAAGGAAGATAGCCAAGTCAAATGGCAAGCACTCATTCCCATCCATTCCACTTCCACCCATTCCACTCCCATCCACCACCCTTTCTTCCCTCTCATCTTGGCTCCTCGTGGATGACGGGTCATCCCTGTATCCCGCTCACTGCCCTGGGTCAGAAGTCAGTTACATCCACAGCAAGGCAGCTTCGTTTAATTGGCGACCCCCCTCCCCTCTCGGTCCCCTCATGCAGAAAAAGAGAAAACGGGGAGTAATCCCTTCTGGCTGCGTCAAAATATTCTCACAAAATCACTCCCTGACCCCCTAACCCCCTAACCCCTCCCCTCCTTGTTTTACATCTATATACAATCTTCATTCACCCCTATCTCCTGCCTTCTCCCTTCCTTCCTCAACAGACATTCCCCCTCTTGCTTATTTCCCCTTTCACCCCATCCATCCATCTCATCCTCGGTCGTCCCCTCAAGCTCACTCCATCCACCTCCACCTTCCATACCATTTTTACTAACCTTTCCTCTCGCATTCTTTCCATATGTCCAAAACTATCCCAATAGTCTTTCATCCGCCTTATCTACCATCTCCTTTTCCACACCCGCTCTCCTCCTCACCTCCTCGTTTCTCACTCTATCCAACCTTGTAACCCCTACCATACTTCTCAGACATTTCATCTCAAACACACCTAAGCTCTTCCTCTCCGCCCTTCTTAAATAAATTGAAATGGATAGATAAATAATGAAAAATAAGAAATGAAGCATTTATTCATTATGTATGTTAAAGACAGATTGAATATTTTAGAAGCTCTGCCAAGGGATTCGAACCCTGACCTGTGCGTATATAATAACGAAGTCAAGACGCTAGCGACTGAGCTACGTACAGTCCTTTTGAACCATCGCACGTAGCTCAGTCGCTAGTGTCTTGACTTCGTGAATATATACGCACAGGTCAGGGTTCGAATCCCTTGGCAGAGCTTTTAAAAATATTCAATGTATTCATTAATTTATATATCTATTTACTTGTTTGAAGATGGGAAAGAAATATGTTGTGTGGTCGGGGAGTGATAAAGACACTAGTCATATCACAGTGAAATTGCCCCCGAGCTGATGTATAAGGTTTTCCCGAAATCCGACAGGGGTGGGGAGGATGGATATCACTGAACAGAAAACGGAGTCATGAATCACTGGAAAGAAAACGGCGATAGAAAACGAAAAGCGGACGGAAGAGACCCAGGTACATATGAAAGGGACTGAGGTGGAGAGGGTTGTGGGGTAAGTAGACACACATTAGGGAGTTATCGAAAAGAAAACGAAGATGAGAGACATAAATGATGAAAGAAAACGGAGGGTGGGTCTTTGGTTTTCGTTGGTGGTGGGAATGAAATGATGGAGGTGAAAGAGAGCACCAAAAGAGGAAGGAAATGAGAGAAAGAGAAAAAAGAGAGGAAGGAGTCCGAGAGCAAAAGAGAGAAGGAAAGAGAGAACGGAAGAATGCAAACTAGAGGAAACAGACAAATACTTTAATGAAAAACAGGATAGAAACATCGACGAAAGAAATGGAAAATAGAGACGCTAATGGAAGAAAAAGAAAAAGAAACATATCTTGGGAGAAAAAGCAAACGAAGGTAGGAATAATAGATTTCATGAAATTGTATATTCTTTCTCTGAAATAAACAGATAAATAAATAAATAGAGGTGGAGACCTACTGTAAGGATGGTTAAGGAGATGGTAAGACATCAGAACGGAGTGAAAGTATATATATATATATATATATATATAT
>NC_134779.1:33554285-33559285 GCF_046742065.1 Oratosquilla oratoria | reverse complement strand
CACACACACACACACACACACACACACACACACACACTCAAATACATATGTACATACGTAAATACGTATACATACATATATGCATATATGCATAGAATTATACAATTATGCATACATGCACACATATACATATATATATATATTTATATATATGTATATATATATATATATATATACACGTACATACATATATACATATACATGCATACATACATACACACATATATACATATACGCATGCATACATACATACTTCCACACTCTCTCTGTCTCTCTCTCTCACTCTCGCTGTTTCTCTTTAGCCCAGCATAGTGTGTCGAAACGTAACACGCAAATATAAACTTACTCATAGAACCTTACCCCACTCAAAAAATAAGTGCAGCACATTGGTTCCCCTTTATATATATATATATATATATATATATATATGTATATATATATGTATATATATAAATATATATATATGTATATATATAAATATATATGTATATGTAGGGAGTTGCTTAATGTGAAGGAGGATAGGGAGGGAAAGATAGCTGCAGTGGGAAATGCTAAGAAAATGAGAGTGATGAGTGAGGAAAATGGAGGAGAAATAAGGAAGGATGAAGTGAAGGCAGCAGTTAAGATGATGAAAGCAGGTAAGGCACCTGGTATGGATGGATGCCATGCAGAATGTCTTAAAAAAGGAGGTATAGTGATGGTGGACTGGCTGGTGAGGTTATTTAATGTTTGCTGGAGAGAAGGTAGAGTGCCAGAGGACTGGAGGAGTGCTTGTATAGTTCCACTTTACAAGGGAAAGGGGGACAAGTGTGAATGTAGTAGTTTCAGAGGGATTAGCTTGTTAAGTGTAGTTGGGAAGGCTTATGGGAGGATCTTGATTGAGAGGATTAGGAGAGGAACAGAGGGAGTAATTGGTGAGGAACAGTGTGAGTTTAGGACAGGTAGAGGTTGTGTAGATCAGATTTTTGTGGTAAGATAGATATGTGAGAAAGCTATAGGAAAGGGGAAGGATGTTTTCTGGGCCTTTATGGATCTGGAAAAGGCTTACGACAGGGTAGACAGAAAGGCACTGTGGGAGGTTATGCGGATATACGGGATAGGAGGAAAGCTTCTGGGAGCTGTCAAGAGTTTTTATGAGAGTAGTAGAGTTTGTGTCAGGATTAGAAATGGAGAGAGTGAGTGGTTTGAGGTAAAGGTGGGACTTCGTCAGGGATGCGTTATGTCACCCTGGCTGTTCAACTTATGCATGGATGGGGTGGTGCGAGAGGTGAATGCAAGGGTAGTGGGTCAGGGATTGGAGATGGTTAAGGAAAATGGAGAAAAGTGGGAGGTGAGCCAGCTGTTTGCGGACGACACTGCGCTTGTGGCAGGATCGGAGGAGGGATTGAGGAAGTTGGTGAGAGTTTGGGAGAGTGTGTGATAGAAGAAAGCTGAAGATAAATGTGGGTAAAAGTAAGGTGATGAGATGTACAAGGGGTGAAAGTGGCAGTAATCTGGAAGTGAGCATTAAGGGAGAGCAACTGGAGGAAGTGAATAGTTTTAGATATTTGGGTGCAAATGTGGCAGGAAAAGGTGGAGTGAAGGTGGAGGTAGAATGTAGATTGAGAGAAGCGAGTAAATGCCTTGGTGGTTTAAAAAGTGTAATGAGAAATAGAAATTTGGGAATGGATGCTAAGAGGAGACTGTATGAAGGAGTGATTGTGCCAACAGCACTGTATGGAGCAGAAACATGGAACATAAGAGAGGAAGAGAGAAGGAACATGAATGTGTTTGAGATGAAGTGTCTGAGAAGTATGATGGGGGTTACTAGGCTTGATAGAGTGAGAAATGAGGAGGTGAGGAGGAGAACAGGGGTGGAAAGGGAGCTGGGAGATAGGGTTGATGAAAGAGTATTAGGATGGTTTGGATACATGGAAAGAATGAGTGAAGAAAGACTAGTAAAGGAGGTATGGCAGGCAGATGTGGAGGGAGTGAACATGATGTGTGTGTATGTGTGTGTGTGTGTGTGTGTGTGTGTATGTACATATATATGTATGTATTATTACTCTTATTATTATCATTGTTATTCTAACATTTCATTCAGCATCCGCAGTGCGAGGTGGCTAGTCATGACAACCCTAAATACCCTGTCATCATCTAGATCCAATTCCAAGTTCCTCACTACAGCAATGTTACGTCCCACCGTAATAATACTGAACTTCAGTAATACTGAAACAGAGTCCATTTGCACTTTCCAGCAAACAGCGTGTCATAACGACGGGGCGTTGTGTCATAACGGTGCCGGCCGTGGAACATGCCAAAACAAAACCACGCGACACAAAGGAGTATCATAATTGAACGCCATTGAAAAGGATCTCCCCTCCCCCCTCTCCCCCTCTCCTCCCCCCTCCCCCTCCCCTCCCTCCTCTCTCTTCCCTCCTCTCTCTTCCCTCCTCTCCTCTTCTTGCCTCTCCATCTCCTTTCTCTCCTTCCTTCTCCTCTTTTCCCTCTCTTTCCTATTGTCTATTCCCCTCCTCTGCCTCCCTCTCTTCCCACTCCTTTCTCCCCCTCCTCCCTCCTCCCTCCTCCCTCCTCCTGCTCCTCTCCCCTTCCTCTCTTCTCTCCTCTCTCTCCTCTCTTCCTCTTGCATTTCCATCTCCTTTCTCTCCTTCCTTCTCCTCTTTTCCCTCTCTTTCCTATTGCCCCTTCGCATCCTCTGCCTCCCTCTCTCTTCCCTCCTCTCTCTTCCCTCCTCTCTTCCCTCCTCTCTTCCCTCCTCTCTTCCTCTTGCCTCTCCATCTCCGTTCTCTCCATCTTTCTCCTCTTTTCCCTCTCTCTCCTATTGCCCCTTCCTATTCTCTGCCTCCCTCTCTTCCTCCTCCTCTCTCTTCCTCCTCCCTCCTCCCTCCTCCTGCTCCTGCTCCTCTTGCTCTCGTCCTCCCCTCCCTCTCTCTCCCTAATGAGAGAGAACCACAAACAGATCCTTTAAACCACCTTTGCGTCCGTGCTGAGAGAAAGAGAGAGAGACACGGGGAGCCAGAGAGTGAGAGAGGCAGATAGAACCAGAGAGAGAAAGAGAGAGAGAGAGAGAGAGAGAGAGTCAGAGAGAGTCAGAGAAAGAGAGAGAGAGGGAGCCAGAGAGATAGAGAGAGAGAGAGAGAGAGAGAGAGAGAGAGAGAGAGAGAGAGAGAGAGAGAGTCAGAGAGAGTCAGAGAAAGAGAGAGAGAGGGAGCCAGAGAGATAGAGAGAGAGAAACGGGGAGCCAGAGAGTTAGAGAGCCATATAGAACCAGAGAGAGAGAGAGAGAGAGAGAGAGAGAGTCAGAGAGAAAGAGAAAAACAGAGCCAGATAGAGCCATAGAGAGAGAGAGAGAGAGTCAGATGGAGCTAGAGAGAGAGAGAGAGGGGGAGTCAGAGAGAAAGAGAGAGCCAGAGAGGGGGAGCCAGAAAGAGAGAGAGAGCCAGAGGGAGCTAGAGAGAGAGAGGGAGTCAGAGAGAAAGAGAGAGCCAGAGAGGAGGAGCCAGAAAGAGAGAGAGAGCCAGAGAGAGAAAGAGAGCGAGCCAGAGAGTTTTTGAGAGCCTCATTAAAACTAACGTAAAATTCCGCTCGAAAGGAATGATAATATTTAAGCTTTTGAAGTAATTAACGAGGAACTCACACTGAATATCGGTAAATGATTCATTTCTCAGTGCTGCTCTGTGGCTCTGAGGGGTGGAGGGGGGTGGGGGGTTGCCACGGGGGTGAATAAAATCGTCTGGCAACAAACAGAAGGATAGATGATCCTGCATCCGTTCCCACGAGATTGGTCATCGTATATTCCTCCTGTGATTTTTTTTTCCCGAAAGATTGTAATTCCAAAATTCTTTGCTCCTCAAAAAAGAAGAAGAAAAAAAAAATCCCATAGATCCTTCTTAAAAAAAAAAAAAAAATCCCATAGATCCTTAAAAAAAAAATCCCATAGATCCTTCTTAAAAAAAAAAAAAAAATCCCATAGATCCTTCTTTAAAAAAAAAAAAAAAATCCCATAGATCCTTCTTAAAAAAAAAAAAAAAAAAAAAATCCCATAGATCATTCTTAAAAAAAAAAAAAAAAAAAAAAAAAAAAAAAAAAAATCCTATGGATCCCACTGGATTCCGATCTTCCCTACCCCACCCAATCCCTCTCCCTCTCCAAATCCCTCTTCCCCCTCCCTGCCCCCCAAATCCTTCACAGTCCTGATGTCCTTCCCCCATACCCTCTAACCAAGAACTTCCCCCACCCTCTCAAACCAAAATTCCTCATCCCCCCAATTCCGGTGAAACATCCAGTGCCCCCCCAAAAGAAGAAGAAGAAGAAGAAGAAGAAGAAGAAGAAGAAGGAGGAGGAGGAGGAGGAGGAGGAGGAGGAGGTCCCCATCCGGTCCAAACTGCCGTCTGTGTCTTCACGGACGCCGGGCTGCCCTAATCGTTCTGCCAATAATACGCTTCCTTCCTCTCCTTTTCTACTCCTCCTCTTATCCTTCCCCGTCTCCTCCTTTTATCCTCCTTTTCTCCTTCTCCTCCTTTTCTCCTTCCCCTTCTCCTTCCCCTTCTTCCTCCTCCTTCCCCTTCTCCTTTCCCTTGTTCTCTTCTCCTTTTTTCTTCCTTTCCTATTCTCCTTCCCCTTCTCCTCTTTTCCTTCTCCTCTTCTACTCCTCCTCTTCTTTCTCCTCTTCCTCCTCCTCCTACTACTACTACTACTCCTCCTACTCATTCTACTACCATTACCACGACGTCTACTACCTTTCCTACTCTTCCTTCTCCTCCTCTTACTACTATCACTATTACTACTACTACTCCTCATTCTACTACAGTACTATTACCATTTATCCTACTTCCTACCGCAGTCTGCTCAAAATCGAGATTTTGTATATGTGGTGCTTTAGGTGGTGGGGACCTGGTATCTCTCAGGCATAGGAGAGCTGATCTTAAGAATGAGAATGAGTCTACATCTCATCCACGCTACTAAACTGGTTTTTGGTTGTCGTTTCTTTCCTGCCATCA
>NC_134779.1:33534285-33544285 GCF_046742065.1 Oratosquilla oratoria | reverse complement strand
ATTTAATACGTGTTGGACTTGTGATTGACAGTATTTACCCATGGAGATGAGAGTTGGGAGTTTGCATGATGTATGTGTGTCTGTGTATATGTGATCTACCATGTTTAAGGATCACGTGTTGGAACTGTGACCGACAGATATTGGTTATTACCTTTCTAGATGAGAGTTCCGTGTGTATGTGTGAGTGTGTGTGTACTAGGTCCCCATGTATACATACTGACACAAATGTCCTTCATTCTCTATGCTGGTGATGGTCACTTGCCCTTGCTATTACATCCTCACTCACTCTTCATCCCGAGAAAACTCCTCATCTGATTTAAATCCCCTGACGTCAAATAGAATAAAATATATAAAGGTATTTACCACAGTCAAGGATTATTTGTGTACCGTCGCCAGCACTTATAACTGGTACTGTACTAGTTATATAAGTGTAGGCAGTATGTACAATCACTCAAAAAAGTATCGGTTGGAGGTGTTAGGTGTTCGTGGGAGACGAGTGAAACAGCAAAATCGATGTTTCTGTACAGTTGGTAGTCCTGACAGAGTTGCGCCCCCCCCCCCCGCGTTAAAATACGTGGTGTTGAATAAGCATTTAATGCGTGGAGATGTGACAAGATTGAAAGTAATTGTATTTGCACCGACAAGAATTGTTAGTATTTTATTGTTACTGAAATTACACACACACACACACACACACACACACACACACACACACACACACACACACACACACACACACACACACACACACACACGACTCGGTGGCTCGGTTGGTAGAGTCCCGGACTGTCAGTATGGCGGTACCGGCGGTACCGGGTTCGAATCCTGCCCAGGGCTGAAATTAATTCAGTATCACTGCGCTTCGAGTCGTTACTCCAACTCTCGTGGGCGGGGAGTTGGGTGTGTGTGTGCGTGTAAGGTCATAGCATTACCCATAGATCGGTCATACGAGCTCTGAGCTCTCTTCCGGGAGGGAAATAACTGTCAATCACGAGTCCAACACGTGATCCAAAAACCAAGGTGAATCACACACACACACACACACACACACACACACACACACACACACACACACACACACACACATCAGAGAATACGTAATAGATATTGCCACACCAAAACTTGTTTTCGGCCTAGACAACGCTACAGGCTCTCCTGTCTACATGGCATCCCATACCCGTCACTCCCTTTCTCAACCCTCGCCCTCCCAGAGTATTCGCGCTATAATAAAACACTCCACAGCTCCTTAGCAGTTAACAGGTTGTTTCTTCCAAGTAATATAACATTTGTGTAATATATAAACTTAAATATCATATTAATATTTTAGATGTCTTCACTGAATGCTGCTATAATGAAGACGCACATTTATAAACTACAAAGCTATGAGAAACACTGGCGCATTGATACACAGGCGTACCAACAGTTTCCAAGTCTGTTGAACAATGTGTCAGACTTTAGCGTTTACTTACGTCCATTTCCGTACGATTTCTTACCATATTTTTTTTTTACTGTACATGTTGATCATAGTCCTGAATTTAAACTGATTACAATTCTGAATTAAGAATTATCATAGTCCTGAATTTAAACTGATTACAATTCTGAATTAAGAATTATCATAGTCCTGAATTAAAACTGGTTATAGTCCAGAATTAAAACTGATTATAGTCCTGAATTAAAACTTATTATAGTTCTGAAATAAAACTGATTATAGTCCTGGATTTCATTTTAATTCGTTGACCTCATGGTATACATATCATTAAGCTACTTTTTGCTCTTAATCTAAATGTCGTCAGGCGATTTTATTCGTGTCCATATCGGCCCTTATATGGTTATCACACTGAGCTATTTTGTCTCCGACACCGTACCTCCAACCCCCATTTGAATATCTAGAATAGGACTTCGATTACATAAATCTAGACTTCTCTAAGAACGCTGGGACATTGTGACAAATTGACGAAGGTGGAAAAAGAAGTCACGGGTCTAGTTCCGAGTTTCTGAGTTTATTCCTGACCGGTTTCGCTCTATGCTTCTTCTGAAAATACATAGAGCGAAACCGGTCAGGAATAAACTCAGAAACTCGGAACTAGACCCGTGACTTCTTTTTCTACCTTCATCATTCTGTAAGAACATTTCAAAATTCTGTCTAACATTCGTATAGGTTCACAATCTCTTAGGTCGTCTCCTATTTTTGTTATGTACGACGGAAAGATTCTTTTAATAATAATAATAAGTTTATTTGGCAAAGAATCAATATACACGAAGTGCAGATACCGACAAGAACACATGGTTCGAAATAATAATTGCAATTGCCGAGGATAACACAAAAAAGCATGTGAGATTATTTCTATTGTGGTCCTCAGCTGATTTAAAAAATATATATATATATATATATATATATATATATATATATCGTAACCAAAGTCGTTTTTTTACTCAAACGAACTCCTAAGTGTCGAAGGAAAACGAACTCCATTTGAGCCCAGTGTGATAGCCCTTTTAGGTAAGGAAATGGCTAAATTTTACACTCATCATCACCCTTTCCTTTCCCCTTACCTTCTCCCCTCCTTTCCTTTCTCCCTTCCCTTCCTTTCTCTCCTCCCTTCCTTTCTCTCCTCCCTTCCCTTCTCCCCTCCCTTGCCTTTTCCCCTCCCTACCCTTCCCTTTTCCCTTCCTCTTCTCCCTTCCTTTCTCCCCTCCCTTCCCTTCTCCTCTCCCTTCCTTTCTCCCCTCCCTTCCCTTCTCCTCTCCCTTCCCTTCTCCCCTCCCTTCCCTTCTCCCCTCCCTTCTCTTCCCCCGTCCCTTGCCTTTTCCCCTCCCTTGCCTTCCTTTTCCCCCTCCCCTTCTCCCCTCCCTTCCCCTTCCCTTTTCCCCTCCCTTCCCTTCTCCCCTCCCTTCCCTTCCTTTTTCCCCTCCACTTCTCCCCTTCCTTCCTTTCTCCCCTCCCTTCCCTTCTCCCCTCCCTTGCCTTTTCCCCTCCCTTCCCTTCCCTTTTCCTCTCCCCATCTCCCCTCCTCTTCTCCCCTCCCTTCCCTTCTCCCTTCCCGTCCCTTCTCCCCTCCCTTCCCTTCTCCCCTGCCTTCCCTTCCTTTCTCCCTTCCCTTCTCCTCTCCTCTTCTCCCTTCCTTCCTTTCTCCCCTCCCTTCCCTTCTCCCCTCCCTTCCCTTCTCCCCTCCCTTCCCTTCTCCCCTGCCTTCCCTTCCTTTCTCCCCTCCCTTCCCTTCTCCCCTCCCTTCCCTTCTCCCCTCCCTTCCCTTCTCCCCTCCTCTTCTCCCTTCCTTCCCTTCTCCCCTCCTCTTCTCCCTTCCTTCCTTTCTCCCCTCCCCTCCCTTCTCCCCTCCCTTCCGTTCTCCCTTCCCGTCCCTTCTCCCCTCCCTTCCCTTCTCCCCTACCTTCCCTTCCTTTCTCCCCTCCCTTCTCTTCTCCCCTCCTCTTCTCCCTTCCTTCCTTTCTCTCCTCCCTTCCCTTCTCCCCTCCCTTCCCTTCTCCCCTTCTCCCTTCCCTTCCCTTTTCCCCTCCCTTCCCTTCTCCCCTCTCCTCCCTTCCCTTCTCCCCTCCCTTACCTTCTCCCCATGTTACGAATCTCGCTCACATATCTGACTTGCAATAGATTAAGTATGTGAAATGAGTTCCCAAGACCCCATGTCTTTGGGATAACTCAAATAGAAATTGTAAAGTTGTCAGACTCGTAACACATAGTAAGAGTGAATGAGTGACTGAGTTCCCAAGACCCCATGTCTTTGGGATAACTCCAATAGAAATTACAAGGTCGCCACTTGATTTTATTAAAATCAAGAAAATCAAGAAAAATGAAACGCACAGAATAACGTTTAACAATATTAATTTAAGTTAATAGGATTACATGAAGGATTACAATCACTAAACTTCAAGTGTGTAAATAAGTTTACATTCAAATGAGTAAATATATATTTCAAAACAGAAGATTCCCGCTCGAAAACTTTTAACGGGGGTGAAAGAAGATTAATTAATTAATTAATACTTTACCAACGAAAAACACTGTCTAAGTCACTACCACAAACATTTCACACCACTACTTGAAACACTAGATTGAAATAGCTGAGTTATTGTCTTAAGACTAATACAGGGGGAGTACAGAGGACTTACTTCAGCCGACGACCCCTTCGAGGTGACACCTTTACATCTTACTCTCTACCCTCAAACTGACTCTGACACGCCCAAGGCACTCTGGAACTTCTCTACAAAATCCTCTGATTGGCCCATAGGAATTGCGTCTATGGTGGTTGAATCTCATTGGTCAATTAACTAAAAACGTTCTCCTTCGTTCTAGGCTGAGTGTTAGAACAAATACTCCATTGAGTAGGTTTTCCTTCCCACGCGTCCTCCCGTACTCGTCCTGTAATTTGATGCCCACGTTATCACGGGGCGCCGTTATCCAAAGTTATACTATTCCCACCTTACATATATGGGAATATATGTGACACCTCCCTCTTTAAGGTTAAAAAAAAAAATCTTGAAAAGATTTTTGTTTGTTTGTTTACTTGAGGGAGAATATACTTACAATATCGACAGGCAATCGGCTACCACATTGTCTTCCCTCGTACATGACGAACATCTAAATGATACTCCTGCAAAAACAAACTCCATCTGGTTAAGCGGAGGTTCTTATCTTTAAACTTGTTAAGGTACTTCAAGGGATGGTGGTCTGTGAAAACCGTTACCTGGGCACCAACATGGACATGCACAACAAAATACTTAATTGCTAAGATCATTGATGGCATACCCTTTTCTTTGACACTCTTAGTTTAAGCACAACGGAATTATAAGTCTTTGTCCACTGGAACTTTGTTCCTTCCTCAATGATAGTCACTTATTGCGGGTTCACACGATACGGGGCTTGCTTGATGGGCGTCGCATCTTCCCGTCCACGTCATGCAGCGTCAGGTGGGTCCTTTCAGGGGCATCCCGAAAGCTCTCCTGGTATCGTCTCTGCAACTCCAGTAGGTCCTCTCGCTGCTCAGCCGAAAGATGACCCAGCTGGCTCACCACCTGTGGCCACACCTCTGCATTCGCCTTCCACGTCATCTCAAAGGTGGGGAGGGTCGAGTCCTCGTCTTCCTCAGGCCCGATGGAGACGGTATACACACTACCGCCAGACACACCCACATCACTCTTGTTTGTCCCTCTCCTGGTATGCTTTCCATACACCGAGATGACACAACTGCTGCTTCCGTCTCCTACCCGGAGTGACAACCACTTTGTTCAGTTCCCTCACTCGTTTTGTCACGTCGTACGGGTCGCTGAACCTCGCTCCTCGTTTAAATTCTCCCCTCTCTTCCCTTCTCCCCTCCTCCCTCTCCCCTCTTCTCCTTCCCCATAGGTGAAGAGCCTACGCTAGGAGGCGCTGAATAGCTGCGGCCGAAGCCGTCACCTTTGACCTATCATGTACTTGCACTGTTGGAACGTAACAGTTACTGCTGGAAACTGGAGAGAGGTGCGGGATTCGAACCCACAATTAGACGAATACTCAACCAGCACGTTTCCGATTATATCAACGCCTCCCCATAGTTTCATATATATATATATCTATCTATATATATATATATATATATATACATATATATATATATGACTCACTATCACAGCAGAAATCCAACAAGACAAAACCTAGTTAACAATACCAAAATACTCAAAAGTTGTAACAATCACAAAAAAGCTATACATCCTGGAGAAAGTCTACATTTCACAACACACACCAATCATCAACATACAAACAAACACATTAGGCGCCTTACTCCTAAACAAAGAATCCGCCACACCAGGACAAAATTCCACTCGACAATATGACACATAGCATCCACGGACACCTTGTCCAGCTCCCCCCCTCCCCCCCAGTCATTATGATCTGACTCGAACCTCTCCTAATTCCACCTCACTGGAACCATAAAGTCTTGTCATTTTGTAACCCATTAGCATAATTGACATGGACCTTTTCCTGACATTTTATCTGCCTGAAGATGGTTGTATGTAACAACCGAAAGCTTGCGATTGTATTTATATAATTAGTGTCAATATACCATGGATCTTGGTAGACTTGTGTTTAATCAACCCCTGGACTACAAGAAACATATAAGAAGAATGGAAAAAACAACTAAGATAGTTGAAACTGACTTAGCATTGGTCTTTAACAAGACATGTCTACAAGAAAATCTAATGCCAAAATATACTAATATATATATATATATATATATATATATATATATATATATATATATATATAAATATATATATTTACCAACCAGAATTCACTCTTAATTCTAAGCCATCAACGTCGAGGAACTCGAGAAGGCATGCATGCAGACCATGCAGACATTGATACGTGGTACAGCTAAGGACTCAAACCTCCGCTAGCACGTATCAATTTCTGCATGTATTCCCTCTTCGAGTTCCTCGACGTTGATGGCTTAGAATTAATTAAAGTGAATTGTGGTTGATAAAGGTAAATCTGTTCACTTGGACCCATTGTGTTGCACACACACACACACACACACACACACACACACACACACACACACACACACACACACACACACACACACACACACACACACATATATATATATATATATATATATATATATATATATATATATATCTATATATATATATATGACATAAGTGGGTGTAGGGAACACAGGAGTCTTAGTCTGAGTTTATAACTGACTAGCTTCGCAGGTATGCTTTGAGAAAGCATACCTGTGAAACTAGTCAGGAACGAACTCAGACTAAAACTCCTGTTTCCTACTCCCATTTACGTCAAGCCGTCAGAATGTCTCATCATATATATATATATATATATATATATATATATATATATATATATATGTATATATATACCGGTATATATATATATATATATATATATGTATGTATATATATATGTATATATATATGTATGTATATATATATGCATGTATATATATATATATATATGTATGTATATATATATATATGTATATATATGTATGTATATATATATATATATATATGTATATACATATATATATATAAACGCCAGTTCGATAGCAGCCAATGAAATGTAATTTTTATATATTCCTTGCTGAGTATTCGGAAGCGAATTTGATTACGGATAATAATTGCAGTTCAATTCCTGTTTTATGTCCACGACTTCGTTTTCATTTTGTGGACATAGAGGGCGCGATCGCATTGATAGCATTCGATTCTCGCGGAAATACAATTCAGTATCGAACGTACAGCCGCGAACGAAAGTTTTGACACATGCCGTAGTTCTCACAACGTCAATATGATATTTTCTATTTATTTATTTATTTATTTATTTATTTATTTATTTTTGTCTAGTACGTGATATATTTTCCTATGTAATATTTAGTTTACAGTTGATTTGTTTTCCTTGAAGAGATTAATGAAAAATAGAATTTTATTTTTATTTTTTGATCATGGAATTTTCTTTGTGGGTCAAAACTTTTGCTTGTGGCTGTACGTTGATACTCTAGTACAGAATAAGTATGTGCATATATGTGTAAAATATTTTCACACTATATATTAGCGTATACCATATACGAGTATGTGTACATACACACACACACACACACACACACACACACACACACACACACACACACACACACACACACACACACACACACACACACACACACACTCACTTATATATATGTATATATATATATATATATATATATATATCTATACATATACTGTATATATGTATATATATATATATATATATATATATGTATATACATTTATCAATCACAATTAATTTTAATTCAAAGCCATCAACATCGAGAAGCTCAAGGAGGCATACATGTAGAAATTGAAACGTGGTACAGCCAAGGACTCGAACATCCGCTAGCAAGTGACAAATGTACAGTATATATAGATATATGTTGAAATATGTAAGACAGATGAGTGGATGGGTGGTGAGATAAACACAGGGAACCGTTTAGGGATTTATTCTGACGTTTCGTCCTTACCAGGACTTCTTCAGAGTACATGCACATTCAAATCATTCACCCCCTAAATACCCGCCGAATCTATCCGCGTTCCACCATGATCGACCTGACCTCTCGTCCTCCTACGCTCTGCCTCGCGAAGTACCAAGCGGCTCGCCGTCTTTGTTAATTTAATAAACCCATCGCAGTGGTTGTTGTTCGGATGGGAAGCGATGTAAGCTGCTTCAGTTATTTTCCTTCTTTTCTTAGGAAGTCCTTTCTGCAGCACCTCTACTTTGTTCCAGTCTGGTAAGTGGCCGTGAGTATCTACATGAACCACTAGCGAGTTTGATACTCGGTGTGCCTTGATGTCATTCCTGTGCTCAATTGTCCGTTTCTTAATACCTCGGCTGGTTTCCCCGTAGTAGCTCACAGGACAGTTTCCACACGGTATCTTGTAGACGACACTGTTTTCTTCCCCGTTGGCCACGACTTTATTCTGTGAACAAAGTAGAGGTGCTGCAGAAAGGACTTCCTAAGAAAAGAAGGAAAATAACTGAAGCAGCTTACATCGCTTCCCATCCGAACAACAACCACCGCGATGGGTTTATTAAATTAACAAAGACGGCGAGCCGCTTGGTACTTCGCAAGGCAGAGCGTAGGAGGACGAGAGGTCAGGTCGATCATGGTGGAACGCGGATAGATTCGGCGGGTATTTAGGGGGTGAATGATTTGAATGTGCATGTACTCTGAAGAAGTCCTGGTAAGGACGAAACGTCAGAATAAATCCCTAAACGGTTCCCTGTGTTTATCTCACCACCCATCCACTCATATATATATATATATATATATATATATATATATATATATATATATATATGTATATATATATATATATATATATATGTATATATATATGTATATATATATATATATACAAACATATATATACATATATATCTATATATATATATATGTGTGTCTGTGTGTGTGTGTGTGTGTGTGTGTATGTGTGTGTGTGTGTGTGTGTGTGTGTGTGTGTGTGTGTGTGTGTGTGTGCATGAAGGTGTGGCCACAGAAAAAAAATCCACTTAACGCGTAATATTCAATCAACTGATGAGTCAACTTTTCAATCCACTGCTCGATATAGGCCTCTTACAACCTGTTTCCAGAGTCGTTCGACAGTGCCAAATCGTGCCTCATCACTCCTGCAAACTTTTCCCTCTCGTCTCTCCAGTTTGTGTCTGGTTTCCCTTTTGCGCGCTTACCATCTCGCGGTGTCCAGTCAGTAACACACTTGGTTTCCTTGCCATCCTCGATGACTCAGGTCATCGAGGATAACTTCAAGGATGGAAGCGCGTTTTTTTTTTTTTTTTTTTTTTTTTTTTTTCTAGAAAATGTTGGATCATATGTCTGGGTGCTAAAGCACATCAGAATGAAGGTTATTGCAAGAGACCATAAGGCCTATACTAGGCAGTTCCAGGTCCATTACCACCTATCATCCCCATCTATAATAACTAATTAACCTTTTAATACAACCGATAGTTTCAGCGCTCATTAAATGGTTACTAAGTCAATTCCATTCGTTGACCACTCTATAGGTAAACCAGTTCTTACCTATTTCCTTCTTAAACCTAAATTTGTCCAATTAAAACTCATTATTACGAGTTCTGACCTGTCTTGATATGATGACCTTGCCTACTTAATCCTTGTTCAAGCCCTTGTGTATAGCCTTGGAGTATTGCATGTGCGTGTGTGCAAAGGGTTGCTTTGTTCTTGTAAAGTGTTCCCTTTGTGCAATAGAGGTTATGCAACCGACATGTTGCGCACTGACTTACGTGCGCATGCGCTTTATGATAAAGAGCTTGTTATGCTGTGAGGGAGGAAGAAGAGGAGGAGGAGGAGGAAGAGGAAGAAGCGGAGAAAGAAGAAGAGGAAGAGGAGGAGGAGGAAGGAGTAGAGGAGGAGGAAGAAGAGGAGTAGGAAGAAGAAGAGGAGGAAGAGGAGGAAGAAGAAGAAGAAGAGGAGGA
>NC_134779.1:33519285-33531785 GCF_046742065.1 Oratosquilla oratoria | reverse complement strand
AGTGGTGGTGAAAGTGATGATAAAGATGTGGTGATATGGATGATGCATAAGGGCTGGTCAGTTATGATAAGGGGACTGCTAGTAATGGTGAAAGTGGTGGTAAAAATGGTACAAGTGGTAAAACCGATGTTGAGGGTTTGTGCAATTGTGGTGAAAATGATGCTTGAGTTGGTGCAATTGTGGTGAAAATGATGCTTGAGTTGGTGCAATTGTGGTGAAAATAATGCTTGAGTTGGTGCAATTGTGTTGAAAATTATACTTAAGCTGGTGCAATTGTGGTGAAAATGATGCTTGAATTGGTGCAATTGTGATGAAAATGATGCTTGAGTTGGTGCAATTGTGGTGAAAATGATACTTAGGTTGGTGCAAATGTTGGTAAAGGTTATGATAGAGGGGTGGAAATTGTGGTGAAAATTATACAAATGGAGAAAGTGGTTGGAAATGCAGTGTTGGTGACAGAGATGATAGAGATAGTGGTCATATGTATGGTGAAATTGGTGATTACGGTGGTGACAGATGATGAAATGGCAAGAGGAAATGATGATGATGACAATATTGATGGTGACTGATAACGACAGTGATAATAAAAAGCGTAGACTCAGGGGCGATTTGATACAAGTCTTTAAGATTCTAAAGGGAATTGACAACATCAAAAGTGACGCAATTTTCACACTGATTGCGAATCAGACATGAAATAATGGTCTCAAACTGCCAGGAAGTGGATTTAATTTGGGAGTGGGTAGAAACAACTTTGCCATCCGTGTAGTTAATGAATGGAATAAACTTCCTGCAGACGCAGTGCAATGTAGTACAGTTCGAAGTTTCAAGATTCATTTAGAGAAACACCTAAGCAATATGCTGTAATGCCTGCCATTTATTATATCTTATCTTATTCATTTATTATTATTGTTTATCATTATTTATCTATTACTTATCATTATCTATCTAATTAACTAATGAATTAATTAATTTGTTTATTCATTTACATTTATCTATTTTTTTCGCATCCGACCTAGTTATAGACCAAAAGGTCTTGTGTTGGAATGCTCCTCCTTTCTAATCCTTTGTATAAAGATGATGATGATGATGATGATTAATTAATTATCACTGTTTGTGTACACAGAGAAAGCATTTCGGGGTAGAAATGTCGATATTAGACATTAGTGGTGATAATGATGGTGGGATGGTGGAAGTGACGTCAGTAAAGTTGTTGTCGATATTGGTGTCGACTAGTGGTGGAGAGGCGGGAAGAGGCGTGGCCAAGCGCCCCCTTTGTGTTGGAGTACTCGACAGTAGCGCCATTGCGGTCGACGACGTAATTAATCTCATTGAAACTGCTGGAGATGATGACAATGAGATGATGACGATGACGGTGATGATGATGATGGAGATTGTGATGGTGGTGGTAAAAGCCCGTGGTGGAGAAGGGCTCTCCGGTATTGATCGAGAGAGAGCGAGAGAGAGCGAGAGAGGAAGAGAGAGAGAGAGAGAGAAAGACGCTTAGGGACTGCCACAATCAAAAGCGAACCGAATGACTGGAGTGGCAATGATCCGCCATTTATGGGGCACTATTGGTACCTTCCCTCCAACTGCCGCCAGGCGATTTTATTCATGTGCCGAAAGGGGGGAACCCGTCGTTAACAAGAGGAGCGTTATGGGAATTAATAGAATAGCTAAATGAATTGGCCCTATAATGATGATGATGATAGTAATAATAATAATAGGAATAATAATAGTATAATGATAATAATGACAATAATGATAGTAATAACAATGATAATGAATAATGATAATAATAATTAACAATAATAGTAATAATATTAATGATACCACTACTGCTACTACTACTACTACTACTACTACTACTACTACTACTACTACTACTACTACTATTATTATTAATGATAATAATAATAATAATAATAATAAGGATATATGATAGTACGTTAGTGTTAGCAGTGGATCTCGTTGTGGCCACAAACTTAGATTTCCCCGATTTAGTGAAGTTAGTGGTAAGAATGCCGTAGTGGTGATATTGCTTAGTGGCCATAGTGTTAGTGGTGATGTTAGTGATGGAGTTGTAAAGGTAGTTCTGAGGTTTTGGTATTCTTAGTGGTAACTGTGTTAGTGGGAATGGCGTTAGTGGTAGAGATGTCAGAATGAAATCTCTCTCTCTCTCTCTCTCTCCCTCCCTCTCTCTCTCCCTCTCTGTCTCTCTCTGTCTCTCTCTCTCTCTCTCTCTCTCTCTCTCGTGTGTGTGTGTGTGTGTGTGTGTGTGTGTGTGTGTACGTGTTTGATTGTACTCATTATCCTACATGATATATTACTCTAATTTTTCTATCTGTTCATCTATCCTATCTATCCATCGTTGGCCGAGCGGATTAGAGCGTCGGTGTTTGCGGCGGTGATCGAAGTGACAGCATTTCGAACCCTGCGGCACCAGCGAGTTGGACCAAGGGCATGGTTCATTAAATTCGACGCTACAAAGTCCTCTGTAAGGGGCACCGCTCTAGCCTCCTGATAGGATGAGTTCGCAACGTTAAACTGAATCATTATTATTTTTTATTTATTAATTTGACCAACCGACGCAGAAATGATCAGGTTTCGTGACAAAAGCGACATGACGTCATGACGTATCAAAGGGAAGAAAAGAAAAAAGAAAAACGAAATCTATGTTATTGAGAAAATTAAACATCCCAACAAGACTAATAATTACGATCACCAGGACCTTAATTTAGGTTTGTGTTGTTCCATAATTTAACGCCAAAAATTGAGACTGGAACATAATTATTCCAGGATATTTCTGTAACAGACGAAGACAAGCGTCGAAAGGAAACGTCTGTGTATGCTTGTGTACACATGAGTACATACAAACACACACACACACACACACACACACACACACACACACACACACACACACACACACACACACACACACACACACACAGACACACATATTTATTGGCTATAATTATTCATGACTGCATTTGATTCAATTTAAGAAAAAATCTGCAAAGTAAAAGAGATGAGTAATGGATATTTTTTTATTTACGATAAATATATAAACAAACAAACAAATGAATAAACAGATAAACGGACAGATAAATGAAAATCGTATGACGATTATTTTATTTTTATTTTTTTATTTATTTATTTATTTATTTATTTATTTTATTTTTATTTTTTTGTGGATCTTTGAGTTATTTTCACGCCTTCAATCATTTAGGAACGTTAGTAACCCCTACGGACCACAGTCACGTATAATTATTCAAGTGAATGGAGACTTGTTTCCACTAAAAGAAGAAAGCTGATCTTCTTTATATTCATTCAGTAAACTTCCTTAAATCTCTCTCAATCTCCATCTCTATTGTGCCCTGGTTACGTAAGAAGGGCCAGATCTTTCTCAATCAATCAATCCATCCGTTGCCCCAGGTGTCTCTTGCAGGAGACCCGCGACCCCCAGGTAACCGCCAACGGCCACGTGATTGGCTCATAAGGCCCTGTTCACATTAGCGGTTTGAACCGCGGCGGTTTAATTACAGTGGAGGTGTTCATACACAATCGTGAGGTTTTTCCTCGATTATGCGGTACCGACGTGGTTTCCGCGCGGTTCAAACCGCATGTGTGAACATTGCCCAAGTCACCCAAAGAAAATATATAGTGTTGTTTGGATATGGTTATTGGTGTTGTTATTGGCTGTAGGTTACCAGCGTTTCTATCCATGTGGTATTTCGGTTAAACCTTTTGACTGGAAGCAGTTAAACTATCTCAGTTAACATAACATATGACTGGAGTATACTGCAAGAGACCATAAGGCCTACACTAGGCAGTCCCATGTACCACCTGTCATCGCTGTCCATAAAGTTATCTAACCTTTTCTTAAAACAATCGATAGATTCAGCGCTCACTACATAGTTACTAAGTTTATTCCATTCATTAACTACTCTCTTGTTAAACCAGGTCTTGACTATTTCTATCTTAACCCTCTTCGGTTAATTAAGTGGTTTTATTATGCCTAGCTGCTTGGAAGATTTGGTTAATCTCTGAAGAAGATTTTGAGTTTTTTTATTTTCATTTATAGTCTGTCTTCAGGCGATTTTATTCAACTTAGGGACCACTCCACACCTCTTGGAGTTAATCGCCCCTTATAACTCCCCTACAGCATCCAGAACAAGCACAGAAGGATAGAAGCGCAGGTAAAATATAGTCCATAACAATAACTAGAACAAGCCTCCAGAGAGCAATATAGTTCTGAAGAGCGAGGTTGGCTCATCCCATATTTACGAGTATGTACTGCTGTTGATTAGCGTCTTGAATGCCACTTAAAACACTAAATTTAATCGTTTTGCATCCACTAACCCCTGCTAGATTTCGATTAGTGGCACCGATTGGGGCGTTCTGTCGTCCCCCCAGGGGCGCTTGGTCCCTAGAGGGAGAGCCACTGAGGAACCCAGATGGACCTGGGGGAGTGGATAGGAAGAGGATCTGAAACGATGAGTGGGTTCGAGTCTTCGAAGCTGAAACCCCGAGACACCTTTGCCCACCCCACCCCGTGACCAGAACTTCTTCCTCCAGTTCTTCGTTGATTCTGGGGTGCTGGAGGAGCTTCCATCAGATCGGTGACTGGTGGTGATGACCTTTCTCAGAGAGACTTGAGATCTCTTAAGTGCTTGTTGGTGGAAGACTTCGGTGAACCATCTCGCCTCACTGGGAGTTCGAAGATTCCCGAAGAGTTGAGAGACGAGGGATCTTTTCGATCTGGTTCTTGTGGATAACGACAAGACTTCTGCCCCCCAATGGTGGACCTAATCCCGTTGTGGCCCTGAATGCTCGTTCGCAATCAGAAGGTCCACGAGAATCACCTGTCATGGCCTTGTGATCTGTTGCGAAGTGTCTCTTGATATGGAAGAACCTTTGATGGTTCTTTGCTCCCTGAGAGTCCTCGTTGGCTTCCTAGGAAGTCCTCAGACTGATACGAAGAAACTATCTCCTCCCAAGGATCACTTGTCAAGGGAGCTTACAACTGAGAGCGAGAGTAGGAGAAATATTCCCGAAGAACGTTCCTCGACCAGGTCTCCTACAGGTAGGTCCTCTCGAACTGGCAGCTCCTCTCGAACTGGCAATGGGAGGAGCTCCTCCTGGTACCAGGAATACTTCCTTACGATGTCTGGGACGGACG
Source organism: Oratosquilla oratoria (assembly GCF_046742065.1). Lineage (NCBI taxonomy): Eukaryota > Metazoa > Arthropoda > Malacostraca > Stomatopoda > Squillidae > Oratosquilla > Oratosquilla oratoria. The sequence goes on along the minus strand of NC_134779.1, from coordinate 33,526,603 downwards.
GCGAGGCAGAAGTGAGTCAAACTGTACCCAAGGGAGTGATATTTGCTGGCACGTTTCCAAACCAATAGAGCAGATATAACCAAAACCCATGAACAGGATTTTTTTTTTTTTTTTTTTTTCGGAAGAAGGAGGGTAGGGTAGTGCAGACTTAAAAAAAAAAAAAAAAAATGTAAGGAAGAGGGATGTCTAGATTGATCAAAACCCTATTTTTGTTCCGATCTTTCTTCGCCGAGTACGGACTTGGCCAGAAGAGACTTGTTAAAGTGAGCCACCTCTTGAACCAAGAGCGAACAGTACCACCGCCGCGGCTCGCCCGCCGCGAGCCGCAAATAACTCGTCGACATCCGCCGCACACTCGTCGCTTCTACTACCCCCCTCCCCCCAACACCGGAGGGTAAAAGGGGGGGGCCCGACCCCTCCACGAGGTTGCCTACAGCCTCCACTGCCAAACTCACCCCCCCCCAGGTCTTCGCTTCGCTTGCCTCCTCGTTGTCTCAAACTTAGATCTTTCTTTGCTAATGCGCTAGTTTGAAATTCAGATTTCGTGGGGCCCATGCCGACGCAGTTGTGGAGAAAATTAAGCATTTATCTTTTATGCAATTACGAAAACGGTATGTGGGATTTAGACTTTCGTGTATGTGTGTGTGTGCACGCGTTTGCACAGCCATTGTCCCATCATCGGTAAGAAACGTTTCTTTACATTAGATGTGGAAGAACCAAACAATGAGGGCAACTTTAAAACTTTGCTTCTCCCTTATCATGAATTTTTTCTTGGAGTTGTGAGCATAAAAAAAAAAAGTAGTGTAGCCGGCGTTTGGTGCCTAGCTATACGGTACTTGGCGGAGGTTAAGACAAAGCCTGCATGGGCCTCTTCTGGATTTATTCACGGTAGAACGAGAGGGATGAAAGGGACTTCCAGCAAGGAGGTTACCCATACAAATGATGCATACAGAGTGCCGCTTGGCGTACCGAGTGACGATGATTTATACATACATATTTACTTTGTCAGCATTTATACACAAAGGTTGCCATTTAAGATGTACACATTGTATTCTCTCAATAATAGTAGTAGATTTAATGTTGTAAAATTAATCTAGTCAATATTAGTAAATGTTTCAGGTTATGTTGTATGGATATCAGATCATGATTATGGTTTCATAAAGGGATAAGGATGGATATAAATGTCTTGGTCCAGCAGTTGGCTCTGGTAACTCTATCCTGTGTGAAAATGTACTTGAGGCGTGATGTTTGTGCTGGTGTCAGCAAGAAGAAGGGTTTTGTCACCTCGGGACTATGCTCTTAGTCACGTAGGTATACTTGGTCACGTGTAATGTGAATGGCAGGGGTATATAGTGTATGGTTTACATGTCACATGAGGGTTGTATGGTTTATATTGTTACATATGTACATATGGTTATGTGTGGATGCAGAGGTTTTCAAATGCAACAATGCTATTGGGAAAACCCTTATCCGGAATTGCCCACCTAACAACAAAGAGGTTGTAAACAAGATTTGTGTCATGACTGACAATTTTTATTTAGGAAAACATAGTAAAAACTTGGAAATAAGGATTTCCGAGCATGAATATAGTGTGATATGTGCCCAAGAAAATAATGCTTTGTTTTTAGCACAAAACGTTAAGTAATCACAACATTGAATGTTCTAAGGCTAAGATCATAGCGAAGTCTAAGGGTCTGCCTGAAAGAAACGTGTTTGGTTCATGTTTAATCTCAGGCATATATACAAAGAGCATAAGCACACACACACATACACACACACACACACACACACACACACACACACACACACACACACACACACACACACACACACACACACACACACACACACACACACACACACACACACACACACACACACACACACACACACACACACACACACACACACACACACACACACATACACACACACACACACACATATATATATATATATATATATATATAATATATATAAATACATATATTATATATATATATATATATATATATATATATATATATATATATACATACATATATACCCACCTGGGTTTCACAAACACACAAAATATACTGTCATACCTAGGCACACGTGCACTCACACACACACACACACACACACACGCACGCACGCACGCACACACACACACACACACACACACACACACACACACACACACACACACATACACACACACACGCACGCACACACGCAAATTTACAAGCACACACAACCACAGGCAAACGCATACACAATTACACAAACTTAAATATACACACATTTATACATACATATGTACAAACACACAAAATCAAACGTATACATCCACACATAAATATAAACATACACACACACACATATGTTTATATACCGCACTTGTATACAAACAAACACATTTGCACAGTTGTGAAATATTCTTGAAAAGAATAACGATGAATACTCTGAAAGGTGGACAGTCGTCAGACTCTGCCGGATTCCGTCGGACCTTGACAGACTCCGACAGATTCCGTCGGACCTTGACAGACTCCGACAGATTCCGATGGACCTTGACAGATTCCGACAGATTCACGACGGAACTTATTGACTCCGACGGAAACCGCCGGAATTCGTCGGACCTTGATGGACTCCGACAGATTCCGACTGACTTTAACAGACTCCGACGGACCTTGATAGACTCCGACGGAGCTTAATTGACTCCGACAGACTCCAGCGGGCTTTGATAGACTTCGACAGATTCCGACGGACTTTGATAGACTCGCGCAGATCCCAAGAGGCTCGTTAGTTTTCGGCCCTTCTCCGGTGTATGTGTGTGTGTGTGTGTGTGTGTGTGTGTGTGTGTGTGTGTACATATATATGTATATATATGTGTGTATGTATTTATACACACACACACACACATATATTTTTACTAATATATATATATATATATATATATATATACATATATATATATATATATTTATATATATACATACATACGCACACACACAAAGGATTACAAAGGCAAAGCATGCCGACAGGAGACCTTTTGATCCATATCTAGGTCGGATGCAAAAAAAAAAAAAAAAAAAAAAAAAAAAAAAAAAAAAAAAAAAAAAAAAAAAAAAAAAAAATCATATTAATAATAAATTAAAACTATAACAATGTAAATAACAATTAAAATACATAAATAAATGCATTGGTATAGTTGAATAACAAACAAACAGGTAAATAGTAAATGATAATAAATTGATATATAACTAATAATAAATGAAAATCAGACAGACAAATTATAACAAAACAAAAACAAATAATATAACATAAATTATAATAATTACAGCATCTTACTTAGGTATTTATCTAAATGATTCTTAAAGCTTCGAACTGAACTACATTGCACTACCTGTGCAGGAAGTTTATTCCATTCATTAACTACACGGTTGGCAAAGTTGTTTCTACCTACTTCCAAATTGAATCTATTTCCGGACAGTTTGAGACCATTGTTTCTTGTCTGATTCTCATTCAATGTAAAAATTTTGTCACTTTTGATGTTGTCAATTCCCTTTAAAATCTTAAAGACCTGTATCAAGTCACCTCTGAGTCTACGCTTTTTTAGGGAAAAACAGATTCATGTGCTTAAGTCGATTTTCGTATGATTTATTTTTGATATTTGGAATCAGTTTTGTGGCTCGCCGTTGTACTTTTTCCAGTCTGTCAATGTCTTTAATGAGATTCGGTGACCATACAGAAACAGCATATTCCAAATGTGGACGAACTAACGATTTATATAGCTTGTTAATGAGTGATGGACTTTTGAAATCAAAAGATCGCGCAATCAATCCCAGAATCTTATTTGCTTTCTCAGAGGCTGAAATACACTGCTTAGATGATTTGAGGTCGTTACTGATAATTACGCCGAGATCTTTTTCACTATCCACTTTCGTTAACGAATTTCCAAATAACTTGTAATCGTACTTGCTGTTATTTTTACCTATGTGCATTACCTTGCATTTACTTGTGTTAAATTTCATTAGCCACTTTTCAGACCATTGCTGTAATTGATCTAAATCTTCTTGAATATCTAAATGGTTTGAGTGATCATTTGCCACTCCGCACAGTTTTGTATCATCAGCAAATTTCGAAATAGTAGATTTTAGTCCATGGTCTATATCATTTATATATACTATGAATAGAAGTGGCCCAAGAACGGAACCCTGAGGAACTCCACTTGCAACACTTTTCCATCCAGAAGTTTTTCCATTTAAAACAACTCTCTGTTTTCGACCTTTCAACCAATTACTAGTCCAACCTAATAGGCTACCACTTATTCCATGCAAAGCTAATTTAGTAAGTAGTCTTTCGTGTGGGACGGTATCAAAAGCTTTTGCAAAGTCTAGATATATTAAATCTATATTGTTTCTTTTGTCATAATTCGAGACAACTGTGTTGTAGAATTCGAGTAAGTTAGTCACGCAAGAACGTTTCCGTCTGAAACCATGTTGGCTATCATTTATCAAACGATTACTTTCTAAATGATATTCGATAGCATCTCTGATGATAGTTTCCATTATTTTTCCTACGATCGAAGTCAAACTAATAGGCCTATAGTTATTTGGTTTCTTTTTGTCACCTTTTTTGAATATGGGAGTAACGTTAGCTAGCTTCCATTCTCTTGGGACATCTCCGGATATGATGGATTTCTTGAAAATAATTTCTAATGGAACAACAATCTCATTTTTCATTTCCTTTAAGATTCTTGGATGCCAACCGTCAGGCCCTGGTGTTTTATTAACTTTGAGTTTGTCTATACACCTTTTAATTGTTTCTTTTGTTATATTTACCGTAGTGAGTAAGTTTACCCCAGACTTTTCACAGGTTTCAGTTTGGAATTCACTTTGAGGTGTTTCGTTTACGAATACCGAGCTAAAATAATTGTTTAAGAGATTACACATTCCTTCATTTGAATATTCAAGTTGACCGTCAGCAGATAATAGTGGACCAATGTGATTCCTAACAACCTTTTTATCTCTAATGTAACTATAGAATTCTTTGGGATTCTCTTTGGATTTCTCAGCGATGTTCATTTCGTATTGTCGTTTTCTTTTTCTTATTGTCTTTTTTAAATCTATTTTTAAATATTATACATATATATATATATATATATATATATATATACTTACACTGTATACACATACCTATGCAAAGCCTTTAGAGCAGCAAATATCTGTATTATATATTTCTCATAACCTGTTTGTGGACAGTATAAAATGTTTAATATATATATTCTTATAATAACTTTAGATTACCAACATTCATAGTATTTATTTTATTTATTTATTTATTTTTCTCTCTCTAAAGGAACTTCTGGTAAGCTCTCAGGGTCTCTACGAGATTTTTTGCTTTTATTATTATTATAATTATTATTATTATTATTATTATTATTATTATTATTATTATTATTATTATTATTATTATTATTATTATTATTATTATTATTATTATTATTATTATTATTATTATTATTATTGTTATTATTATTATTATTATTATTATTATTATTATTATTATTATTATTATTATTATTATTATTATTATTATTATTATTATTACTATTATTATTATTATTATTATTATTATTATTATTATTATTATTATTATTATTATTATTATTATTATTATTATTATTGTTATTATCATTATTATTATCATTTGTCCTACAAAACGTCTCAGTCATACACGGATGGAAAAGCGTCAGAGGTTGAGGGAAGAAGAGACTTCCAGAGCTTCCCAGTGGACGGCGAAGTCTTCTGCCAAAGTTCAGGGGGGTACAGAGCAAGGATTCTCTCCAACTCGGCCCAAAGACAACTTTATTCAGCTGAGGAAAAACCCGCCGGCAGTTCTCATGCTTCTGTTATGCCGGCCAGCCGGCGATCGGGTGCCGTCTTTTTTCCCGGCCAACTGGCGATTCTCTTACTTCTCCGCCGGCCATCCGCCACTTGCATTCAGTCTTATCTACCGGCCAGCCGGCCATTGCGGTCCTTCTATAATGCCGGCCAGCCGGCACGTCTAGTTTGCCTTATAATCCGGCGAGCCGGCCGCGCATCTAACATGTTGCCGGCCAGTTTCTTTTCGATCTTCCTTTTGCCGGCCGGCCGGCCGGCTAACCACCCATTATCCCTCCCTTTATGGCGGCCGGCTGGTCTTCCGTGTTTTTCTTTAATTTTCTTTTATTATTTATTATTCTTTTATGTTTTTTGGTGCTTGTTCTGGCCGGCCGGCTATCCCTGCCGTGTATTTCATTCCCCCTCCCTCTGTGCCGGCCGGCCAGGTATTCCTCGTGTTTATTTGTATTCATTTCCTCGTTCCTCTTTTGTGTTCTGGCCGGCCGGCTATCCGTCCGTCCTGTGTCTTTCGTCATCCCTCCCTCTGTGCCGCCCGGACAATTGTCCTATTTCTTCCTTTTCCGGTGTTCAGTTGTCTTTCCCTTTTCGCCGGCTGGTCGCTGTTGTCTTCTTCCGTTGTGTTCTCGGTGTCAAAGGTCCACCCCAGGCTCCGAGTGGTCTGGAGTCCTGGGGCCACTTGTCCATCGCACCGAGGGGGACATTCGAGATTGACCCTCGGCGGAGCGCCTCGCCCGACCCCTTGGCAGGGTCCTCCTCGGGAACAGGTTCCTGTGGGCTTGACATGTACTATATATATATATATATATATATATATATATATATATATATATATATATATTTATATACATATACATATATATGTATGTATATTGAACATTCCAGTATTCAGAGCGAAGAGGAAAGAAAAAGTATTTTGAAAATGTACCATATTATTTTAGAAAGTGCTTCTCGTGGCATCTAGGTATTTTCGCCAAATTGTACTTTGCCAAATCCCCATTTCGCTAACCTTAACTCACGCTAACCTAAGCTACAGTAGTCTAACGTAACGCAACTTAAGGAGTTTGGCAAAATGTAATTTGGCGAAATACAGTTTGGCGAAATACAAATTGGCAAAACATAACTTGGCAGAGTGCATTTTGGTTAAAACGTAATTCGGCAAAACAATTTGGCGAAATGAAATTTGGCACAATACATTTTGGCGAAATGCGATTTGGCAAAATGTAATTTGGCAAAATGCAATTAGGCGACGGCAAACCGGATGTTACCGAAGAAAGAAAGGCTAACTATCCGCCACTCGCCCGAGGATGGAATGGCGGGTGGAGTGGCGGGTGGATGTCGGAACATCTGGTCCCTGAAAGAACAAGAGGTACAAGGCATTTCGCACCATCGAGCCCAGAACTCTACGGAAGTCTGGGCAGGTGCGAATCCTG
>NC_134779.1:33514285-33516785 GCF_046742065.1 Oratosquilla oratoria | reverse complement strand
TTTCACAAGACACACCAATCATTAACATACAAACGAACATATTAGGCATCTTGCTCCTAAACAAAGAATCCATCACACCTGGACAAAACTTCCAAGGACAGTAGGACACATAACGCCAACTGACGCTAACCTCCCCCCCCCCTTCCTCCAACAAGCCCTTCTGATTGACTCGAACCTCTCCAAATTCCCCTCAATTTCAACCACAAAAAGCCCTGTCAACTCATAGCCCCTCTAGCATATTTGACATGGACCTTTTCCTATCAATTTATTTGCCTGAAGATGGTTGTATGTAACAACCGAAAGCTCGCAAATGTATTTATATAATTAGTGTCAATATACCATGGATCTCTGTAGACTCGTATTTAATTTAATCTACCCCCGGAATATAAGAAACATATAAGACGAATGGAGAAAACTGCTAAGAAGATTGTAGAAATTGACTTAGCACTGGTCTTTAACAAGACATGCCTACAAGAAAATTTACTGCCAAAATATACTAATATATGTATATATATATACATATATATGTATATGTATATATATATATATATATATATATATATATATATATATATATATATACATACCATGCAATGTTTCAGTTATTTCAGAAAATGCATAACATGTTCAACAACTTGTGATAACTACATCTCATGCATCGCTCTCTCCCTCCCTCTCTCTCTCTCTCTCTCTCTCTCTCTCTCTCTCTCTCTCTCTCTCTCTCTCTCTCTCTCTCTCTCTCTCTCTCTCTCTCTCTCTCTCTTGTGTTCCTCTTTAACATTTGCCCGCTGATATTCTTGTGGGAAAGAGGACAAGGAATGCTTCTCGATTTTTTCGCTTTTGGATGGAGTCCGAGCAGAGGTATTGATTTTGGTCGAGTTTCTTTATTTCATTTATTTTGGCTGCGATATTGCGACTGGATCAGAATCAACATGAAGCTTGTAGGAAAGATGGAAAAAGGTCCCGATGTGACTAATAAATTTCAAATTTAGATAAAGACCAAAGTTACAGATTTTTTTCTTTAATCAAATTTTTGATCTCGTGTGTGTATATATATATATGTGTGTGTATGTGTGTGTGTGTGTGTGTGTGTATGTGTGTGCGTGCGCATTTGTGTGCATGCGTGTGTATGTGGGCATGTGTGTGCGTGCGTGTGTGTGTGTATGCATGTGTGTCCGCATATGAGTGCGTGTGTGTACGTGTGTGTGTGTGTGTGTGTGTGTGTGTGTGTGTGTGTGTGTGTGTGTGTGTGTGTGTGTCTATGTGTGTGTGTATGTGTGTATAAACATCGTGGATGACATCATCATCCATTTTGGTCATGTTCCTCCTATGAAGTGGATGAAATTTAACATACATTTTACATCATACAACTCCGTTAAACTGACTTGGGCGTCGTTTAAGGCAGTGATAAACCACCTTCATTCATTCTATTCAGTCGAGGGAGCGGATGTTGGGCACAGCGCGGTGGCGACTGATCAAACACCTTGGGTGAATGATGTCACGGGCGTCTCACTGGAAGCTTTTTGTTTTTAACCTTCTTGTACCCAGACAACGCACACGCACACACGCATACACACACACACACACACACACACATACACGCACACACGTACACACACACACACACACACACACACACACACACACACACGTACACACACACACGTACACACACACACACACACACACACACATACACGCACACACGTACACACACACACACACACACACACACACACACACACACACACACACACACACACACACACACACACACACACACACACACACACGTCTATACGGTGCAGTGGTAGCGTTCTTGACTGCTAATTCATCAATCCGAGTTCGAGTTCCGCCCAGTCCTGAAAAAAAGAGTAAACCATCACTCTAACTCTGGTGGGCAAGGAGTTGGAGGTGTGTGTGTGTGTGTGTGTGTGTGTGTGTGTGTGTGTGTGTGTGTGTGTGTGTGTGTGTGTGTGTGTGTGTCTGTGTGTGTGTAAGGTCACAGCATAACCCATAGATCAGCCCATATATGAGTTTAGCTATCATTCGGTAGGGTGGTGGTTGTCGATCACGAGTCCAACACGTGATCCACATACACACAATGTGGGTGCAATTGCTTTTGCTATTTTTTTTATGGACTTATCAAGGTCTAAGAAGTCTCCAATCTGTACACTTTATCTCCATACACACTTAGCCTTGTAATATATATATATACATACATATATATATATATATTAATAATAATAATAATAAATATAAAGTATAAATAAAAATAAAGAAAAAACCTACACGCAGAAAACCAAAGGAAACATTGAACATACTCACGTGCGCGCGAATCAGCATTCGATCGCATCACTCCATTCATATGCTTTCATTAAGTCCAATCACTTTTCCTTTCTCGATTACACACGCGCGGCACGACGTTAATCAGAGAGGTTGGCAAAGCGAGAGACAACCACAGAGTACGAACAATGACGATCAATACCCATCAGTAATA
>NC_134779.1:33494285-33509285 GCF_046742065.1 Oratosquilla oratoria | reverse complement strand
AGAACATTGGTACAATAGGGACGCCAAACATTGAAAGACAAGGTTGAATACAAGGGAAAATTCGTTATGATCTTTGGTGTCCTACAGTCAATGGATGATGACAATCACACACGAAGACATCGTAAAAATGCTTAAAGGGATTAGATCCTAAAAAATAGGATTGGATAATTGTTTATGGGATTGAATTCCTCTTAAAGGGTCTGAATCCTTTAAAAAAAATCCAACCAACTTAAGAGGTACCCGACCTCATTAGAAAGGATCCAAACCTTTTTAAGTGTTAAGACATCATGAAGTGTATGACCAAATACCTTTCAGATAACCTATCATTAACTGGCTTTAACAGCTAGAACAATGTCCGAACTTAGATTATTTCTCTCGATTTAGTTCACCAAGTGATCCTAGACTTTTGCACTAAAACCCAATAGGGTACAATTGGACACAAACCAAACAATACCCTACACCATAACTTAACTAGGGTTAAAAATCATGAAGAACATACACAGTAGGCGGGTGCGGTGTACCGCCTTGGGTGTATGGTCTGTGAAACGAAGGAGACCATAAGTTAGACACGAAAAAGACTTGTAACTTGGGTGGAAGAACAACACCAACGGGCAGCAAGACCCAAAGACCCAGCGTCAACCCTCCACACACACACCACGAAGCGCCAACACAACATTCATTGATTCAGAAACAAAACTCTGTACAGGAAAAACTGTAAGAAGAGGAGACTGTTCTTTGGGGGCATGGAGAACTAAAGAGAACAGCATAAACATACAAACATCAACATTAGTACAAGGAGCACAACTTGGCGAATTAGCACTTTGGAGTAAAGTCGTGTGTACATTTGATGATTCTACGAGTCAGGCACATCTCGTAAGAGGGAACGCGGCAAGTCTCGGCATTGCAGTTCCTCTCCCAGGTAGCACCTTGGGCTTATGTTTCACTATTCCCCAGAGTACCCCCCAAGACAACCTTGGACTAGGATCGAAACATCGAAACCTGATTTAGTGTCTGATGAGTTCGTTTTACTTTGATATGAATCTCAGACTCCAGGTCTTCACGAATATATATATATATATATATATATATATATATATATATATATACACATATACATATATTCCCCTGAAGATGTGAAATACATGAAAGCTTGGGAATTACGTGTTTCTTGTTTTCCTTAGTAGTAACCAACAAATTATTGGATCATGTGCGAGTTTTGTGATTTATCTGCATCTATATATATATATATATACATATATATATATATATATATATATATATATATATATGTGTATGTGTGTGTGTGTGTGTGTGTGTGTGTGTGTGTGTGTGTGTGTGTGTGTGTGTGTGTGTATATAATATATATATATATAAATATATAATATATATATTTGTGTATGTGTAATCATATGTTTTTGTGCACTTATGCACTTAACAAAAGCGTATGCATTTATATCTACCTGTGTATATATTATTGTGTGAAAGAACTATTTTCCCAAGTAATCAGAATTAGGCAACAGGTACTAAGATCCCTTCTGATATCAAAATGAAAAAAAGACAAAGACGAAAAAATACGAGAAAGACATCAAGACGGACGTGAGGTATTTTCTTTGTGTTTTTTTATTCATGTAATAATTTTGTTTGTTTATTAATTTATTATTATTATTATTATTTTTGTATACCCAAATATATACACACTCCCAAATACTCACTCACCTTCTTTGCCTCAGTGTGTATTGAGTAAGTAAATAAAAAAAGAAACACTAAATAAAGGAATTTTAGCTGATACATGCATAATGGTGTCCACTTTATATCCAACATATATATATATACATATATATATATATATATATATATATATATATATATATATATATATATATATGCAAAGTAGACCACTTGGAAAAAGAAACTAACGAAGCAGAGCGCTTTCGTATATTACATCTTCAGTGAAGATGTAATATACGAAAGCGCTCTGCTTCGTTAGTTTCTTTTTCCAAGTGGTCTACTTTGCATAAGTGAACACACGTACCCGTGTTCTTATTAGCATATATATATATATATATATATATATATATATATATGCATATATATATATGCATATATATACATATATATGCATATATATATATATATATACGTATATGTATATATATATATATATGAACGCTAGTAATCAATTTGTGCAAAATAAGTCAGCATATATCTTGTTCTATTTGTAATCGGAAAAATGAATTAATTTCATAAACTGGATAACATTAAACTTGTAAAAATGTGATTTACGTTAAATGTCCTATTAATTTTAGTAATAAGAGAAATGGAAAATTAAGGTCATTGTACATGTGTGTATGTGAGCGTGTGCGTGTGTGTATATGTCTGTGTGTTTGTGTGTGCGTGTATGCATCTATGTGTGCGTGTATGTGAGTATTTGTGTGTGTATGTGTGTATGCCTGTATGTGTGCGTGTATGTGGGTATTTGTGTGTGTGTGTGTGTGTGTGTGTGTGTGTGTGTGTATGTGTGCGTGTATACGGGTATTTGTGTGTGTGTAAGTATTGGTTTCTATGCTTGCACAAATCTCAGTTGGGTGTGTTGCGTGTGTGTATGTGTGTGATTCACCATGGTCTTAGATCACGTGCTGGACCCGGAAGAGAGCTCAGAGCTCATATATGTATGTGTGTGTGTGCATAAGAAAGATACTTTTAGATGATGTGCGTATTGTAGCGCTTGTAGATGAAGAGAGTGGACATAAGAAGAGGAGAAAGAGAAGCCAAAGAAATTAAAAAAAAAGAGGAAGAGAGGAAGAGAGGAAAGAACGGAACCTAGAGAACGATGAAGAAGAGAAAGGTAGAGTTGCATGTACTTAGGGCACAGGTGACCCAATGCCAGAACGCGTCACTAAACACTGAGTCCGCTTTCACACTAGCGTTTCCGTACGCGCGTTCGGGTGCGCCGCGTTTTATCTTTCAGTGGAGTTCAACGGGACCGCAAAACGCGTCGTGTGAAAGGCCCCATCGAACTCCATTGAAAGTAAGAACGCGACGCACCCGAACGCGCGTACGGAAACGTTCGTGTGAAAGCGGCCTGAAGAGGTAAGGTGTGTCTTTAAACCGGCGCCATATTTGATTACACAAGAATGGAGGAGACTGTAAGAGAACATAGGGAGTCCCACGTCCCTTACCACCTGACTTCACTATCTATAAAGTTATCTAATGTTTTCTTAAAACAAACAGTTGTTTCATAAGACCATAAGGATGAGGGAGACTACAAGAGACCATAAGGCCTATACTAGACAGTTAAATGTCTCTTACCACCTTTCATTCCTATCTATGAAGTTATCAAATGTTTTTTTAAAACAATCGGTTGTTTCGTAAGAACATAAGATTGGAAGAGACTGCAAGAGACCATAAGGCCTACACTACGCAGTTCCATGATGTCTAATCGTCTCTTAAAACAACCAATTGTCTCGTAATAACATAAGAATGGAAGAGACTGCAAGGGACCATAAGGCCTACACTAGGTAGTTCCATGTCCCGTACGACCCGTCGTCACTACATAGTTACTAAGTCTATTTATTGCGTGATATTCTCGAAAAGGTTATCTGTGGAGCGAGGATATTGGTCCCTGTCGTTACAAGTAATGGGAATGATTGAGATTGAGGCAATTTTTTTTTTTTTTTTTTTTTTTTTTTTTTTTTTTTGTATGATACGTTTCAAGATTAATATGTATACCGCGATATTGGACTGATCTATTTGATTCTGTCCTCATATATATATATTATTTTTTCTTAATATTCTTTTTTTCTTAATATCTGAATACTCAGAGGCTTCACCTTTTATCTGTTTATTTATTTATTTAACTATATTTAGAAAGCTTGACCGAGTATGATAAAAAAAAAAAAAAATCCTGATCACATTTCCTAACCATTTCGACCTTTGTTCTTGAAAAACATAAAGTGAGTTACACACGCCAGGAGGCGCTGATTATCTGCGGCCGAAACCGTGACCTTTGCCCTGTTATGCGCTTTGGGGGACTGTTGGGGATGTGACAGCTAACTACTACCACTGCTGGGAATCAGAGAGGAGTGCGGGATTCGAACCCGCAAACTAAGCAAATGCGAGACCAGCACGCTACCGATTGCGCCACAAGATTTGGACTCCGTTGCATCAAAATCGTGATAGACAAACACACAAGCAGACATGTACAACAAAGAGCTATTCATACAGACATATACATACACGTGTGCATGCAAGTATACATACATGTATGCATACATGTATGCGTGCTTTTGTGTGATCGTGCGTATGTGCATATGCGCGCGTGCATGTGTGTGTATGTGTGGATATGTATGTGTATATGCGTGAAGATATACATATGCATATATTTGTGTGTAGATGTATAATATATATATATATATATATATATATATATATATATATATATATATATATTAATATATATATATTTATATATATTATATATATATATATATATATATATGCGCAGATTGATCACTAACAACGCACGTGATCCAATTTTTTTTGCTGGTAACCACAAAGGAGATCGGAAAGAAACAGTAATCCCCCAAGCGCTTTCGTGTTATTCCAATCTTCAGGGGAATTATGTTAATAACACGAAAGCGCTTGGAAATTACAGTTTCTTTCCAATTTCATTTGTGATTACCAGCTAAAAAAAAAAATATATATATATATATATATATATATATATATATGTATATATATGTATATGTATATATACATATGTATATATATATATATATATATATATATATATATATATATATAAACACATAATCGTGTGTCAATTATATACCTTAAGTATAACTGTATATGAATATGTATAATCGTGTATAATTGTTCAGTGCTTGTGCGTATGCATGCATGGATGTATGTGTACATGATTGTATGTATACATGTGAGTTTGTATACTTTTGGATCTATGCACATGAATGTGTAAACATGAGTGTATGCAAATGAATGTACTCGTATATTCATGGGCATACAGTATATATACTTTGGTAAAGTAGGTAAGAGACTCATTGTAGAGAGAGTGTAGAAGTCACTGACCAATTTATTTGCGTATTGAGAATACAGGGATATGTTTTTGGAAGTATAGATCAGATATGAAAGAATACAAAGGACAACGTTGTAGAGCAGCGGTTCTCATTAGGGGTGAAATTCACCCCCAGGGGGGAATTTTGGGATTTCTGGGGGTGATCTGTGACCACAGTCAGCTTACGGGGTGAGGAAAGCAATTATAGGTTTTGGCCTATCTGGCCTGTCACCTGGGCTGGATTTATACTAATTTGGGGAAAATATATACTAATTTGGAAAAAATAAAAGGGTTTTTAGTGATATTTGCATATTATTTAGAATGCATCTTTTGAAACAGACAATCTTGGAAAGGAGTGGGGGAATGACATTCTGACAAATGGTGAAAGGGGTGAATGGGCCAAGTGAGGCTGAGAACCCCTGTTGTAGAGGAAATAATTCTTTTCAAGAAAGGCGAAGGATCCATAATCCAGGCGTCTGTTTGTCTTGAAGCAAATAAAGGAGAAATGGAGGAAGAGGAGTGAGTGGATATAAATGTAATTTTTAGACTTAGAAAAGGCACGTGAGTATTCAGTGGAGAGATTTATGGAGCACGAGGCAGTGAAGAGTATATACAGAGACCTAATGACATGATTAAGGTTACATAGCGAAGAGACAGGGACGTGGAAGGGGTGTGTTATGTCTCCAGAATTGTTCAGTGTTTACATTTAGAGAGAGATGGGCGAAAAAAGTCTCGACAAATCGTTACTGATAATTACGTCGAGAATCTTTTCACTATCCACTTTTGCTAACGACTTTCCAAATAACTTGTAATCATACTTCCTGTTATTTTTACCTATGTGCATAACCTTGCATTTACTTGTGTTAAATTTCATTAGCCACTTTTCAGACCATTGCTGTAGTTTATCTAAATCTTCTTGAATATATAATTGGTTTAAGTGATCATTTGCCATTCCGCACAGTTTTGTATCATCAGCAAATTTGGAGACAATAGATTTCAGTCCGTGGTCAATATAGTTTATATATACTATGAATAGAAGTGGCTCAAGAACGGAACCCTGAGGAACTCCACTCATAACATTTTTCCATCCAGAAGTCTTGCCATTTAGAACAAATGTTTTAAAAGTCTCGACAATGTAAATGGGATCTTGAGCGAATTTGGAGGAGAGAATGTCACAGTGATAGGTGATCGGAGTCCTAAAATAAAGATTTAACAAAGAAAAAGTGAAAACAAGAAAGTGTGGAGACCCTGGAAGAGTGGAAGGAGAAAAGTGGAATAGTAATTCTTGAAAGATGATTATCTTCTTGTTGTTGTATATTAAAAGTTTATTTGTCGTAGGATGCTATAGTTCAGGGGTGACCAACCTTTTGTGAGATATGATTTACTCTTTCTATAGTTACCCTGATGCTATCTACCAGCCTAACACAGGATTAGTCTGTCTTTATGAATATAATTGTATGTTACTCAGACATGTCCATTATTATAAATACAAGCATAACTTATTCCCAGAAAAAAGGAGAAATACAACAATCCAAATATCGTGAGTACTTGGATATGCTATTGCAGCTATTTACATGACAGCTTCTGAAGGATGAATTATTAACAGGTATAGTAATGTGATCGACTTAAAACAGGCTTGTGATCGACTTGAAACAGGTTTGTGATAGACTTGGTAGTTAAGTGTTATTTTATGTATTTATTCATTTATTCTTTATTTGTTTTTAAGAGCGTCCCACCTTCCCCATCTGGTTTTGAGAGTTAGATCAACATTCGAGGAATGTTTTTTTTGCAATGTATATGTGTGCATATGTGTACATTTCGTTTGTGTATGTGTGTGTGTACGTACTTGTCCGTGCGTGCGTGCGTTTGTGTGCATATTGTGTATATTTGCTTTGTATATGTCTATGAACATACTTTGTGTATGTGTGTGCATGTATGTTCATGCTTCAGATATGTGTGCGCATGTGTATATTTCGTTTGTGTATGCGTGTGTGTACGTACTTGTGCGTGCGTGCGTGCGTTTGTGTGCATATTGTGTATATTTGCTTTGTATATGTCTATGAACATACTTTGTGTATGTGTGTGTGTGTGTGTGTGTGTGTGTGTGTGTGTGTGTGTGTGTGTGTGTGTGTGCAGATATGTGTGAATTCTTACATGTAGGTGAGTTTGTATGTGTGCGTGCGTGCTTATCTACACCGTGAATGTACAATTATTTTTCCACTTAGAAAATCTAATCAGTATAAGCGTTGACTTAGATTCTAGAAGCAAGTATTATGTTAGTATCACTTGTCTAGATTGCACTGGTTGAATTAGTATTACTTTTGTGCAGTTTTCTAGAAATAACCCCATAAGTATCATTGTTAAATTGATTTTCATTTATCTATTTTATCTATTCTTATCTATATCATCTAATTATTTAATTAATTTTATTGTATTCTATTTATTAATTGTATTCTGTTTTATTGATATATTGTATTTATTTGATTTCAGTCTTATTCATATATTTTTGTTTTGTTTTATTTGATTGATTTTTTTTTTTTTTTTTTTTTTTTTTTTTTTTTTTTTTTTTTTTTTTTTTAAGACCAGACAAGTAATTCACTCAAGGAGCAGAATCTAGATCACAAAATAATTTTCTAGAATTCACACTCGTTGTACATTACAATGTACTAATGGGGTTAGATTTCTAGAGACAGATACATTTTCTCTATTCGGAATGTCTCTAGTTCGGAACTTTCAAATATTCGGAACAAAAACACATTTCGGAAATATTCACCAGAATATTAGGAAACGCTTCAAGTATCTGGGCTTTTCTAGATTTGGATTTTTTCCGTACCGAATGTTAGAGAGAAATTCAGATTTTTTTTTTTTTTTTTTTTTTATAAATTCCGGCTTTTTGATAGAAATTGCGGATAATTTTTTTTTTATACAAATTCTGGATATTTTTTTTTATAGAAATTACGGACTTTTCAAGATTTTTTTTCGTTTCAAAATTTAGAGAGAAATTCCGATTTTTTAATGGAAATTCCGGATTTTTTTTTATAGGAATTCAGATTATTTAGATAGAAATTTCACTTTTTTTATCGAAATTCTTTTTTTATATAGAAATTCAGATTTCTTTTATAGAAATTCCGAATATTTTACAGATTCCGAATTTGACACAGGAATGCCGGTTTTTTTTTTTTTTTTTTTTTCTAGTAATTCCGAATTTCTAAGAGAACTTCCGAATTTTACAGAGAACCTTTTACAACAAGCTGGAAATTATGAGAAAGAGTGCTCGGTGGAGGTTTCTTACCTTGATGGCAATACTGCTGATTTTCCCTTCCCTTTTGTCTGGTGCCGGCGGTTTCTTGCCGCCATCCCCGGACCCGTCGCCGAGGATGATGTTGACCACAGCGTACTCCATGAGCGCCATAAACACGAAACTGTAAGCGCCCACAGGGGGGAGATCAGATATCGGGAGCTTAAGAACATTGATGCTATTGTTATTATCTTTTTTATTATTATTATTATTGAGTTGTTGTTATTATTGCTGTTATTGTTATTATTGTTATTATTATTAATGTTATTGTTGTTGTTGTAGTCGCTATTATTACTATTGTTATTATTATTATTATTATTATTATTATTATTATTATTATTATAATTATTATTATTATTATTATTATTATTATTATTATTATTATTATTATTATCATTATTATTATTATTATTATTATTATTATTATTATTAACGTTATTATTATCACTATTGTAATAATTATGTTTGCATATATCATTTCAGTGTTATCACATTATTACGCTCTATATTTGATGAACAACTATTGTTATCAAGATTGGTAATATATTAATTTCTAAGTTGTTTTACTTAGAAATTTAGAATCTAAGAACACATGACTTCTCAAAAATCCGAATTAATTTATCCTAGACCTAAAACTAGATTCTTTAATCAAGGTTCGACCGCTTCAACCAAAACAAACAGCATTCGAGTAAAACAAAACAAACCTAAAATTTCATTCATAGGATGACTTTGTTACAGTTCACAACGAAGAGAAAGATAAACGTATAGGGTACTTATCCGTACACAGTGCACGAGGACATGAAGGCGTCTATAGTCTTTATATAGGATACAGGGGGGAGGGCGGCCTGGGACTTCGCGTGCTGCGTCGAAAGGGTCAGAAGTGAGGTCACGCCAAGTGTGACCCGAGCTGGGGCGATCTCGGGCTTGATCCAGAAGGATACCCACTGCAGAAGAAGGCGCAGAAGAAGGCGTTGAGTGGACGAAGACGGGATACAGGTGGTTCAGGAAGATGAATGAGATTGTTAGTTGTACAAGGAAAAGCAAGGCTCGCGATACACACACACACACACACACACACACACACACACACACACACACACACACACACACACACACACACACACACACACACACACACACACACACACACACACACACAGAGCATTACCCATAGGTCGGTCATATATGAGCTCTGAGCTCTCTTCCGGGAGGGAAATAGCTGTCGATCACGAGTCCAACACCTGGTCCAAGACCATGGTGAATCACACACACACACACACACACACACACACACACACACACACACACACACACACACACACACACACACACACACACACACACACACACACACACACACACACACACACACACAGCATTACCCATAGATCGGTCTTATATGAGCTCTGAGCTCTCTTCCGGGAGGGAAATAGCTGTCGATCACGAGTCCAACACCTGGTCCAAGACCATGGTGAATCACACACACACACACACACACACACACACACACACACACACACACACACACACACACACACACACACACACACACACACACACACACACAACTCGTGGCGCAGTGGTAGAGTTCCCGGCCGTCACTACGGCGGTCCGGGTTCGAATCCCGGCACGGGGTGAAATAAATTCAATATCGCTGCGCTGCAAGTTGTTACTTCAACTCTCGTGGGCGGGGAGTTGTGTGTGTGGGTGTGTGTAAGGTCACAACATTACCCATAGATCGGTCATATACGAGTTCTGAGCTCTCTTCCGGGAGGGAAATAGATGTCGATCACGTGTCCAACACGTGATCGAAGACCATGGTGAGTCACAAGGAGAGCACGCGCGCGCACACACACACACACACACACACACACACACACACACACACACACACACACACACACACACACACATAAGGTGGCGCAGTTGGAAGAACGATGTACTACTAGCATGGTGGAGCGCGTAGTGCTTGGTTCGAATCCTCCCAAGGGCCGAAATTAATTTCGGTACAGCTGCGTTTCGGGTCGTTACTCTGACTCTCGTGGGCGGGGAGTTGGGGGTGTGTGTGTGTGCAAGGTCATAGCATTACCCATAGATCGGACCTACGAGCTCTGAGCTCTCTTCCAGGAGGGAAATAGCTGTCGATCACGAGTCGAACACGTGATCCAAAAGACCAAGTGAAGTGAAGTGAATACACACACACACACACACATGCACACACACATACACATATACACTGGAATTTCTGCAATATGAATAATGATGAATAATGTATCACCCGAGCGGAGAATATACAGATAGCATCGTTAAGATGACTAGGATCAGGTATTGAGAATGAGATTTCCTGCATTAGATTGTCTGAAAAGGCGGTTCTCAGAATTAGCACTAATTTCTAGAACTAGAAAGACATGCTTAGGAGCTGTGGTTGAAGTCCTCTCCTTTTTTATGGAGATTAAAGAAATTTGGAGTTTAAGAATACATTCTCTCTGTTCACGTTGAATACCAATAGATGGCTCTGGTATTCATGGTAAAGATTGTAAGGTCTCTCTCTCCCTCTCTCTCTCTCTCTCTCTCTCTCTCTCTCTCTCTCTCTCTCTCTCTCTCTCTCTCTCTCTCTCTCTCTCTCCGTCTCTCTCACTTTCACCTCAGCATTGTCTAGAAAGTACACATGCTAAAGTAATTTTTATAATATTTAGTTCCGATTTTTTAATTCATAGTAATGTTTCAACAAATTTATGCTAATAAATAATAGTAATAATTTCTGACTTACGAAATTATATGAAAAGTCTCCAAATAAGATATCTTGTGATTATGGGATTCTATCAGCAAACTCTTATGATAAAAATGTTCAACTTACGAACATTGATGATTAATTTCGACTTACGACTTCTTATATATTTTGACTTACGTTACCATATATTTCAATTTACGACCTTGATGGTTAATTTCGACTTACAACCTCTTATAAATTTGACTTACGATCTCATATATATATATATATATATATATATATATATATATATATATATATATATATATATATATATATATATATATATATATATATTTCGACTTACCTTTTACCTATTTCGACTTATGGCCTTTTACATGTTTCGAGTTACGACATTTTACATATTTTTATTTACCTTTTACATATTTCGACTTACGACCTTTTTATAACAGATTTCTAATTACGGACATGATGGCTATATATTTCGACTTGCGACCTTTTACATGTTTCGGCTTACGACCTTTAACACATTTTGCTCTACGACCTTTTTCCATATTACGACTTACGACCTTTTTAAGATAACAGGTTTCTACTTACGGACATGATGACGATGAGACACGTCGGGATGTAGGTGTGGAATACGTAGTATCCGAGACGCCTCTTCAGCTTGAAGATAACTTCGAGACAAGTGAAGTTACCTGCGAGGGAAGGGCGTGTCAGGAGGGAGTCAATAGATCGTGCCACGGAGAGGGGGGGTTGGGGTGGGGGGATGGGGGTTTGGACATTTGTCTTGAGTGATTGAGTCATTTTATCTATCTACTTATCTATATGTTTATGTATATTTATCTTAAATTTGTTAATTTGTATTATTTTTGTTATTATGATTATTATTGTTATTGCTATTGTTACCAATATATTTATTATGTATTGTTACTATTATTTTTATTATTATTATTATTATTATTATTATTAATATTATTATTATTATTACTATCATTATTATTATTATTATTATTATTATTATTATTATTATTATTATTATTATTATTATTATTATTATTATTATTATTATTATTATTATTATTATTATTATTATTGTTATTGTTATTATCATTATTATTGTTACTCGTATTATTGTTGTTCCTCTACCTCCTCCCTCTCACCCCTCCCTCTCACCCCTCCCTCCCACCTCTCCCTCTCACCCCTCCATCTCCCCCTCCCTCATCCTCCCTCTTCTCTGTGATCAAAATCTCGTGCTTTCTACCAAGAGATGCCCTCACCTCCCTGTTAGTATAAAACATCTAGTATGCCTCATTATATTCAAGAGGGCTCTCTCACTCCCCTTCTCTCTCTCTCTCTCTCTCTCTCTCTTTCTTTATCTCTACTTCTGTTGTAGTGTTACTATATTCATGTACTTCAAACACTTTACATCTAGTTTTTATGTTATCTTATATTTACATTATTCCATTTTACAAGGAATTCAAGGAATTTATTCCTTTTTCACTCACACTTTTTCACTCTGCGTGGAGCAGTGGGTAACGTCCCTGCCTTGAAACGCGGAAAGTCCGAGTTCGATCCCCAGTAAGTGCTAAACACTTTCATAGCTTTCCAATGGCGGATATTAGAGGTGCGGTAGACGAGTTTTGTATATATGGTCGAGCTGGTTAAACTGATTTCAAACTTCATTCACAACCATAACCATTCAAACATACCAAAATCACATACAACCCTTCTCACTATACATACAACCTTTATATCCAAGCCGGATTAAGCCACCATGATGATGTACAGGGGATAGGCCGGGCCTGCAGTGGACCCCACCAGCGACTTACGCCATCCTCACCTGTGGAGTAGACTTGGGTACAGTCGGATGTGATGTTCTGGATGATGTTCTGTTGCGGAAGTTCAATGCTCTCATCCACAACCAGAGGAACATCGGGGTCCCACTCGAAAACAAGCTCCTCCGTTGTGTGGGACACTGCAAGAACACACACGAGGATGAGGTTGATAGACGATGGTAACATCATTGTGGTGCATTGTGAGGTTGATAGACGATGGTAACATCATTGTGGTGTATTGTTTGTGTGAGCAAATGGGCGGGTTACGGGAATGAACTCTCAAAGGAAGAAGCGGCCTTGAATTATAAAAAAGGTTATGTGTGTATCCATAAAGAGAGACCTTTGGGAATATAGTCTGGAATAAATTAAGGTTAAGATTTCTCTGTTTTCCCACCCTTGTCAGCCTGCCACGATCTCTCCCTCCATCTCTCTCTCTTTCTCTCTCTCTCTCTCTCTCTCTCTCTCTCTCTCTCTCTCTCTCTCTCTCTCTCTCTCTCTCTCTCTCTCTCCACACAAACACACACACAGATATATATATATATATATATATATATATATGTATGTGTATATATATATATATATATATATATATATATATGTATGTATGTATGTATATATGATATGTAGAGAGAGAGAGAGAGAGAGAGAGAGGGAGGGAGAGAAATCGTGGCAGGCGTATTATAATTTGTTGGAAAAGTTTGGTAAGTATAAAAAGATCATGAGAGGCCCTATACCTTTATGTTTGAAACGCAAAGGTTACAATCAATGTATACTGCCAGCAATAATCTACGGATGTGGGACATGCTAAGGAGTGCACAGAGAAGAATGAAGAGATCAATGGTGGGAATAACGCTGAGGGACTGAAAGAGAGCAAATCGGGTGAGAGAGCAGACGAGGTCAAAGATATTGCGCAGGCGGCAAAAGAGAGGAAGTGGAATTGTGCAGGTAAGTTAGCGCGAACGACTGATGACCGATGGAGCAAGAGTGTTACTGAGTGGACGCCGCGAAGTGGTAAGCATGCAAGAGGGAGACCAGACAGAAGGTGGAGAGACGAGATATAGAAGTTTGCAGGAGTGACGTGGCAGAGGTTGACGCAGTTGTGTGAGTCATGGAATGCTATGAAAGAAGCCTTTGTTTAGAAGTGGACTCAGGATGGCTGAATTTATACACATACACACATACACACACATGCACACACACACACACATTCGTCTTCGTCTTCCTTCTCTTTCTCCTTCCCCGCTACCTTTGCTTTATCATCCTTATCCTCCTTCATCTTCTTCCTTTTTTTCCTCTACCCTCTGCCTTCTTTTCTTCCTCCTGTTCTCCCTCTTCCACATTTTCCTTCTCTGTCTTTGTCCTTTTCTTCCTTTCCCTCCCTCTTTTTCTTACTCTTCTTCCTCCCCTCTACCTATTGACCCTCTTCTCCCTCCTTATCATCTTCCTCCTTATGTTCTCGCGGCACTGTCCAGCCTTTGAAGATCTCACGCGCCACATAGCCCCCCTCCCCCGCCGCCTCCACCCTTGACTAGTCTCTCGTCAACCACGATAACATTAAGGTTCCAAGTAGGGCTCCCCATCGAGCGCAGTACGGGATCGTCGGTTGGTTGTCCCTCGGCGGAGTTCCACAACTTAAACAACCCATGGCTTATCGCTCCTTCAAGAAAGAAGGGAGAAAGAGGGAAGGGAAGGGAAGGAGGAGGGGAGGGGAGAGGAGAGAGGGAAGGTGGAGGGGAGGGAGAGGGAGGGAGGAGGGGAGGGTAAGGGAGGGAGGAAGAAGGAGGAAAGGGACGGGAAGGAGGGGGAGGGTAAAGGAGGGAGGGAGGGAGGGTAAAGGAGGAAGGGAAGGAGGAGGATAAAGGAGGGAGTGAAGGAGGAAGGGAGGGAGGAGGAGGGAAGGGAAGGGAGGAATGAAGGCAGGGTAAAGGAGGGAGGGAAGGAGGAAGGGAGGGAGAAGGAGGGAAGGGACGGGAGGGACGGAGGTAGGGTAAAGGAGGGAGGGAAGGAGGAAGGGCGGGAGACGGAGGGAAGGGACGGGAGGGACGGAGGTAGGGTAAAGAAG
>NC_134779.1:33349019-33474019 GCF_046742065.1 Oratosquilla oratoria | reverse complement strand
AGTATGTCTCATCGCAGAGCTTCTGAATGGTCTCCTGTTTAAGTTTCGAGTTCTTCTTGCCCATGGTGACGAAGGCTCTGCAGGAGGAGTACGAAGAAGGGAGGACGAAGGGTCTGAGACCGCCGAAGAGATGAGGGCCGAAGTCGGGTCACTTCAGAAGACGATGGACTCTCTCATGATGTCCAAATTAAAGAAAAAAAAAGGGCCTCACGGTTTTAACCAGGTTGACGAGGAGATTTCCTCCTGCAGATGATAAATCCGCAGGGGGATTGGGTCAACTAAAAAAAAAAAAAAACTCTATACTAAAAAAAAAAGACAATCACTTTTTCTCTTTTCTTTTCTTTCTTTTCTTTTATTTATATTTTTCCTTTTTTTTTTTACTGGATTGAGATCACCGCTTACTGTAATGCTGCCATGACTTCCTTCAGACTCACAGAGGAACCACCTCGACAGGAAACGACTTTGGGAGTCCCAGTGTAACAACTACCGAAGAGTAAAGACTCCACGCCGACTTCGTACTCCCGTCACACTTTCACACCGTTTCCGAGGACTCCCCCCCGCGAAATACTCCTAAAGGGGGGGGAAGATTGTGGGGGAGGGGATGGTTCTTATTAAGATACCAGCCGAAAGCACTAGTGGAGGAACTTCAATCTTTCACGCATCGCACCTGGACACGATCCCCGCAAACGCGTGCTTAGACACCACCACCTGTTCCGACAACCCCACGGAGGTCGACTAGGAGCCCAGCCTCGTGAGGGAAGGTGGGGGGTGTGGGAAGTAGGAGGAGTAGGAGGAGGGGAGAAGGGGGAGGGGCGAATACCAGAGGGGACCCACAAGACCTTGCGTGACTCGAGTATCGTTACGTGGCAAGCCGATCGCAGGGAGGCTGGCACGAAACTGACACGCTACGGACTCCACTCCCGAGACCCAGCAGGAGCAGCAGCAGCAGCAGCGGCGGCGGCGGCGGCGGCAGCAGCAGCAGCAACCCCACGTTCCGCAGTGCCCAGGACCAATCCCCCCCGCCCAAGGGGAGGTTCCCGAAGTGTGCCATGGAACGTGCCCGTGGCCATCGTGTAGAGTGCCACCAGGTGCCCCGTGCCAGGAGGGTTGAGGGTCAGGTGGTTAGCGAGAACGTGGCACGGCGTCGACCTGAATTGGAGCCCATGGCGAGCGATGGCATCTTCCAAGTCAATCGCGCATTCGAACTCCTCCTCCTCCTCCTCCCCCTCATCCGCATCCTTTTACCCTCTTTTCTCCTCATTCTTATTTTTTCTAAATATCCTCCTCCTCCTCGTACTTCTTCTCCTCCTCCTTTCCTTCTTCTTTCAGCCTCCTTTAATTCTCCTCCTCCTCCTCTTCGTCCTCCTTTTTCTACATTTTCGACTCCCCTCTTCTTTCCTCCCCCACTTTTTTTATATTCTTCCTTCATCTCCTCTTCTTCTTCCTCCACCCCCTCTTCTTCCAGCCTCCCTTAATTCTCCTCCTCATCTTCCTCTTTCCCTTTTCTTTCGTCTTCCTTCTAATATTTTTCCTCCTTATATCCCCCTCCTCCTCTTCCTTCTTCTTCCTCCTCCATCACCATTTCTTCCTCCTCCTCCTCCACCTCCTCCTCAAATCCCTCCATTCACTACTTGCGGCCGAGGTTAATGTAACAGCAATTCGATCCCTGCGACGCCAGCGAGTTGGACCAAGGGCATGATTCATTGAATTCTACGCTACAAAGTCCTCTGTAAGGGACACTGCTCTAGCCTTCTGATAGGGGTAGTTCGCGACGTTAAACCCAATCAATTAATCTCTCCTTTCTTTTTCTCCTCCACTTCCTCCTCCTCCTCCTCCTTCCCCCTCATCCCTCCTTCCTCCATCTCCTCCCTATTGTTCCCTGCAACTGGATGACCTCCTCCATGCAGGATTTTAATGCTCGTCATAAAAAAATGATGATAATGATGATGATGGTGGTAATGGTGGTGGTGGTGATGATGGTGGTGGTGGTGATGATGGTGGTGGTGGTGATGATGATGGTGGTGGTGGTGATGATGATGGTGGTGGTGGTGATGATGGTGGTGGTGGTGGTGGTGGTGGTGATGATGGTGGTGATGATGGTGGTGGTGATGATGATGGTGGTGATGATGGTGGTGATGATGATGGTGGTGGTGGTGATGATGGTGGTGGTGGTGATGATGGTGATGATGATAATGATGATGATGGTGATGATGGTAATGATAATGATGATGATGATGGTGATGGTAATGATGGTGATGATGATGATGCTAATGGTAATAATACTATTGATAAAGATAATAATGATAATGATAATAGTAATAATAATGATAATAAAGATAATTAATAACAATGATGATAATAACAATAAGAAAAATAATCAAGTGAATAAAAATGAAACAAATTGATAAAACGAGAAGTACTCGGGAAGTGCAAACCTCCGCCAGGTCAAGAAACTGTCTCGCAATAAACTGTTTCTAAACTGTTTCTAGACAACATATTCTGGCATAGGAGAAGGCTCAAGTCAATCACATAAAGTGTTTGGATACTGTTGCGAAACATTGTTCCTGGACTGTTGCGAAACCACCCGGAAATATTGTTGTTGATACAGGCCCAAAGCACGCAAGATATGAAGATAAGTCAATGACAGGAACAATCGGCTTTTATTTTATTTTATTTTATTGTTTTATTTTTATTTTACTTTTTATTTATCTTTTACTTTTTATTTTATTTTTTTATTTCTTTATTTATTTACTTTTTTTTTTTGCTGTTTTTTCAATGATGTCTTAGCCATGAAGAATAGGGAATTTAATTAAGTGGAATGTATGTGATGACTTAAAAGTATTATCATTATTATCACTATTATTATCATTATCACCATCGATGTTAATATAATTTTTACTATCATTATTACTAGTACTCTAATTATCATTATTAATATTTGCTGCAAATCAATGGGAGGGAATGGATTTATGCCTTTTGACTTTGGCTACCTCCCTTGTATGGGGGAAAAACCCTTGGTATATATATTATTATTATTATTGTTATTATTACTATTATTACCACCATTATTATTTTCGTTATAATATTTATTATAATTCATTACAAGAGACAAAACAGATCGAGAAGGAATAAGAAAACAGTCTCTTCAGCTTCTCCTTACAAATGGAACACCGAGAAATGAAGTTCGATTTTCAAATGAAGTTAAACTACGTGAAAAGATAGATAAGATAACAAGGAACGAGTTGCGATAAAGTGATAAAAAATGATAAATTAAATATCACGGACTAAAATATCGGACGTTGTAAAAATCAGCAATGCTAGAGTAACCATGTAAGGATAAACTATTACTTAAGAACATAAGAATAAAGGAGACTGCAAGGGACCATAAGGCCTACACTAGGCAGTTCCATGTCTATTACCACCTACCATCCCCATGACAGCTTCCAAAGAGCAGCAAAACCCAGAAATGGGTTTGTGAATATAAATCGCCACAATAGTGACGATCATTGATTCAAAGTTAGATTAAGAACATAAGAATGAGGGAGACTGCAAGAGACCATAAGGCCTACACAAGACAGCTCTAAATCCATCACCACCTGTCATCCACATCCATAAAGTTGTCTAACCGTTTCTTAAAACAACTGATAGTTTCAGCGCTTACTACATGATTACTAAGTTTATATCATTCGTCGACCACCCTATTAGTAAACCAATTCTTGCCTATTTCCTTTTTAAATCTAAATTTGTCCAGTTTATAACAATTACTGAGAATCCTGCCCTGTTGTTTTAATATGATGACCTTGTTTGCATCACCCTTGTTAAAGCCTTTGATCCACTTGAACATCTCTATTAAATCACCCCGCACTCTGCGTCTTTCCATAGAGTGTAAGTTAAGGTGCCTAAGCCTCTCCTAGTAAGGCAAATTTCTGAGTCCATGTATCATTTTGGTAATCCTTCTCTGCACTGATTCTAGTGAATTTATGTCTATTCTATAGGACGGAGACCACAACTGTACCGCATAGTCAAGGATGGGTCTAACGATCGCGAGATAGAGTTTGATAATTACCTCTGCACTTCTATTCGTTACCGTCCTAGCAATGAAACCTAATGCTCTGTTAGTTTTATTCCCGGCGCTAATGCACTGTTTCCTGGTTTTAAGGTTTGGACTCACTAGAACTTCCAAGTCTCTCTCGCACTCAGTTTTCTCTAAAAGCGTGTTATCTAAGCTGTATCTATTTTCGGGGTTGTGTAGCCCTACGTTTAACACGCTACACTTGGAGATATTGAAGGTCATCTGCCATTTCACCGACCATGTGAATTTTTTTTTAAGATCATCCTGCAGAATCTCTACGTCGTCTCCTGACCTAATTTGGCGTCCTATTTTAGTGCCATTCGCGAATTTACTAACATCACTATTTATTCCGTCGTCTAAGTCGTTTATGTACACAATGAACAAGGGACCCATAACCGAGCCCTGGGGAACCCCACTAGTGACATTGCCCCACCTGGATTTTACTCCATTTATGGTGACCCGCTGTTTTCTGTTACTGATCGAAGCTCTAATCCATTCTAACACTTTTCCTCCTATGCCATGGGATTTGATTTTATTTAGTAGTCGCTGGTGTGGCACCTTGTCGAACGCTTTGCTAAAGTCAAGGTAAATCACATCGTAATTATCATGGTTATCTGACGCTTTATATACAAAGGATTACAAAGGCGGAGCATGCCGACAGGAGACCTTTTGATCCATATCTAGGTCGGACGCGAAAAAAAATCATATTAATAATAAAATAATAAATAAAAACTATGATAATGTAAATAACAAATAAAATACATAAATAAATGCATAGGTATAGTTAAATAATAAACAAACAGGTAAATAGTAAATGATAATAAATTGACATATAACTAATGATAAATGAAAATCAGACAGACAAATGATAACAAAACAAAAACAAATAATATAAGATAAATTATAATCATTACAGCATCTTACTTAGGTATTTATCTAAATGATTCTTAAAGCTTCGAACTGAACTACATTGCACTACCTGTGCAGGAAGTTTATTCCATTCATTAACTACACGGTTGGCAAAGTTGTTTCTACCTACTTCCAAATTGAATCTATTTCCGGACAGTTTGAGACCATTGTTTCTTGTCTGATTTTCATTCAATGTAAAAATTTGGTCACTTTTGATGTTGTCAATTCCCTTTAGAATTTTAAAGACCTGTATCAAGTCACCTCTGAGTCTACGCTTTTTTAGGGAAAACGGATTCATATGTTTTAGTCGATTTTCGTATGATTTATTTTTTATATTTGGAATCAGTTTTGTGGCTCGCCGTTGTACTTTTTCCAGTCTGTCAATGTCTTAATGAGATTCGGTGACCATACGGAAACAGCATATTCCAAATGTGGACGAACTAACGATTAGCTTGTTAATGAGTGATGGACTTTTGAAATCAAAAGATCGAGCAATCAGTCCTAGAATCTTATTTGCTTTCTCAGAGGCTGAAATACACTGCTTGGATGATTTGAGGTCGTTACTGATAATTACGCCGAGATCATTTTCACTATCCATTTTTGTTAACGAATTTCCAAATAACTTGTAATCGTACTTACTGTTATTTTTACCTATGTGCATTACCTTGCATTTACTTGTGTTAAATTTCATTAGCCACTTTTCAGACCATTGCTGTAATTGATCTAAATCTTCTTGAATATCTAATTGGTTTGAGTGATCATTTGCCACTCCGCACAATTTTGTATCATCAGCAAATTTGTGTATCCTCAACTGGCGTTGAGTAAATACATAACACTGAACTTAAGGCGGCGATACCAAACTCGTTATTACTTCTTTTCCTTTATTGGTTCACAATTTCTTCTATGGTTCTACACAATGTCAATCACTTCCTGGTTCTATACCACAATGCACTATGTTATTTCTCTGTACGTATCATCGGACCGACTCTCCTGCTCCCTGGTGCATCTACCTTTTTGATCAACGGAAGTGCTGACACAGCAAAAATAGGAGGCGCCAGCAAACGTATTTATATGGGTTTTTTACTGGGAATGTTTGGTTTCCCGCAAATAAACTATCATGTTCTTAATTACTAGTTATATGTTGTTTACAGTATATAATATTTCCAGGGGGGAAGGGTTCCTTATTATTTGGTTGTCGTGTGTTTTGTGAGTTAGAGGTTGACTGCACTTATGAGTGTGTTCGTGTGTGTGTGTGTTGGTGACACATGCAGGAAGTGCTTGGTCGGGAGCTGCTCAGTCAGCGAGAGTGGTGCCTGACAGTCGGCGGACAGTGAGTGAGTGAGGGAGTGAGTGAGGTGAGTGAGTGATATTACTCATCATGTATATGGTGGCGTATACATTTGGAAACAGTAAATTTTAGTCCATGGTCTATATCATTTATATGTACTATGAATAGAAGTGGCCCAAGAACGGAACCCTGAGGAACTCCACTTGCAACACTTTTCCATCCAGAAGTTTTTCCATTTAAAACAACTCTCTGTTTTCGACCATTCAACCAATTACTAGTCCAACCTAATAGGCTACCACTTATTCCATGCAAAGCTAATTTAGTAAGTAGTCTTTCGTGTGGGACGGTATCAAAAGCTTTTGCAAAGTCTAGATATACTAAATCTATATTGTTTCTTTTGTCATAATTCGAGATAACTGTGTCGTAGAATTCAAGTAAGTTAGTCACACAAGAACGTTTCCGTCTGAAACCATGCTGGCTATCATTTATCAAACGGTTACTTTCTAAATGATGTTTGATAGCATCTCTGATGATAGTTTCCATTATTTTTCCTACGATTGAAGTCAAACTTATAGGCCTATAGTTATTTGGTTTCTTTTTGTCACCTTTTTTGAATATGGGAGTAACGTTAGCTAACTTCCATTCTCTTGGTACATCTCCGGATATGATGGATTTCTTGAAAATAATTTCTAATGGAACAACAATCTCATTTTTCATTTCCTTTAAGATTCTTGGATGCCAACCGTCAGGCCCTGGTGTTTTATTAACTTTGAATTTATCTATACACCATTTATCTTTTTATTTTGTTATATTTACCGTAGTGAGTAAGTTTACCCTAGACTTTTCACAAGTTTCAGTTTGGAGTTCACTTTGAGGTGTTTCGTCTACGAATACCGAGCTAAAATAATTGTTTAAGATATTACACATTCCTTCATTTGAATATTCAAGTTGACCGTCAGCAAATAATAGTGGACCAATGTGATTCCTAACAACCTTTTTATCTCTAATGTAACTATAGAATTCTTTGGGATTCTCTTTGGATTTATCAGCGATTTTCATTTCGTATTGTCGTTTTCTTTTTCTTATTGTCTTTTTTAAATCTCTCTGTATTGATACATAACTTTCATAGTCATTTGATGCACCCGAGCACTTATATTTCTTATAAGCCTGTTTCTTTTTAGTAATACTTTTTTCAGTTTCTTTGTCGAGCCACTTTGGGCGAGACTGATTTGGGGGACGTCTGTCCTTAAAAGGAATGTAAGTTTGAATCATCTTAGTGAGCGTATTTT
The DNA here is from genome assembly GCF_046742065.1 of Oratosquilla oratoria. Taxonomy (NCBI): domain Eukaryota; kingdom Metazoa; phylum Arthropoda; class Malacostraca; order Stomatopoda; family Squillidae; genus Oratosquilla; species Oratosquilla oratoria. The sequence goes on along the minus strand of NC_134779.1, from coordinate 33,466,461 downwards.
GAAATATTTCCCACATCTGATCTACAGGTCTTTAGTTTAATTTTGCCTCCCAATCTGTAAGCTGAAGCTCCTGACGTAGTCCTATGAACTGAGCTTTACTGAAATCGGGTATTTTAGAAACACAAGTATCTATTCTAAAATTGTTTAGGAGTTTGAATCTAAGTTGTGATCGCTATTTGCAACAGATTTACCGACTTCTACATCAGTTACCATGCTTTCGCGGCTAGTGATCAATAGATCGAGTAAGTTTCCATATCTTGTGGGCTCTTTTACATGCTGAATTAAGTAATTGTCACCAAGAAAATCAATCAAGCGACTACCTATATGGCCATGTTCAAGGGTCATCCAATCAATGTCAGTAAAATTGAAATCACCCATTATCAATAAATCCCGGTTGCAGAAACTAGACAGTTCTTGAAATAACAGTTTGTCGTCTGCTGATGATAATGTCTTTGGCCTATATATTACACCTATATTCATTTTTTTGTCCATTTGTTTGGGTTAACTCAACCCACAAACTATCGTATGCATCCTGTTTCACTTTCTCTAAAATACAAGCGTGAACATTGTTTTTAACGTACAACAGAACACCCCCACCTTTCTTGTGGTTTCTATCCTGATGAAAGTGTTTAAATCCCGCAATATTAAATTCAGCATCAAATTCTGTACCATTTAACACAACCGCATTAAATAAAGGATCAGCCAAAGAAATAATTAACAAAAGTAAAGATAAAAATAAGAATGATAATAAATGTAATAATGAAACCAAATATATTACAGTACCAAACTCTAATGTCAATTCATACTTAGACACTTTTCTCCTAAAAGCGGGCATTGAAATAGCCAGGACGTCAGGTAACAAAGTAGGACATTTGGTAACACGTAGATACAATAATTCCACTAACAAAAACAGCTTTGTTTATAAAATCCCGTGTAAAAGCTGTCCCTCTTCATATTTTGGTGAATCAGGTCGCGGACTTAATAAAAGGATAAATGAACATAAGGTCTTGATCACAAAGCTAACAACTCTTAAAAAAAAAGAATTAGTTGTTAGCTTTGTGATCAAGACCCTGCGGGTCGAAACGTTAAAGCGTGACATTCCTCGTCTGCTTCTTCCACCTTCAGTCTTATATGTATATATATATAAAATAGAAAAATTTGTGGAATCGGATTATATATATATACATACACACACACACACACACACATATATATATATATATACATATATATACACACACATATATATATATATGTGTATATATATATATATATATATATATATATATATATATATATTAGAAAAACTCTTGTAGAATCGGATTAGAAAATGGGAGGGCGTCAACTGATCCCTAGAAGTTAGAAAATGGTTGATACGAGGGAAAACTATACAAATCTAATCTAACTCACCCTTACCTTAGCTAGTCCCCCCACACCAAGGCCCCCGTTTCTAAAGCAACTAACCTAACCTAATAGAACAAGACCAAATCAGCCCTAATTTAATCTTCCTAATCAGTAGTAGGCTCGACATAGATATACAAATATCTGTATCCTTCAAGATATCATATTAAAGAAAAAAAAATAATAAATTTCTATAAAAAAAAAAGGTGAATTTTTAAATCACGCTTGCGTTGTTCGTTTTGTATCAAAACCCGCCTCGCAGCGCAGTGACGTCACGTATGGGATAAAATTCAAATTTGAATTCTCGCCAAGAAAACGGTTGAGAAAGAATCATTGTAAATACCTATTGGATTGTTGTTTCTTTTGTGAATATATCAGCAACTTCCCTTATAAAAGGGGACACGTCTTTATGTATATAAATAGATCAGCCAACGTACATGTGCAATGTTCTATATGATATACGTTCAAGACATAATAAACAAATAAAATATAATTGGAATATAGCAGAGCAACACAAATTGACCCTCCCAACCTTTTTGGTGCTAATCACATCAAAATAAATCACCAACAATCACCAATATTTCAGATTACTTAAGTATGCTATCACACGAAAAATGCCTGATAGAAAAATTCTGAAAACATATTTGAAATCAGCAATAAAAAAAATCTATCAAATTCACCTCCCTCTGCTTGTGGGGCAGGTATTTTGATCAATTTTGTTGACCAGTATAATTTAGTTTGCTGTGCTGAAGTTGCAAAGATGTAAATATTTTTGACTTACGGATGTACAATACCAAAGAGAAGCAGCATCTTTCTTTTCTATCAATTTTATTTCGTATCATAGCTCGCTGGCCGACCGGGGTCGAGCGTCGTTACTTGCGGCGTAGGTCGAGGATATGGAGGTTCGAACCCTGCCGCCGGCGAAATTGAACCAAGGGCATGGGGCATTAAATTCCACGATACAAAGTCCTCTGTAAGGGGCACCGTACTAGCCTCCCGATCGGGGTGGTGGTTTGTGACGTTAAACCAATCAATCAATCAAATCACGTATTCTAGCCAAATTGACATCAAATCTGACGTTTCTAGTTGCAGTTTGAAAGAAGTAACACCTTTCCTCCCTCACAGAAAAGTTAGATTTAATTAGAATGGAACACATTTTCTGAACGGAATTTGTACTAAGACACTGGTCTACATAGTCATTTGCCCAACTAAAACAGGATAAGATTTGAACGAAATTAAATGAAAAACATCATTTAAACAAAAATATGGTCCCCACCCTACTGTGTAATTCCAGCTCTACCGATCTAACTAGACCTAACCTAACCGGACTTAACTGACCTTGGTTAAATGCACCTCACCCTAACGAGTGTTTGTACACCCTAACACCCTTTCCACTAACTAACCAGACCTAATCTCCTTATACCTTATCATTTTCGGTCGTTTTTTTCTTCCGAATCAGATTGGGAATTGGTGATGCGAAGAGAAGAAAGATGGCCGACGGCTCACAGTCACTGGAGTTTCGATGGAGAGAAATATTTCTTTTTCCTCTCTTGAAATAACACAGGTTCTTGCAATTAAGGCACTACACAGGGACCGATAATACTCCTGGCGTTTATCTTTTTCACTATCATAAGTGTATCAATATTTTCCTTGAAAGGGCCTTGTAACAACTATCGGTAGTTTTAAGAAAAGGTTAGACAACTTTATGGATGGGGATGACAGGTGGTAATGGACATGGAACTCCCCAGTGTAGGCCTTATGGTCCCTTGTGGTCCACTTCATTTGTTATGTTCTTAATTGCTTTTGTTATTTTCACTGTCCAAATGTCACAGTTGTCTACAACTTGAAATTAGTTCATAACAACACTTTTTCAGTATTTTTTTCTTAGATCATTCTTATCCGAGAATTCTTTATCTCTAATTAAAAATAAAAATACGTTTTTCTAAAAACTATATTCCGTTCTATCCCTCTTTGTACTTGATAGACTGGACACGATATTATGCAGTTTGTACAGTGATTATCATTGGTGAATTAATCTAAACTCGTTTATGATTAGCCAGAAGTCATACATGTTGCGAGATGAAAGCAGCTGGACAGCTGTTAAAATATATGGCTTGCGAATCCCCAATTTGAAATTAAAAAAAAAACGGTTACGCTGTCGGCGTCGACGTCACAGACCTCTAGAGAGTATAAATGCTGAAAGTGAAGTTATAACTTTATTTCAAATGAGCCTGGTAGAATAATTTGCTGATTAACTATTCTATTTTTATTATATATTTTTTTTCATTCCTACATATAGAAATTGTTAATTGATTTAAATTCAATTATGAAAATGAAGTTATAACTTTATTTCAAATGAGCCTAGAAAAATCACTTTTCTTATAATCTATTTTATTGTTATTATAATTATTTTTTTCATTCCTACATATAGAAATTGTTAATTGATTTAAATTCAATTATGAAAACGGGACAATATTTGTGGCGCTACACAGTGTTCCGCCATATACTACAATAACACCTGTATATATACTTTTCTTTTCTAACTTCAAAGGATTTTAGTCATTTAGTGTTGAACCCTAACGCAAAGGTTAATTCGTTATCCACTAACACGCAATAAATCTTCCAACTCTGGAATTTTCTAAATATTCTATGAATCTATGAATTCATTCGCAATTCTTGCAGCGTAACCCATTCGAAATGGTGACGTAATTTGTAGATTTTATTCTGGCTAAAACAAGACGATTTTATTAGCTTCAAAGGACGCACTAAAAGGATTATCCTATTCTCGATTAACCTCGTAGACTTCATTCTGGTTAAAAGCAGACAATTAAATTCAATTAAGAAAAATTATGAAAACACCACAAATCAAACTTCCATTGTTTTGCGTTGCATACACTGCCTAAAGCGTTATCATACTGGGTTATTTTTCCTCAAACTGTTGGAGTAGATCTGCAGCCTGCAACTTTAGGGGAGGAATATATGCTATCAAACGACATTATATATATATATATATATATATATATATATAATATATATATATATATAATATATATCTATATACAAAAGGATTGCAGTTTAAAATCGAAATATATAGATTCCCCGTCTCCAGTCGTTTTTACTTAAACAGTGGTTTTCACGTGATTGACAAATGTGTGATTACATTTTTCACCTGTAATATATATATATGTATATATATACAAACATATATATTTATATATATACATGTATATATATATATATATATGTATATATATACATGTATATATATATATATATATATATATATATATATATATATATATATATATATATATATATCAAGGACTACTATTACACAGGACGTGCGCACCCAGATTCCTGGCTCCGCTAGCGGAGGCCATTGCTTTCTTTGTAACCTAACATTCTATATTGGACAAATATATCAAAACTAGAAACCTAACATTGTATATAGGACAAATATATCAACTATTGACTTATTCAATGCATTATAAGTTAATATAAACTTTTATAGTGAAATAAGAAACTATTTTTAAGTAACTGTTATGCTTTGAAATGTCAATTTTGGCTGGAATTAACAGGTATTATTGTACGAGGTTATTGGGCACCAGGGTTGGCATTTTTTTTTTTATCTTTTTAAAAAATTAAGAAATATTGTTTTTATTTAAATCAGATTTATTTGATTTAAATATATATATATATATATATAATATATATATATATATATATATTATAGATTTTAGATATTGTGGGATTGCTATCTAATATGCGATCTGATTGCTAAAGGACATTTTTAGCATGTCAACATAAGGTGCAGTGTTATATAGACTTGCCACAAGTATACAAGGAACGGTATAAGCCTACATGTAGTATATATCACTGTGCAGCCCACAAGTTTCAACAAGATTCTTGTTGAAACTTGTTCTAGGTAAGCAGCTTCTCATTGAGTCAGTTGCTGCTTTGGAATCAACCATGAAGGATGTCTTCTGGACCTGGCAGAGTGGTTCCTTCAGGCAGAAAAAATTATCCTGTCTGGAATTATTTTGAACAACTACCAACAACTTCTGACAAAGGGTACCGAGCTAAATGCAAAGACTGCAGCCAGGAACTACAGGGCATTGTGTCAAAATTAAAATCTCAGAGATAAATGCCAAGGTCAGCCACAGCATACAGAAGAAGAAATTGATGACCCAGGTAGATAATTTTACTTATGTTGTGTGCATTTCTCCCTTTTCATATGCAACTATATAAATTTGGTGAACAATGGAGAGCATGTGCAATAGAAATGTGAAGGCCTAAAGAGATAATACTTCAATTTCATTACTTCTAAATTTGGGTAATGACTATATCACTATAATATACAGTATACACTCAACTTTTGGGCCTAGATGATTGTTATTCATTTCATTCAACATTGTGTAATATACTTCATAAGTTCTATTGGAATTCAGCCCACATGGGATTCAGCCCAAAGGGATTTAGCCTAACCTAACCCAACTAACCCATTATTTTTAGTGAATTTAAAAGTGGACTGAATCCTGTGTGGGCTGAATTCCAAGCCCACCTATTTCATATCCTGTTAATTATTTCCAAATAATTTAGTGGCTTGTGTGAATATGATCATTATATAAAAAAATAACTACTGTACTCAAAAGTAGCCTAAATCACACTGTATTCATTCATTTATTTATTCATTTACAAATTATGCAATATGCTAAAAAAAATCTGTTTCCATTTCAGGATCTGTATCAACAGCTTCAATCCCTTCATCATCGGCTCCACTTGAATTATCTGCAAACCTGACTCCACCATTAACAAGGTCACTATCAGACTCCTCCACAGGCGCCACTTCTGCTAAATAATTTTCATCTAAAAGAAAGTCATCAACATATCTGGACAGATTTATCATAAAGAATCTCGACAAAGAAGTTGAAAGAATTATATTTGCTACAAATTCACCATTTCGTCTTGTTCAGCATCCTCAGTTTCTCAAGATGGTTCAGAACCTGAGGCCAGGTTATATTTCTCCATCCAGAAGATATTGCTGATAAGTACTTGGATCTTGTGTATGAAAAGGAATATAAAAAGTGTGCAGATGACCTGAATAATAAAATTGTATGTCTTTCAATTGATGGGTGGTCTAACATCCATAATGAGCCCACAATATGTGTCACTCTAACAACATCCACTGGTCAGATTTATTTATTTGACACAATAGACACACCAGGGAAACCTCACACTGCTGAATATCTTCTACAACTTGTACAAAATTCGATCAAGAAGGCTGAACAAGATTTTGGTTGTCACATTGGAAGTGTTGTGACAGACAATGCAGCAAATGTCACCAAGATGAGAAAAGTCTTAGGAATCGCGTGAACCTGAGCATACCGTCCTCACATACGGATGTGCAGCACACCTACTAAATCTACTGGCTCATGACCTTGAGATTGATCATGTAAAACAACATGTGGTCCATGTAGTTAAATATTTTAGAAATAATCATTATGCTGCTTCAAAGTATCGGCAGGAAGGTGGACAGTGTCTAGCCATGCCCCAGGACACAAGGTAAAACACAATGTCAGACTGTCTCAAGGCCTATATAAATAACTGGCCAATTCTAATGAAGATCTGTGAAGTCAACAGGGAAGCTATTGAAACTGAAGTAAGAAACAAAGTATCAAATTTAGGCCTAAAACGTTCGGCTGAGGAATTACTGGAACGATTGCAGCCAATAGCAAAGGCTCTAGATGAGGTACAGAGTGGCAAGTGCACTATTGCTCAAGCGGTAGATGTTTGGAAGAAATTACTTGGCCATTTCACAAACAATAAACAAGCTGAAAAACTGGTGAAAAAAGGTATGAACAGTTTATCACCAAAGCTCACATACTTGCCAACATGCTTCATCCATCACTTCAACGAAAAATGCTTGGTGCAGAAGAGGTGAATATTACTATGGAGTATGCCAATGAGAAATATACAACACTTGTTCCTGTCATTATGAAGTTGCAGGCAAAATCACCTCCTTTCCAGGCGTTCAAGTTTACTGAATCTGTGACCAAGACCCTGACAGCTATTGAGTGGTGGGATTCAAATACAGCCATGTTAGACAGTAATATTCTGTTATCAGTGCGTCAATTCCTAACTGCAGTAGCCTCATCACCAGGAGCTGAAAGAGTTTTCTCCTCCTATGGACTTGTACACACAAAATTAAGGAACCGCCTCGGTAATGAGAAGGCAGCCAAATTGGTCTTCCTTTTCAAGACAGTGAACTCAAATGTAAATAATGATTAATGTAAATAACTGTCCACTAACCTCATACAATAATACATGTTAAGTCCGGCCAAAATTGGCATTTCAAAGCATAACAGTGCCTTAAAAATAGTTTCTTATTTCACTATAAAAGTTTATATTAACTTATACTGCATTGAATAAGTCAATAGTTGATATATTTGTCCTATATACAATGTTAGGTTTCTAGTTTTGATATATTTGTCCAATATAAAATGTTAGGTTACAAAGAAAGCAATGGCCTCCGCTAGCGGAGCCAGGAATCTGGGTGCGCACGTCCTGTGTAATAGTAGTCCTTGATACATACATAAATATGTATAATATATATATATATATATATATATATATATATATATTCATGATAAATTAAAATATTTTGCCATAGTGATTTCACGGCGGAAAAGGTTCTGGAGGCGGGCGGTATTGCCGATAAATCGGAGGTTGGAGGGAAAATAGCCCAGTGTGATAGATGGGCAGGGAATGGATGAGAACAGGATACCAAGAAACTTGACGACCGCGAGTGTGGAGGGGAGAAGACCAACAGGAAGACCCCGATAGAGGTACAGTAGATTCATGGCGGGAAGGAAGAGGAGGAGGAGGAGGAGGAGGAGGAGGAGGAAGAGGAAAAGTAGTAACGGTCCAGAAGACTGGATGGAAATTACATAAGACAAAAGAAAATGGCGAGGCTTCATGGAGTAATGTACACATGTCTACAAATTAATTGTTTCTTAATACAAGGGGGATTTTATTAATGGATTAAATGTATTTCAGAAATGTGTAAACTGTGTTAATGCAATAGGATATGAGATTGGTATTAGCAAAGTCGACATTAGGATTGTCAAGAATGAGACAAAATAAATGGATGCGTCTCTCTATCTCTCTCTCTCTCTCTATATGTATATATATATATATATATATGTATATATGTATGTATATATATATATATTATATATATATATATATATATATATATATATATATATATATATTGTGAGTGGAACATGCAGACTATTGCCGAACATAGATTTTTTTTTCTTTTGTAACGATCCGCCCTAGACAAGAATATGCAGTAATGGTCCCCGCACAAAGTCAAGTATACGAACAAGATCAAAGAAGTGCTGACGGCAGCAGCCTTAAGGGTTATTTTTCCTACGACAGTTAGAGCAGATTTGCAATCCACAGCTTTCGGAAAGGAATCTGACATCCCGGAGGAAAATAATTTTCCTCCAGCATAATATTGTATGACATTATGTGTAAATTGTTGAGAAAACAAAATAGTTCCCCATAGCGATTTTACTTCGGAAAAAGTTCTGGAGGTGGGCGCGGTACCACCGATTAATCGGAGGTTGGAGAAGAAATAGCCCAGCGTGATAACGCCTTTTCAGGAGAGAGATCAGAGGCACTGGACCTGCCAACACTGACGGAAAGAAGAGAGAGGGGTGACTTGACAGTAATGTTCGGGTCACTAAAGGGAGTAGACAAATTAGACAGAGATCTCTTGCCTTGGGACGGGAGGGCGTCACGAAGCCACGAGAACAAATTGAAGAACACCACGTGTCTAAAGAACACATGATAATAATAATAATAATAATAATAATAATAATGATAATAGTAGTAATAACAATAGTAATAGAATAGGTAACATAAAATCACGTTAATACCTATTCTATCTAGCTATACACTAAGAGTTTTTTCTCCCTTATATAGGGGGTAGCTAAATCAGAGGCAATCTATCTCAGCTCCTTGTGGATGACGGGTCATCCGTGCATCCGCCGACTGCCCTGGGTCAAGCGCAATGAAGCAAAACACATTACATCCACAGCAAGGCTGCTTCACTTAATCGGCGACCCCCCCCTCCTCTCCGTCCCCTCATACAGAAAAAGAGAAGACGGGAAGAAATCCCTTGGAGTTGCGTCAAAATATCATTCACACATAAGCTCCTCCTATCCCACATCCCGACCTTCCTTGCATAACATTATCATCCACACACATTCTCCACTCATCCCTATCTCCTCCCCTCTCCCAACCTTGCTAAACAGACATTCCCCTCTTGCTCAGCGCCTCCTTCAACCCATCCATCCATCTCGGTCGTCCCCCCAAGTTCACCCCCTCCACCTCTGCCTTCCACACCTCTTTTACTAATATTTGATCACTCATTCTATCAGTGTGTCCTAAACATCCCAATAATCTTTCATCAACCCTATCTGCCATCTCCTTTTCCACTCCCTCTCTCCTCCTCCTTTTTCACTCTATCCAACCTAGGACACCCTACCATACTTCTCAGACATTTCATCTCAAACACGTTAATACCTATTTTGCGTAAAGTTACTAACAAACAAACGAACGAACAAGACCGAAAACACGACCTCCTTGCATTTTATGACTTTGATCAAACATCCTGATCTTAAGCAAACGTGGCCTTTTTTTTTTTTTTTATAGTCAATGAAGAAGAAGAAAAAGGAGAAAAAAAAAGAAAAGAAAAAAAAAAACTCGCTTGGCTTACAAGGCGTCCCGAGGGCCATAAAAGGCGCCATCATTTATCGCCAAATTGGCTATGATTATAGCAGCTGTTCTAACGTATGTTTCAATTATGTAGATGATGAATTAGCATTCTTTATGAATTACACCATCTATGTATACTGCCGGCGATAAAAATGTGTGTATACCTGTTTTCTGTAAACGTGATCATAGACAGAACGATGGATGTGTGTCGAGATTATTTGTCAATTTTTTAATTATCCTCATTGATAATTATATATTTAATCTTAATTTTATAATTACAAGATTTAAACAAAATATTTTTGAATGGTTTATTATTATCTTTTATTATTGTTACTAAAGTAGTTTTCCCCGTAACAAGATTATGGTATATATTTTTTTTCCCAATGCTATCAGTAACTTGGTGAGCTGTTTTTTCAGACACCATAGAAAACGGAAGCGTCGTAATACTGGGGAAAGGGAAAGGGAAACTAAACGGATGAAAAAAGTAAGGCGAGGGAGATAATGATATGGAAATGAATAACGAAAGATGGGAGGAAGTATTGTAGGCGATAACGAGAGAGAGAGAGAGAGAGAGAGAGAGAGAGAGAGAGAGAGAGAGAGAGAGAGAGAGAGAGAGAGAGAGGGTGGGGGTTGGTGTGTAGGGTAGAGAAAAGGAGGAACAGATTACAGTATAATTTCACTTTATATATATATATATATATATATATATATATATATATATAGAGAGAGAGAGAGAGAGAGAGAGAGAGAGAGAGAGAGAGAGAGGGAGAGAGAGAGAGAGAAGAATTCCTAATGAGAATAAGTCAGATCATTCCAAGAACTTTTAGCCGTGATCAAAATTCGAAAGTTCATCATCAAACGTATTTATCAACGACAGCGTTGACACAAAAAACGAAAACAAACAAAAAAAATAAATAAAATAAACAAACAAATACATAAGAATAAAGAGATAATAGTAAATAAATAAAATAAATAAGAATAAATAAGCAAACCCTTCTTGGCAAAGGAAAGGCCTGTTATCCTTATTCTATCACAGCGTTCGGTACAGATACTCAAACCAGAGGATTTTCATCGGTAGAGAGCCGTGCGGCTGAAGAAAACAGGTTTAAATTCCCTAAAAGATTTTGGATTTCTTTATCAATCGTCCCTGAATGGTATAAGGCACCACTACCTCTCTTTTGTTTCAGAAACCTCACTGCAATGCACCAGCTCACCAGAAACTCTATGAATTGTGGAAAGAAAATGTCAGGGTTCACTAAAAAACGGAGGTCTGGTAGCTCGCTGAATATATATATATATATTAAAAAAAATTACTTCTTTATTTTTCTTCTATCTTGCTCTGTTGAAAATGTGAGGTTTGTAAGTTTGTGTCGAAGATTAGCAACATAATGGTTTTTGACAGAACATTCTGGAGTCAAGGTCATGTTGGTCTGAAAATATTCTTGTCCGTCTCTTCATGAAATTCGTGTACGTATCTACGTAAATATGTATTAATGTATGTGTGTACACAAGTATATATGTATGTATGTGTGTATGCAAGCATGTTTGTGTGTGTATGTGTATATATATATATACATATATATATTATATATATACAGTATATATATAAATATGTATGCATATGAGGAGTTGAGTACTTGCGGCCGAAGCCGTCACCTTTGTCCTATAATGTGCTTATGGGTTACTGCTGGGAATCGGAGAGTGCGAGATTCGAACCCATTACTAAGCAACTGCAGTACCAACACGCTTCCGATTACGACACCAGCATAAATAGAATATTACTAAATACGTATACACGTGTGTATATATTTACATGTGCGACTAACCTAAGACATGTTCATACTAACATCTATTTATTCATTTACTTATTTATCTATTTATGTTTGTATTGTTTTCATCTGTTTACTTGCAACACACACGTCACCATTCTAAGGACACCGACACCTAGTACCCCCTTGCACATTATGTACTCAATTTAGACTAATCCTAAGATTAGCACCATTTTTGTTCATTCTCACTGTATCCCTGTAAACTTGATAAACCGATTATTGTTATTATTATTATTATTATTATTATTATTATTATTATCATTATTGTTATTATTATTATTATTATTATTATTATTATTATTATCATTATGATCATTATGGGTGGGAGAGGATTTATGCCTTTGACTTTGGCTACCTCTCTTGTAAGGGGGAAAAACCGTTAGTACATGTATGTATATGTATGTATGTATTATCGTTACCATTATCATTACACACACACACACACACACACACGTACGCACGCACGCAGACACATAAATGTAAATGACATGGGTGAAGGTGTAGAATGTTACATGAACTTCTTTGCGGATGACGCAAAACTAAAGAAAGTACGGAAAATATTGTGAATCGCCACAGAAAGATCTAAACAAGGTCTGGGAATGGAGTCAGAAGTGGTAAGTGGACTTCAGCATCAAGAAATGTAGTACAATGGAATTTGGAAAAAGTAAAAAAATATATATATATATATATATATATATATATTTATATATATATATATATATATATATATATATATATATATATCACAACAATATAAAATCGGTGCAAAGGAAGTAAAGAAAGTTAGTTCCGAAAAGTACATAGGAGTAATCATCACCAAAGACATGTCCTTGGACAAGCAGATAAACAAACTAGTCGGAGAAACCTACAATTTGCTAAGATCAATAAAGGTGGCCTTTAATTACTTGGATGAGGAAATGGCAAAGAAAATACTAGTCACACTGATAAGACCAAGACTGGAGTGAGTACGCAGCGACACTATGGACTCCCAGTACGAAAAAGAATATAAGAAAAATAGAAAGAATCCAAAGAGCAACGACAAAGATGGCCCCAACACTTTCAAAACTGACATACGAGCAAAGATTGTCTAAACTGGAATTACCAACCCTGGAACAAAGAGAAAGAGGTGATCTGTTGGCCATTTACAGAATCATGAAAGGCATGGAAGTGCTTGATAAAGAAGACTTATTAAATTGTGATACAATAAAAACAAGAGAGGCATGAAAAGATATTTGAAAAATGAGCTTTCCACACACAGTGGTGGATGTCTGGAACAAATTAGACGAAACAATAATTTATACAAACACCATACATGAATTTAAGAACAAACTAGATGTTGCGAGATACAAAGACGGGATACCACGAGCATAGCTCCCCCTCCCTTAGAATACTAGGTAAACACACACACACACACATACACTGGGAACAGACCAACAGTGCTGCAATGGACCTCGATAATCTTCTTCTTTACAAAAGATTACAAAGGCGGAGCATGCCGACAGAAGACCTTTTGGTCCATATCTAGGTCGGATGCGAGAAAAATAAAATAATAATAAATGAATAAATAAAAACCATGATAATGTAAATAATAAATGAAATACATAAATAAATGCATAGGCATAGTTAAATAATAAACAAACAAGTAAATAGTAAATGATAATAAATTGACATATAACTGATAATAAATGAGAATCAAACAGACAAGCGATAACAAAACAAAAACAAATAATTACTTCGTTATTAGTCACATCCAACACAAACGACATGTTTTATGGATTCCGTGCCACATTCTCCCCCCCCTCCTTATCTATCCCCCACCCCCCCATTTTCATTACCTCTATTTCTCTCTATTAATTTCCCTCCCCTCCCTCTTTATCTCTCTCTTCCCCCATTCTCCTTATCTACCCCAATTTACCTCTCTTTCTCAATTTTCCTCCCTCCTCTCTCTCTGTCTCTCTCCCTCAAATCCTCCGCGCATGTTGCCTCTCCAGAAACTGAATTTTTAGTTTCTTCTCAAAATAAGTTTTTTTTTTATTTAATTTTTTCCTAGAACGGCGCTGTATGCAGACTTTCATGGCTAGATGTAAAACGCGATAATTAAGCTTGGCCAGCTTCCTGTCGCAGGAGGAAACATATCGAAGTAAAAATAAATAAATAAATGAATAAATATTAGAAATATAATAAAATAGAATTAATCAATAAAGTAAAATAAAGAAATTAATAAAATTACAAAAAAATGTGTATTCACCTCGGATCTGCTGCAGTCTCTGTCGAGACAGCCAGACACCACCCTACGGCAGTGAGCTCAGAGCTCAGTATTTGCCGATCTCTGGGTAGGTCTGAGACCACTCAGTGTGTGTGTGTGTGTGTGTTTAGTGGTCCGTCAGCATTAACTAGCGTTTCTGTCCTTATGCCCAAAAAGACGAAGGTGAGAGATGGCAACTTGTCTCCGATAATAATAAAACAAAGCTGTGACTCTGGTCCGTAGGGGTATCACAAAAATCCCAAATTATTAACTGCCAGTACCCTATACAGAGTGTGTGTTTGTGTGTGTGTTTGTGTGCGTGTGTGTGTGTATGTATGCGTGTGTGTGTGTATGTGTGTGCATGTATGTATGCATGTGTATGTGTGTGTGTGTGCGCGCACGTATGAGTATGTGTGTGTGTGTGTGTGTGTGTGTGTATGTGTGTGTGTGTTTGCGTGTGTGTGCGTGCGAGTGCGCGTATGAGTACGTATGTATGTATGAATGTACCGGTATGTGTTTGCGTGTATGTATGTATGCGTGTGTGTTTGCGGGCATGTGTGTGTGTGTTTACTTAATTGCACTTACTCAACTAAATAATTTAATACAGGGAAGTAGCTATACTCGTGAAGTCCCGTTCATTTTCTCCCCAATTAATCATAACACCAACTTTTGCATTCGCCTATGCAACTTGGCTGTACCATCTTCTAAGGAATCTAAGCCATTCCAGGGGTTGATGCATGTTTGCATGGCGAACTGTGTTCTTTAGTGTTCTTTAGACACGTGGTGTTCTTCAATTTGTTCTCGTAGCTTCGTGACGCCCCCCCCCCCGTCCCAAAGCAAGAGATCTTCTCTGTCTAATTTGTCTACTCCCTTTGGTGACCCGAACATTACTGTCAAGTCACCCCTCTCTCTTCTTTCCGTTAGTGTTGGTAGGTCCAGTGCCATCTCTGTACAGTACGTGTTATCATCCCTCCCACTCCCTCCCTCCCTCCCTCTCTCTCTCTCTCTCCCCCTCTTGAACGTTCACTGCCATTAATATGAAAAATGGTTTCGTTTATATTCCAGGGCGATAAGAGTCTTTCTTTCTCTCGTAATTTACTGACTTTGTCCAACACGCAACGAAAAAAAAACGAAAACATCTGTTATGAACATATTATGGACAATGATGCAATGCATCAACAGGAACAAGAAGAAATGCAGAATACAAACATACGACTGAGCGAAAGTAACAGATAAATAACACGAATTATCTTTATCAAACAGTGCGGATATACAAGGGACACGGAAATAAATTATGTGATACAGATCTATAGATAGGGCTTGTAAAGACATTACTCTCAAAACACTTTATACTTTCATCATTCAATTCTATTAACATTCCCGCTAAAATTCTTACTCTTTACACAACATTATTTTTTCCAATTAACAGCCTTCAGAGAGTATATGTATATATGTAAAACAAATAAACAAATAAAAACGACGTCGCTTCAAACCTTTCGTACGATTGTTTGCTACCGGACGCTTTATATTGCAGACGTTATGACGTCATTCGCTGCTAGACACCACCATTTCTGTCCAATTTCGTATCTCTAAAAGTACGTTTACGTTTAGATTTAAGATACATTAAAACAAACGAAACAAAAATGAGAAAAGAAATTCTAAAGCATTTACTAAAGAAAATAATGACCATCAAAGAAATTAAAAATCTGATTCGTTTAAATTCGAATTACTATAATCGTAATTGGCACCCTCAGCGAGAAACTCCTGGTTATCTTGACTACCGAGTTCAAATGAATTAAGTTTAAACAGCGAGATTAGAAAAGAAACCTTCCCAGAGGAGTTCTCAGCGAATGGTATGAACTGGAAACGACTTGTATACAAACTACTAACATTTTTCACTGCCATGGAAGCAATATTTTCAATAATGCATGCAAATTACATTCTTATGCAAATTTCCACTAATTTAGTTTTACTATTATTTCCTACATCAGATCTTTAGGCATCATTGTCTCCTGCTACTCTTTGCATCCTCAATTCAGCGGTCCGAATTCGAGTCCCTCCCAGGGCTGAAAATTTCAGCATCGTCGCACGGCGAGCTGACACTCCAACACTGGTGGGCAAGGAGTTGTGTGTATTTACCTAGTTGTACCTAGTTGTATTTTACGGGAAGGGGAGCTATGCTCGTGGTGTCCCGTTTTCATATCTCATTTTATCTAAACTATTTTTAAATTCATGTATTGTTTTTGCACACACCACTTTCTCATCTAACTTGTTCCAACTGTCTATTACTCTGTGAGGAAAGCTGTTCTTTTTCAGATCTCTTCTATAGCTGTCTTTCTTGATTTTCTTTCCGTGTGTGTGTGTGTGTGTGTGTGTGTGTGTGTGTGTGTGTGTGTGTGTGTGTGTGTAAAGTCACAGCAAATCCATAGATCAGGCCATACGAGATCCCTGAGCTCTCATACGGCAGAATAACAACTGTAAGTCACGAGTCCATCACGTGAACCAAGACAATGTTATATAACATGGCCAGGCCCATTTGGCCACAGTGCCCCCTTTATTACTTCAATTGAATAGAAAACAATAAATTATACCTTTTCAATATTTGAAATATTTTGATGACCGACAGACCTTTCAGTCCATAACGAGGTCGATAACATATATATATATATATATATATATATATATATATATATATATATATATATATATATATATATATATATATATATATAAAAGAATGGAGCAGATTCTCTATCTCTATATATGTATATATATATATATATATATATATATATACATATATATATATATGTGTGTGTGTGTGTGTGTGTGTGTGTGTGTGTGTGTGTGTGTGTGTGTGTGTGTGTGTGTGTTAGTGTGTGTACTGTACGTGTGTGTGTAAAATAATGGAGCAGATTCTCCCTCTCTGTCTGTCTGTCTCTCTATACACACACACACATATATACAGTATATATATATTTATATATATATATATATACTTATATATATGTATATATATATATTTAGATATATGCATTTATATACATATATATATATATATATATATATATATATATATGTGTGTGTGTGTGTGTGTGTGTGTGTGTGTGTGTGTGTGTGTGTGTGTGTGTGTGTGTGTGTGTTGAGAGTGTGTATGTGTGTGTGTAAAATAATGGAGCAGATTCTCACTTTCTGTCTGTCTGTCTCTCTCTCTCTCCCTCTATATATATATATATATATATATATATATATATATATATATATATATATACTGTATATATATATATATATATATATATATATATATATATATATATATATGTATGTATATCGAATTGTGTTACATGAAACAGCCTTGGCTGCAAGCTGAATCATTCCATTCCTCAGCGACGCATTTGGCAAAATCGTTTCTACCTATCTGCAAGTTAAATCTACGTTCCGACAGCTCGGGGCCTTTATTCCTCGTCCTGTAATCACTACCTGGACTTGGCTACACGTAGTCTTGTATATGACAAAGATCTTTCTCATAGTCTTTTGTGACGAAACGTAAGAAAATCGAAAACTCATACCTTCTGGAATTCCACAGCCGTCAGTCATCTCAAAGTTAAAAGGGAAGAAGACTGCGAGTTTTGACAATGTGTCTGAAGCCGATTATGGAAGATGACCTTTAAAGGCCAAAAATACAAAATGATGAGAATGGATAAGAAATAAGAACATCAGTTAATCACTCGGTGGGAAATGAATTAATTATAAAAAGAAAAAGAAAATCTGGAAACTCACTATGTCATTGTCACATGATAGATATATCAACAAAATGGTGAATGAAGCACACATACTATTGACTATCTATCTATGTACCATCCACTACCATCCACCACCCTTTCATCCATCTCATCTTAGCTCCTCCTGGATGACAGGTCATCCCTGTATCAAGGATCTATAATGAGATAGAAGTGGATTGGGAGGGACTGGGTACGTGCCTTTTGACTTATTGACAGACAAAAATTAGCTTTTTGTTCCATGAAGAAGAAGGGAAATGGAGACAAATACATAACAGGGAAATTAGGGATCAGACTCGGCAACCGTACATTCAGGATGAAATACGGGGAAGAAGAGGAAGGTGGACTGGACACTGCGTACGAATGGAGGCAGACAGACTACCAAAGAAGGTGATGGAAGGAGTAGTAGAGGGCAGAAGATCATTAGGTAGACCCAGGTACAGATGGATGGATGGGTGGATGGAGTAAAGAAGGACGTGGAGAGGGTGGCACCAAGAGAAGACTGGAAGGAATTGGCAGAGGATAGAACCATCTGGAGAGGCATAGTGAAAGCAGTGAAGGGCCGTCCGGCCTGAAAAGGAAGAGGAGGTTCCATGGTATAACCTAAATGTGACTGATGGGAGTGGCGTTGAAATCATGAGTCCCGTCACACATAGAAAAAGAGAGTGAAATACGTGAACATTCGGATATATATATATATACATATATATATATATATATATATATATATATATATATATATATATATATATATATATAAGTGGATGAATTACTTGAAGGAAAAGGGAATCTTGGCTGACAATCAGTTCGGATAAAATTATGTTACCAACTGTCCCCTTTTTCAAGAGTGGTTGAAAGAGAGGGATGGGTAGTTTATGTGTACCTGGATATGAAAAAAACTGATAAATTGCAGCAAAAGATATGAATAGGAGAAATGGAAACGTATGAGGACGGAAACAAAATGTAATGTATGGAAGATTTTCAGAAGGAGAGGCGTAGGTATCCAGAAGTGGAGAATGAAAAGTCAGATTGAAGGGGTGACCCGTGGGGTACCACAGGGTTGAGTTCTGGCAATAGTAACCGTCTTGACTAGTCACAAGCAATAGTTTTCACCCAGGCAACAGTTCTTACAATGTCAATATTATTTCTTTTATCGAGTAAGTGATATATATTTCCTATGTAGTATTTAGCTTACAGTTAGGCAATTTTCTGGGAAAGATAAAGCAAAATATTAGACAAAGAATTTGAATTCTGTATTACGAAAATATCTGAGTGGGTCAAAACTTTTGCACGTGACTGTGCATCAGTGATATGATAAATGGAATAGAAAGCTACGCAAACTTATTTCCTCTCAAAAGAAGTAAAAAGTAAAGAAGACTGTAAGTTACTACAGGAAAACGTAGACAAAGTCAGGAGTGGAAGATGAAATATAAAGAAGTGTAAAAGCTAGAAAATTAATCAGAGCAAAATGAGACTGTGAAGTTAATATAAATAAATGAATTAATTGTAGAAGTAATGATTTTAGACTTTTGATCGATTATCAGAATTTGTGTGAACGAATAGCTAGAGAGACGTGTTTTGTTAATGAACACAGGTGTCATTTCATTATCATGTGACGATATGGTGAAAGAATATTGGAAATGCGATTCATCCCAGATAATAATGTGTGTGTGTGTGTGTATTTACCTAGTTGGATTTACCTAGTTGTATTCTACGGGAAGGGGAGCTATGCTCGTGGGGTCCCGTTTTCATATCTCGTTTTATCTAAACTATTTTTAAATTCATGTATTGCTTTTGCACACACCACTTTCTCATCTAACTTGTTCCAACTGTCTATTACTCTGTGAGGAAAGCTGTTCTTTTTCAGGTCTCTTCTATAGCTGTCTTTTTTTATTTTCTTTCCATGTCCTCTTGTATTTCTCATCCCATTTTATCAGATTCTCTCTATCAGTAATTTCTATGCCTTTCATGATTCTGTAAATAGCTATCAAATCTCCTCTCTCTCTTCTTTGCTCTAGTGTCTGTAGTTCAAGTTTTGCTAGTCTCTCTTCATATGATAGTTTTGAGAGTGTAGGTGCCAATTTTGTAATTGCTCTTTGTATTCTTTCAAGTTTTTTATACATTTTTTTGTACTTGGTGACCATATCGTTGCTGCATATTCCAATCTTGGTCTTATCAGGGTGATTAGAATTTTCTTCACCATTTCTTCATCCAGGTATGTAAATGCAACTTTGATTGTTCTTATTAAATTATAGGTTTCTCCAAAAATCTTATTTATATGTTTCTCAGGTGACATATTATTCATAACAATGACTCCCAGTTCTTTTTCATTTTCTACTTTTTTTATTCCTTCTTCTCCCAATTTATATGATCCTGTTATTCTGTTTTTACTTTTTCCAAATTCCATTATACTACACTTCTTTGTATTGAACTCCATCTCCCACTTCCTACTCCATTCCTGTACTTTATTTAGATCTCTCTGTAGTGATTCACAATCTTCTTCAGTTTTCACTCTTTTCAGTAGTTTTGCATCGTCTGCAAAGAAGCTCATATAGCTTTCAATTCCTTCATCCATATCATTAATATATATAGCAAACATTATTGGGGCCAGAACTGTTCCTTGTGGAACACCGCTTATTACTTCATCCCATTTTGAGTGTTGGTCTCTTATCACTACTCTCATTTTTCTTTCTTGCAGAAAGTCTTTCATCCAATTTAGCAATTTGCCCTGTATTCCTCCTTCAGTTTCTAATTTCTTAAGCAACTTCTTATGTGGTACTTTGTCAAAAGCTTTTTTTAGGTCTAGAAATGCACAATCAGCCCATCCATCTCTTTCTTGTATTATATCTATTAGCCTTGAATAGAAACATATTAAATTGGTGACGCATGATCGTCCTTGTCTGAATCCAAATTGTCTTGGATTTAGCACGTTGTTGTTGTTTTTTTTCTAAATATTTTACCCATCTATTTTTGACAATTCTTTCACAAATTTTTGCTATTGTACTTGTTAGAGAGACTGGCCTATAGTTGTTAGAGTCTTCTTTATTTCCCCCTTTATATATAGGTACTATATTTGCTTTTTTCCAATCTTCTGGAACTTTTCCTTCTTTCAAGGAACTGTTTATTATGCTATGTATTATGTCTGCCAGTTCATTCCTGCATTCTTTCAGAATCCAGTTTGCTATTTCATCTGGTCAATGCGATTTTCTGACATCAAGATTACTCAAGTGGTTCAATATTTCATTCTTTGTTACTTCTATTTCTTTCATAGGGGAGACTTTCTCTTTCCATTCAATCTCTTCAGGTTGTATGTTCTCCCTTGTAAACACAGATTTAAAATGTTTGTTCATAATTTCTGCCATTTCAATTTCCTCTGTGTATTCAACTCCTCCTTGTCTTAATTTCTCCAAATCTTGTTTGTTTTTCAGTTTGTTGTTTACAAATCTGTAGAATAGTTTTGGTTGATCTTTACATTTTTCTATGGCATCTTTTTCATATTTTCTCTTTTCCTCTCTGCACGCTTGTACATATTCATTTCTATAACAAGTATATATTTTCCATTTTTCTGGTCTTCTGTTTATCTTCCATTTGGCCCAGGCTTTGTCTCTTTTGTCTTCTATCTCCCTACAACTTTTATTGTACCAGCACTTTACATATTCTTTTTCTTGTTTTTGTTTTGGGACATACTTTTCTACTCCTTTTTTATAGATTTTTGTCAAAATATTCCATTTCTCTTCTACTGTTGTATCTTCTTTTTGTATTCTTTCCCAGTTTTCATTTTGGAAGAATTATCTTATTTTATCAAAATTTGCTTTTTCATACATCAATCTTCCTTTTCTATATTGTTCATTTCTTTTCATGTATTTTTTCTCATTTAGTTCTAGTTCTATCAATATGTGGTCACTTTTGCTTATTGGTGCCTGGTATTCTATCTTTTCCACTATTTCAGGTTCTGATGTGATTATTAGGTCTAGTCTCGATGGTTCTGCTTCATTTCTATACCTAGTGTTCTCTTGGATCCATTGTGTCATTGTGTGGTCAGTAATCATCTCAAGTAGAACACTTCCCCATGAGTCTTCTCCACCCTTTACTGTCATCTCTTCCCAGCATATTTCTTTGCAATTATAGTCGCCCATCATAACTATTCTTCCTCCATCTTCCATTATCTTGTTTAGTGTTATTCTTGTGTCTTCTAACATGCTTTTATGTTCATTCTCTTCCCACGAGGCTGTTTTTTGGGGGCACGTAGTTTATTACAAACTTTCTGCTCTTCTTATCTCTATCTTCTACTTCTATCATGATCATCTCTACTCTATTGTTCCCATATGTGACACTCTTCACGCTTATATTCTTCTTAGTCAGGAACATAACTCCACCCCCTTGTTTTTTCTCTCTGTTTCTAATCCAATAATTATATGCATTGTGTCCTATGCTGTTGGGTGGTAGTGGACCTTTTAATTTTGTCTCAACAATTCCCATTATGTCCGGATCTTTTTCTTTCAGATATTTGTTCAGTTCATTCAGTCCTGTTATTAATCCATCTATATTTGTGTAGGATACTTTTAACTTTCTGTTATTTCCATTGTATTCTCTGTTTCTTTTGTGTTTCTCTCTGTTATTTTCCATTGCTTCAATTTCATATTCAGTACTCTCCAGTAGAATTCTTGTTTTTCTGTCTTCGTTCTGTTCTCGTTTTTTTTTTCTTAGCTTCATGTCTTTTCCTTATTTCCTCCTCTCTTTCCTCTTTATTCATTTCCCTTTTTATACATACCTTTTTATATTGTTCACTTGTTAGTTTCCCTGTTTTGGACAAGACATTCTCTGCCGTCGTTTTTGACCTGAATTTAATCTTAATTGGTCTGGTCTTGTCTGTACTATATTTCCCGAGTCTGAATTTCTCTTCGATTTGTTTCATTATTTCTGGCTCATCTTCCTGAACTAATTCTAGTAAGTTTCTTACTTTTTCATTTTCCTCTTTGATTCTTGTGGTTCTATCTGGGTTATGTTTCTCTTCCATTCCTAATATAATTATACATTTCTTTTTCTCTGCTAAGTCTCTTACAATATTCTCCTTCTGTCTCATCACTTTGATAACTGAGTCTTCAGTTTGTTCTTTCATTTGCTGTTTAATTATATCAGAAAATGCAACTTTACTATTTTCTTGTATCTTCCTCCACCTCTCTGCCTCTTTTGCTATTGTTTCTTTATTGTCTCTATTGTTCTTTTTTAATTCTTCATTCCCCACTTTTACTTCTCTTAACTGCCTTTTTAGGTCTTCTATTTCATCAGTTAAGTTTTTGTTCGCCTTCTCTAGTTCTTCCAATTTTTCAAACCTCTCGGCAATTTTTGACATCTTGCCAAACCTAATCTCCCAATGCTCAGTCATTTGTTCAAGTTTTTCCTCCAGTTTTGCCAGTCGGGGGAGGTTGGTATCCGCCGCCCCCTCATTAAATCCTTGAAAATTATTATCCTCACCTTCCATTGAACTGCTTTTATCTATGTTTCTGATCTTTACAATTTTGTTAGTCCCATCATCGATATCCAAGTCATCCGTTCGGCGTTTGTTTACAATCCGCCTTGACTCTTGGACCAAGTCCTCCCCTTCCTCATTTCCTTCCATTTCCCTCAATATGCCTTCCCTTCTCCTTCCCTATCACTTCCCCACTATTCCACGAGCACTCCCCTTCCCTATAAATACAAAACGCACTTCTCTGGATGTTGAGATCCACGTAGTTTTTCCTTTTTCTTTGGAACACCAGTTCTCGCCGTCCATTCGGTGAAAGTGTGTGTGAGTGTGTGTGTGTGTGTGTGTGTGTGTGTGTGTGTGTGTTTGTGTATGTGATTCACCATGGTCTTGGATCACGTGTTAGACTCGTGATCGACAGTTATTTCCCTCCCGGAAGAGAGCTCAGAGCTCATATATGACCGATCTATGGGTAATGCTATGACTTTTCACGCACATCCACCCAACTCCCCGCCCACAAGAGTTGGAGTAACGACCCACAGCGCAGCGATACTGAAATTATTTCAGCCCTGGACTCTGTGTGTGTGTGTGTGTGTGTGTGTGTGTATTTACCTAGTTGTATTTTACAGGAAGGGGAGCTATGCTCGTGGGGTCCCGTCTTCATTTCTCATTTTATCTAAACAATTTTTAAATTCATGTATTGTTTTTGCACACACCACTTTCTCATCTAACTTGTTCCAACTGTCTATTACTCTGTGTGGAAAGCTGTTCTTTTTCAGGTCTCTTCTATAGCTGTCTTTTTTTATTTTCTTTCCGTGTCCTCTTATATTTCTGTCATCCCATTTTATCAGATTCTCTCTATCAGTAATTTCTATGCCTTTCATGATTCTGTAAATAGCTATCAAATCTCCTCTCTCTCTTCTTTGCTCTAGTGTCTGTAGTTCAAGTTTTTGTAGTCTCTCTTCATATGATAGTTTTGAGAGTGTTGGTGCCAGTTTTGTAATTGCTCTTTGTATTCTTTCAAGTTTTTTTATACATTTTTTTGTACTTGGTGACCATATCGTTGCTGCATATTCTAATCTTGGTCTTATCAGGGTGATTAGGATTTTCCTCACCATTTCTTCATCCAGGTATGTAAATGCCACTTTGATTGTTCTTATTAAATTATAAGTTTCTCCAAAAATCTTATTTATATGTTTCTCAGGTGACATATTATTCATAACAATGACTCCCAGGTCCTTCTCATTTTCTACTTTTTTTATTCCTTCTTCTCCCAAATTATATGATCCTGTTATTCTGTTTTTGCTTTTTCCAAATTCCATTATACTACACTTTTTTGTATTGAACTCCATCTCCCACTTCCTACTCCATTCCTGTACTTTATTTAGATCTCTCTGTAGTGATTCACAATCTTCTTCAGTTTTCACTCTTTTCAGTAGTTTTGCATCGTCTGCAAAGAAGCTCATATAGCTTTCAATTCCTTCATCCATATCATTAATATATATAGCAAACATTATTGGGGCCAGGACTGTTCCCTGCGGGACACCGCTTATTACTTCATTCCATTTTGAGTGCTGGTTTCTTATCACTACTCTCATTTTTCTTTCTTGCAAAAAGTCTTCCATCCAATTTAGTAATTTACCTTGTATTCCTCCTTCAGATTCTAGTTTCTTAAGCAACTTCTTATGTGGTACTTTGTCAAAAGCTTTTTTTAGGTCTAGAAATGCACAATCAGCCCATCCATCTCTTTCTTGTATTATATCTATTAGCCTTGAATAGAAACATATTAAATTGGTGACTCATGATCGTCCTTGTCTGAATCCAAATTGCCTTGGATTTAGTACGTTGTTTTTTTCCAAGTATTTTACCCATCTATTTTTGATAATTCTTTCACAAATTTTTGCTATTGTACTTGTTAGAGAGACTGGTCTATAGTTGGTAGGTTCTTCTTTATTTCCTCCTTTATATATAGGTACTATATTTGCTTTTTTCCAATCTTCTGGAACTTTTCCTTCTTTCAAGGAACTGCTTATTATGCTATGTATTTTGTCTGCCAGTTCATTCCTGCATTCTTTCAGAATCCAGTTTGCTATTTCATCTGGTCCATGCGATTTTCTGACATCAAGATTACTCAAGTGTATCAATATTTCATTCTTTGATACTTCTATTTTTTCCATAGGGGGGACTTTCTCTTTCCATTCAATCTCTTCAGGTTGTATGTTCTCCCTTGTAAACACTGATTTAAAATGTTTGTTCATAATTTCCGCCATTTCCATTTCCTCAGTGTATTCAACTCCCCCTTGTCTTAATTTCTCCAAGTCCTGTTTGTTTTTCAGTTTATTGTTTACAAATCTGTAGAATAGTTTTGGTTGATCTTTACATTTTTCTATGACGTCTTTTTCATATTTTCTCTTTTCCTCTCTGCACGTTTGTACATATTCATTTCTATAACTGGTATATATTTTCCATTTTTCAGGTCTTCTGTCTTTTTTCCATCTGGTCCAGGCTTTGTCTCTTTTGTCTTTTAACTCCCTACAACTTTTGTTGTACCAGCATTTTACATATTCTTTTTCTTGTTTTTGTCTTGGGACATACTTTTCCACTCCTTTTTTGTAAATTTTTGTCAAAATATTCCATTTCTTTTCCACTGATGTTTCTTCTTTGTATATTTCTTCCCAGTTTTCTTGTTGAAAGAATTCTCTTATTTTATCAAAGTTTGTTTTTTCATACATCATTCTTCCTTTTCTATATTGTTCATTTCTTTTGATATATTTTTCTCCATTAAGTTCCAGTTCAATCAATATGTGGTCACTTTTACCTATTGGTGTTTTATATTCAATCTTGTCCACTATTCTAGGTTCAGATGTAATTAATAAGTCTAGTCTCGATGGTTCTTCTTCATTTCTATACCTAGTGTTCTCCTGTATCCATTGTGTCATTGTGTGGTCAATAATCATCTCAAGTAGAGCGTTTCCCCATGAGTCGTCTCCACCCTTTACTGTCATTTCTTCCCAGCAGATTTCTTTGCAATTAAAGTCGCCCATCATAACTATTCTTCCTCCATCTTCCATTATTTTATTTAATGTTATCTTTGTGTCCTCTAACATACTTTTATGTTCACTCTCCTCCCATGAGGCTGTTTTTGGAGGCACATAATTTATCACAAATTTTCTGCTCTTCTTATCTCTGTCTTCCACTTCTATCATAATCATCTCTACTGTATTCTTTCCATATATGACACCTTTCACGTTTATATCCTTCTTAGTCAGGAACATAACTCCACCCCCTTGCTTTTTCTCTCTGTTTCTAATCCAATAATTGTATGCATCATGTCCTACACTGTTGGGTGGTAGTGGGCCTTTTAATTTTGTTTCTACAATTCCCATTATGTCCGGTTCTTTTTCCTTCAAATAATCATTCAGCTCATTCAATCCTGTTATTAATCCATCTATATTTGTGTAAGACACTCTTAGTTTTCTGCCACTTCCATTGTGTTCTCTGTTTCCCTTATGTTTTTCTTTTGTATGTCGAACTTCCTTAGTTTCATGTTCACTACTCTCCAATAGAATCTCCCTTTCTCTGACTCCGTTCTGTTCTCGTTTTTTGCCTTAGCTTCCAGTCTTTTCTGTTTTTCTTCCTCTCTTTCCTCTTTATTCATTTCTCTTTTTATCCATATCTTTTTATATTGTTCACTTGTTGCTAGTTTCCCTGTTTTGGATAAGATATTCTCTGCCGTTGTTTGTGACTTGAATTTAATCTTAATTGGTCTGGTCTTGTCTGTGCTATACTTTCCGAGTCTAAATTTCTCTTCGATTTGTTTCATAATTTCTGGTTCATCTTCCTGAACTGATTCTAGTAATTGGTTTACTTTTTCATTTTCCTCTTTGATTCTTGTGGTTCTATCTGTGTTGTGTTTCTCTTCCATTCCTAATATAATTATACATTTCTTCTTGTCTGCTAAATCTCTTACTATATTCTCCTTTTGTCTCATCACTTTAATAACTGAGTCTTCAGTATGTTCTTTCAATTGCTGTTTGACTATGTCAGTGAATGAAACCTTATTTCCTTCTTGGGTTGTCTTCCAATTTTTAGTTTCTTTAGCTATTGTCTCTCTGTTTTCTTTACTATTCTTCTTCAATTCCTCATTCTCCACCTTTACTTCTCTTAACTGTCTTTTTAGGTATTCTATTTCATCAGTTAAGTTTTTATTCGCCTTGTCTAGTTCTTCCAATCTTTCAACCCTTTGTAAAATGGTGTTCATATGACCTAACCTACTCTCCAAGTCCTCGATCACCTTATCAACCTTCTCCTCTAGTCTTGTCAGTCGGGGGGGGGGGGTTTGTGTCCCCCCCACCCTCTTTAAATCCCTTGAAAATATTCTCATCACTTTCTACTGTATTGCTCCTATCTATACTTCTAATCTTTACATTCTTATTAGACATCTCGTCGTCTTCCAGCTGGTCTTGCGGTCGCTTGTTTATTTTTCGGCGGTCTGTTTGGGCCAAGTCCTCTACTTCCTCATTACCTTCCATTTCCCCAGCAATCCCTCCCCTTCTCCTCTTTCCTTACTTTCCCACTATCCCACGAGCAATTTCCCCCCCACCCTGTAAATACAAAAAGGCACTTCTCTTTGCGTTGGGATCCACAATCTGCACTTTTCTTCAGAACGTTCTTCAAGCCGTCCGTTCGTTGAAAGTGTGTGTGTGTGTGTGTGTGTGTGTGTGTGTGTGTGAGCGCGCGTTCTGTATATAGTAACGGAAGCTGTATAATACAATAAATATCACTTTTTTATGATTATAAAAACAATTTCAATCAATTCTATGACACGTGGCAACAGCGCTTTTTCCCTCCCTCCCATGTTGCCACGCAACATGGGAGGGAAAAAGCAGTGGACATGCAATTCAAAGACAACAAATTGTTTTAATCCTATTAGGACACATCTTTTCTTTACATACGCATGTAAATATGTGAAACATATTAGAATAAATAGTACAGACCAACAAAATAAATTTAAGGTAATTTGATTAGTGAAGATAAAGAGACATAATCCCATATGAATAGTTCCAACCTAATATACTACAATTAGTTAATTACACACATCACTAATTAGTACAAGAGGTGTGAGAGGACGACCGAGGATGAGATGGATGGATGGGGTAAAGGGGGCGTTGAGCAAGAGGGGAATGCCTGCTGAGCAAGGGAGAGAGAAGACAGGAGATAGGGGTGAGTAGAGAGTGACCGCGTATAGATAATGGGCGGCGGATGGGGGTGGGGGTAAATGCTTATGTGTGAATGGTATTTTGACGCAACCGGAAGGGATTTCTCCCCGTCTTCTCTTTTTCTGCGTGAGAGGGCGGAGAGGAGGGGGGGGTCGCCAATTAAGTGAAGCGGCCTTGCTGTGGATGTGCTGTGTCTTAGCACAATACTTCTGACTAAGGGCACTGGGCGGGATACAGGGGTGACCCGTCATCCACGGGGAGCTAAGATGAGAGGGAGGAGAGAGTGGTGGATGGGAGTGGAATGGGTGGAAGTATGTGGCTTTTTGACTTGGCTACCCCCCTTGTATGTGGGAAAACTTCATGACACAAACACTATCACATCCACGAGCGCTAACTCCTACACATATTCATCTAATAGAATTAAGATAATTTACATCTTTCACATTCTATATTCTCATTTCAATTCGCCTTTTAATATTTCTTTAGTCTCTGCCTATATCTACTACTACATTTCCAGCTCCCTTCTCCATTTTGCTAGTAAACTGAATAACAATAAAATCTCTCTTCTCGTTCATCCTAATTCGCGACAAAAACACGATTTCCACAATCATAGAAAAACGCTCACTGGCAGCACCCTACTTTATATAAAACTTTATTTCCCTGCTGACCGATCCTGCAAGTTTTACCTGGATGATCCTATTAGAACGAGAGGCATGTGACTCCAGATTTCTGTTTGCCTCTACCAAAATTGAGGGAAATTAGCTACAATACAACTCTTGGTATTTATGTCCAATGTGAACGGGCCTTAATTTTTACTGAAGTTAAATTACCAAATCTGACCCAACATCAAGTGAATTAACTTTGCGTAACAACAGCAACAATAATTCTTTGAAACACCGGTTTTAAGTAGGATTTTTTCACTACATCATTATTCCTTTATATTTTGAATAAAATGTTTAATCCGTTGCCTCAAGTCCTCTTGTTACAACAAAATAGATGTAATGTTCGTGAAAATAAAATCAAGTAGGCAGACATTTCACCTGATATTTGATTTCCTTTCGTACGGTGTCAATGTACATGCTTTTGTATTCTCATATCCATTAATAAGCTTTGATAAAACTGATTATGGCTCTGAACATTCCAAGGTGTAATTAGTAGCATTAGTTTGAGCAAGAAAATATCATGAACGTTTATTATAAAATTATCGTATATATAAAGTAAACATTTTACTCAATCCGTATATTTATCATTTTTGAGAATTATAAACTTGAATTAATTACTGACATCATGAATAGAGTTAAATATAACTAAATTTCATTAAATCTATTTAGCCATCAGTAAATAACTACAGCTGCGGTTTACCATCTGATAGTCATACATGGTTGACATCTAAACATTGGGAGGTTGCAGATGACGCTGCGGAATATCGTTCAAAGATTTAATTAAGTCGTTGTTTCCATAAGTTCTTATCATATTTAAGCCCAGAAGATGGCCACTGCAAGTACTCCTAACCTTAACGATGAATTGGGTAAGTATTACCGTGTAAATTTGATAATGAAATGCTTTGCCACTTAATCTTGGCAATAATTGTCTCGAATGATTTTGTTTGTCAAGTTGCAGTGAATTGTATCATTAGTATATTATATATATCATACTTATTTGTCATTACATGTCCTATGATATGAATTTCCAATTGTGAATGTATTTTCACGTGAAATGTAAATCGGTGGAATTTGTAGTTCATGTTAGTGGTATACTATCCTATGTATTTTTGACTTTGTTTACACTGACATTCACCATTGTGAAATGGAATTTTCTCTACAGACAATAACTATTTTCTGATAATTGTCTCTCACTTTTGTTGATCAATTTCATAATGGCAGAACCTAGTGCATCAAAACTTGTATATAAAAATGTAAACATAATGTAGAAATTCATTCTTTCAAGTATTCTGAATATGAGGGATATAAGAGTATTAGGTGGGAAAATATACCTGTTGGCAGTTATAATAAAGTATGTATGATGTTTATGCCGTAGCAAAATGGTTAATAGTTTACCATTCAAACACCTGGATTGCCATTTCCTATCATGGTAAGAATTTCGACAGCAACCATCTTTGTGGTAAAGAAAACGTGTAACAGTGTTGTGGAATTCGACATTTGTTAAGATGGCCACAGGATTCAATAAATTCAATTTCTTCACTCACACCTTCATTACTAAACATGGCAAAACAATTTCTTTTTATATGAAAATGTTGTATAGAAGACCTCCCTTATTTTATCCAAACAAATTTGAAAAAAAAAAACATAACATTATGATGTGCATTGTAATTTGTTTTATATTTACTCCATTAACCACCATTTCTAGATGACAACCCCAAAACTATGACACACAGGAAGTCGGTAACTGCCAGTAAGCTAGATTTGAGTGATAGGCATCAGGCAGTTTTCTACTTCAGAATTTCGTCAAAATATAAATGTACTAAAATGACCCCCATTTCATTATAAACAAAAGCTGAGATGCTATTTAACAAATTCACATTAGTCATGAAGATTTATTTTAAAGTATTTTTGCCATATGGTAACCTAGGTGTAAGGACTACAGCTATGTTGTGATCGAAAATAGGCTGTGTAGTGTTTTGTTGATTACAGAAGTGTTGGGTTTGGTTATGTTGTTAGATTAGGATAGGTTTTACTAATTATTAGTTGGTATTTCCCGAATCTTGCATATTTTTCTATTTATAGACTTAATAATCCAACATGGCCACCAGATTGTAGTGTTGGCACAGGAAAACATGGCATATTGTTTAGATTTCTGTCAAATTTTCCAAGAGAAACCACTGTGATAGCAATATCATCATCATCAGTTCTGACTTAGATTTATCAGACCTTATTAATTAAGATTCAGTAATTATTCAGACCCACCCAGATAGCTCAAGAAATAAAAAAAAGTGTTGCATAATCACAAAAACCACGTAGTAATAGATTGTTGCCATATGATTAAAAAAAATTACTACATTTTACACTGGGTTTATGGATATCATAAGTAAAGATAAAACTTATTTTCTAGAAAATTACTTTATGACTATCACACTTATATTATGGCATAAATTATTATGCATACAGTATACTTATACACCTGTTGAAAGTATTAGCAGTAATAGCATAACCAAATTGTGTATATATTGTAAGAATTAAATTCAAAATAACCTCAAATGCTTGTTAAAAACTTTCATTCTTCTTTACATACTAGGGATTAGTATGTACATTAAAGAAGAATGACAACAACTAGACAGCAACACAATACAACTTTACTAAGTGACTTATGCACCTGCCTGAAGGCTGTTGTTGGTTACCTGAAGGCCACATTAATTCTTTACATACTTAGAAAGTATCAGAAGAGCTAGAAATGTTTATTATGTATTTATTCCAAAATACACTTAAGTAAGGATTTGGCAAATGGAACAGTATCAAATTCCTATTATGAACAATTCAAGTTAGTGGTCATTTGGTGGTATGGAAGTAACTTTTTTAAATAAATAATGCTCTAAAGAAATTGACATGACTTGTTGCATGATTTGAACCCAGAACTGGCTGATATATATCATCATCATGTTTGGTGATATGTGGTATGAATGGGGAAAGTAATTTTTATGCATAATGTGTTCTGCTTTACAGTGAAAATGGAGGACATTTTTAGAATGTGTAGCTGATGGAAATACTCTTCTTTATACTTAACAGTTCTCGTGGAGAGGGTCTTCCTACGAATATGCTCGGCAGCAACTGATGATGCTCTTGAAGCAGAGCTACACAAATTCTTGGCTCCAGTTATACTGAAACTGGCTTCACCTCATGAGCCAGTCAGAAAAAAGGTGAGCAGTGGTGTCACAAATGTGTGTATGTAGGGGGGGGGGGCAATGCTGCCATGGATCAGTGATAGCGTGCACATCTGACAGTTGTTGAGAGAAGTCAAATTTTTGGGTTCGAATCCTGGTTGTAGCACAGAGGTCAGGAAGGTCATCCACACTGAGCAATGGCCCCCCAACTGCCAAACTAAAAGTCCTTTTGTAAGGAACCATCCTAGCCCTGAACAAGTTCATGATGTAAAAATGTCCTCTTCCAGTTTACACACTTGTATACACCTAGGTCACTTAATCCAATACCCATTAACAGCCATTTGTGTGGGACGTTTGAGTCCAGGACATAAAACTCACTTCAGGAATTGGCCCTGGACATAAAACACCACCAATTACTGAAGTAGGTTTATGTCCTGGGCCCATATGTCCACACAAGTAGCAATTGGTGAGTGTTGGATTAAGAGATCTAGGTGAACAGGAAAATACATTTCCTGGTCTTTTTCACTTTATCCCCATGATCACACAACACCCTCCCATCCCAAATCAAGATCTCTCTCTCTCTCTCTCGCTGCTCATTTGCTTAGTTGTGGGTTTGAATTCTGCTCTTCTTTCCAATTCCCAGTAGTGACTGTGACCTACCCCAACAGGACAAGTGCATAGGACAAAGCTATGTACCTCTAGGCATAGGCTTCTCATCTTCTTCATTGACCTGTACACTGCAATTAAGTTGCCTCTTTCTATTCATTCCCTAACAATGGCAGGTTTAGCACTTCTAGCCTCTCTTTGTATGGTTTGTGTATGTATGGGACTCATTTTGGTTACTACGTATTCTCTTGATGTTATTTACGTCTTTCACTTTGTACAATGACTATTCAAGCCTATGGAGATTAGGATTTATTTATTTTATATACATATATATATATACACACACACACACACACATATATATATATATATATATATATATATATATATATATATATATATATATAATTTATCCCTTTTATTTGTGTACTTTCCCACAAACTTACTGATGGGTGTATGAGGTGACTGGTTATTCATTGTCATCACTTCCAAATCTTTCTCCACTTTTGCCTTTAGAATTGTTTCTCCTCTGAAGAATTCAGTAGGACCTGCTCGTGGTGGTCTAGCAAGATGGACAATGGAGAAAATCATCTCATTTTCAAAACCCATCAACCCACACTGTACCCTCTCTGACATCCCCCCTCTCTCATACTTTTTAGGAGAGCTGACAGTTGGTGATTGCTACCATCTTCCTACTACAGTAAGCTAGTGACATAGAAACAGTCTCACAT
This sequence comes from Oratosquilla oratoria, assembly GCF_046742065.1. Lineage (NCBI taxonomy): Eukaryota > Metazoa > Arthropoda > Malacostraca > Stomatopoda > Squillidae > Oratosquilla > Oratosquilla oratoria. Next base: position 33,432,565 of record NC_134779.1, on the reverse strand, counting down.
TAAAACAACATGGACAATATCTGTTCATTGGATCCTTTACTCAGATCAGTCTTGTTTGACTGAGGCATGTGTCCCACACCTACATAGCCTAGTATTTAGAAAATATCCTAAGAGCTATAGACCAGTCTCCTTGAAAAGTATTGTGTGTAAGATGATGGATGGATTGGGAAGGAAAGAAATTATAGCACATATTACACCCGGTTCTCTTTCCAACACTCATCAACTGGATGTGGAAAGATACGAAAACAGGTCACTACGAGCATAGCTCTCGTCCCATAAAATACAACTGGGTAAATACTTGTGAAGACATTTGGGCCCAGGACATAAACCCATTTCAAGAATTGGTGTTTTATGTCCTGGGCCAACTTCTGAAGTGGGTTCATCTCCTAGGCCCCAACGTCCACATGAGTGACTGTTGGCAAGTGTTGGATTCAGGAGTGGAAGGAGTTGTGAAGCTAAGTACACATAGGCAGCATTATGAATTTTGAAAAAGCATTTGTTTGTGTTACACATCAACGACTTTGCAAAATTGGAGACATGGAATCAAGGGAGATATACTAAGATGGTTGATGAGCTTCCTAATTGGTGGGAGACAATTGTAGTCAGGGAAACAGCCTCTGAATGGTTAGCTATTTGGAATAAAATACCCCAGGGTTATGCACTGGGTCCTGTTCTTTTTGTTTTATAATATTCTCACCATACACCAGGTAAGGCTAATGCCCTGTCAGTTGTAGTGCCTCATGAAACTTCACCTGGTACGATCTTTGTAAAGTTCCTTTTCTTCCACACTCTCTATTGTTGATCCTCTTACTTCAATTGCTTCCCTCACTCCATCCCTCCACCTCTTTCTGGGTCTGCTCACCAGCCTCTTCCCCCTCAGCTTCCATAAAAAATATTTAGCAGGGTACCTTTCTTGATCTATCCTCATGATGTGTTATCTCATTTAACTTCTTTATACAAATTCTAAGAGATGAATGGGCTGATTGTGCATTTCTAGACCAGAAAAAAGTTTTTGATAAGGTGCCACATAAGAAATTGCTAAGAAATTAGAAACTGCAGGAGGAATACATGGCAAACTGCTGAAGTGGATGGAAGACTTCCTGCATGAAAGAAAAATGAGAGTGGTGATGAGAGACAAACACTCTAATTGGGATGAAGTAGTTAGTGGAGTTCCACATGGACCAGTTCTGGCCCCAATAATGTTTGCTATATATATTTATATGGATAAAGGAATTGAAAGTTATATGAGCTTCTTTGCGGACAATGCAAAATTGTTGAAAAAAGTAGAAGGTTGTGAGTCACTGCAGAGTGATCTCAAAGTATGGGAATGGAGTAGGAAGTGGGAGATGGAATTCAATATTAAGAAGTGTAGTATAGTGGAATTTGGAAGAAGCAAAAAAGAATAGTGGGATCATATAAATTGGGAGAGGAAGAAATTAAAAAAGTAGAAAATGAGAAGGACCTGGGAGTCATTGTTATGAATAATATGTCACATGAGAAACATATAAACAAAAATTTTTGGAGAAACTTATAATTTAATAAGAACAATCAAAGTGGCATTTACATACCTGGATGAAGAAAATACTACTCACTTTAATAAGACCAAGATTGGAGTATGCAGCGACGACATGGTCACCAAGTACAGAAAATGTATAACAAGACTTGAAAGAATACAAAGAACAATTATGAAATTGGCACCAACACTCTCAGAACTATCATATGAGGAGAGACTAGCAAAACTTGAGCTACAAACATTAGAGCAAAGAAGAGAGAGAGGAGACTTGATAACTATAGAAACTATGATAGAGAGGATCTAATAAAATGGGATAGTAGAGATACAAGAGGACAGGGAAAGAAAATCAAGAAAGTTATAGAAGAGGCCTGAAAAAGAACAGCTTCCCCCACAGGGTAATAGACGTTTGGAACAAGTTAGATAAAAATGTGGTGTGTGCAAAAATGATACATGAATTTAAAAACAGTCTAGATAAAATGAGATATGAAGATGGGACACCACGAGCATAGCTCCCCTTCCCGTAAAATACATCTAGGTAAATACTCACACATATCAAATTAGATATGGCGAGATACAGAGACGGGACACCACGAGCATAGCTCCCCTTCCCATAAGATACAATTAGGTAAATATCAGCAGAATTGTGGAAGAGACATATAGACTACTGCAGAAGATTAAAGTGGTGTTCCATTATATAGATGAAGAGATGATGAAAAAATTCATCGAAACACTGATATGTCCAAGACTGGAATATGTGTCAGTGGTATGGTCCCCACACAGAGTGAAGGATGTAAACAAGATTGAGAGAATACAAAGGGCAACAACCAAACTGGTCCCCAGCCTGGCAGATGGATCATTTGGAAAGGCTAAAAGTACTGGGTCTACCAACTTTGAAAGAACAAAGAGAAAGAAGTGACATGATTACAGTGTTCAGGTCACTAAAGGGGATAGATTGCATTGATGGGAGAGTTTTAAGAGGTCATGGAAATAAATTAAGAAAGACCATGTGTCTAAAGGATGTGAAGAAATGCAGTTTTCCATATAGATGTTTGAATATGTGAAATAGCTTAGAAGGTAATATAGAGTAAGTTGGAACAGTACATGAATTTGAGTGTAGGTATGTTAGAAAATTAGATAAGAGATGGGACCCAAATAGCATTGTTTCTTTCCTGTATACTACAGTTAGGTAAATACACACACACATACTCAGTGGAACCTTGGATAATAAGCTTAATCCATTTCATGGTTGTTCTTAAATTGAAATGTTTGCTAATTGAAATAATTATGGCAAACTTGTCAAAGCACTACTGAATCAGTGGCATTGTGTGAACAGGTATATGTTTATATTTGTACCCTAAAGTAGCAATAATTTTGAAAGACAATAATTGTTAACCAAATGTGTTCATTAACCGATTTGTTCATTAAATGGAATATTCATTATCCGAAGTCCAACTGTAGAACCTCAGTTCTTGACCACAATCTGTTCAAGAATACTGTTCCAGAATGGATTTGGTTGAGGACCATATATCTTCACTGATCTGCTTTATCATTGATAATTTCCAACAGACCTTTGAATTTATCCCCACAGTTCCATTCAGGTTGGTCCAGAACTGATATTTAGATTGACTACCAGAGCAAAATTGTTCTGAGTTTTTGGGTTGAGAATTGATTTGTTTGACATGCGAGACATTTGAGAACCAAGATTCTACTGTGTGTGTGTATATATATAAACAGCTTGTGGATTAGAGACTCATGTCAGTCTATTTGTGAATGACACAGATATATAGGACCATACCTGAGAAAGTGGAATCACAAGTTTCTGTTGACATTCAGTATGGCGAGGTGCTAAACAATGCATTTTTGAGAAGAGTTACCAATACAAACTACCAATTGAATGGCAATGTCTTGGATAACTAGAGGAAAAAAGACTTAGGGGGTTTGCCAGTTACCTGAAGGCCATAAGTCTTCTGCAAGAGACACTAGGGGTGGTTAATTGATTTTAACAGGAAATCTCGAGTCCTCGACAATTGTAGCTTAGGTGGAAGCAAGAGCCGGTAGTAGACTTTGAGTTATTAGAAGGAACTTCGGATATTTAGATAGAAATGTAGTGTTGCACCACTATACACTATTAGCGCAACCAGTTCTCAACTGTGGTGCGCAATGATGATAACACCTTGTCAGAGATATTAAATCATTGGAGCAAGAGCAATGTGTAACAAAGCTAGTGTCAGGAATTGAGCACCTGCCATATGAGAAATGTTGCAAGGTCATAAGGGCCATTTACACGGTCTAACAGTTTGACAAACCCAGTTTGTCAGACAAGTGTTTGAAGTTATGTTTGACCGTGTGAATGGGGTATTTGGTTGTCAAACACATTTGTCGAACGTGTTTGACAACCAAATACCCTATTCACATGGTCAAACATCACTTCAAACACTTGTTTGACAAATCAGGTTTGTCAAACTTATTTGGTTGTCTAAATGCCCCTTTAGTACTACAAACACTCCAAGAGAGAAGGAAGAGGCGAATGTTATCAAAGCCTACAAGTTCTTACATGAACATGGCAATATACTATATACCAAGTTGTCCACACTAAACACCATGGACTTAAACAGGGACACAGTCAGAAATGGCAAGGTCAGACTGGTGGCGGACAATTATGAAAGAGAATTGGTTCTCCATTCATACTCTACAACATAGGAAGTCTCTTCTGGATGGTGTAGTGATATTGTGCCTGATATAGCTGCATTTAAGGAGAGGTATGCAGGTACCAAGGGGCCTAGAAGAGTGGTTCTCAACCCGTCCCTGGGTGCCATGACAAGAATTTAGGGGGGTGGGCATGCCTGCATTACAAATTATTCTTTTCAATGTAATGTGAAGAATCTGATAAAAAAAAATATGTATATGATATATAAGGTAATTATGATTGTCAACTTTGTAATAATGCAAAGATTTCATGGATTTATTTATTTTGTTTGTTTTTATTATTTTTTTTAGGGGGAATTTGGGAGTAAAACTAAGGGGAAACTACATGAATCTTGAGAATTTATGAAGCAGAGAGAAAATATTTTGAGATAAACGGGTCTAGGAGTTGTATGGACATGACGAGTGCATTGTTCTCATTCCCTCTCAAATTGATACATCATACACTACAGGGTGAAGAACCCGGTCACTTACCTCAGGTATACTGTAGAGTTGTTAAAAAAAATCATCTCTCTTGGGGTAAAACACTTAACACTACCACTCGTATAGTCTTATGAAATTCATAAAACTTTTCGTAAGGATATTGTGGTCCTTTTAAAAGCACTCGAAACACAAGTTAAAAAAAAATAAACTTTCATAAGTGACAGCCATACGCAACTGATCACAATCCAAATCATAAATGGCGCCATCCTGATGTCGTTTTTACTATGAAGGAAAACAATGTGATTGGCCGGATTCGTGACACAAAACAATGGTGCTATTGGCTGAAGCGATAATGTTTATTACCCAAGTCTCCGCAGACTTCGCAGAGAACAAATTTACAAGTCAGGAAAACGAAAGGCAGATTTTTTATTATTTGAATAATTAATTAATTAAATTAATTGTTATTTTTGTCTTCGTCACATTTAATTTAATTTTCGTCTTCTTCGCATAGAGTTGCTAGACTAGATTCTTTAGATTTGACTGTTCTTTGATGGAAAGCATAGTAAATAATGCTGATAATGGTAATAATAACACTGTACAAACAAATTTCAGGATTAAGAAAAAAAAAACATAGTTCTCATGTGCGTTTTATTATGAAGTTCAGTGTGCTGAATTCAAAATTTTGATAAAAAATTCATGCCACGTCACAATTTTTTGTAAATCGCTGTTTTAATAATTATGCAATTAATAGAGATTTCCAAGGTTCCATTAATGTATTTTGCTCCCAAAGTCAGATTTAAATGTCTTCATTGTATTTATTTAATTAATATATAATGAATCGGCATGTTTGTTAGCTTTATATGATGTATTAACCTACAATCTATTATTTACTTCTTCTTTTATAAGACGTCTCAGGCGTGTCACGCTTCAGGTTCCAACAGAAGTCAGCCAGCATAGCAGGGCACCATTTTCCCTTGTACTTGTTTTCCATTGACGCTATATCTTGATGAAACCTCTCTCCATGTTCATCACTCACATCTGCTGCATTCTCTGGGAAGAAGGACAGATGAGAATGAAGAAAGTGTATCTTCAGTGACATATTGCATCCGAGATCTTGGTAGCATTTGATTAGCCTCTCCACTTTACGCTCTCGCTGGGACTCTTGGTGCTTTCCCAGAAGCCTTTGCATACATCTTTGAATGCATGCCAGGCCGCTAGCTCAGGTTCATCCATTGTCGCCTCAAAGTCCTCATCATTTATAAGCTTGCGAATCTGAGGGCCTACAAATATACCCTCTTTAATCTTGGCATCACTAATTTTAGGGAAGATCCCTTTGAGATACTGGAAACATGGCTTGTTATGTTGCAGTGCTTTGGTAAATTGCTTCATTAGGCCTAGTTTTATATGCAGTGGTGGGCAAAATGATTTTCTCCTTCTTAACTAGTGGCTCATGAATTACATTATGGCATCCAAGCGTCATAGATTCCCGAGATGGCCATTCTGAGTGTATATAATGTTCTGATCTGGCCCTACTGGTCCCACTTGCAAAGAAAGCACATAAATTTGGTGTATCCAGTTTGTAGCCCATTAAGTATGGCTACTACTTTCAAGTCTGCACAAATTAACCACTCATGCTCTTTGTAACTTATGCGGTCTAGAATAAAAGCAAGGTTCTCATATGTCTCTCTTAAAATGACTGAGTAAGCAACTGGAACTGAAGGCATGGTGTTCCCAATGTGCAACAGAACTGCATTTATGCTGTAAAGGGATCCATCTATGAATAGCCTCCACTCATTGGGTTCATAGGACAGCTCAAGGGCACTGAATAGGCCTCTGATATCATTACAAAACAAGTTAAGTTGTTTTCCAAAGTGAAGAAATTCTGTAGATTTGCAGAACGCTTCCTAAATACTGTAATTCGAGCTTCTTCATCCAACAGGTGCCATTGTTGCAAACGTGAGGCCAGGAGTTCACTCTGTTGCTTAGTAAGTGTTAGATCACGAACTAGATCATTGAGTTCTGGTTGGGTGATGAGGTGTGGTTTCTTATCAGATTCAAGTTGTGTCGTATACGTTGCATTTTGAGATTCTGAATCGTCTGAGTTGCTCGTGTCATCGCTTGGTAGTTCAGAGGGCGGCTGTGGTACAGGAATATCACTTGAATGTAGAACTGGGCGGATAGCAGACTGAAGATCTGGATACACGATAGATTTCTTGCCTTTTCTGTTGCGACCTGCAGGAAAATAAAAAATAAAATCAGACTAAAAATGGATACTATTGGTTGTGATCACGTGCAAAAATAGTGGAAGTACAACTTATTCTGTATTTCGATCTTTTTTATTGATACATCTCTTGAAAATATATATAAAAACAGTAAAAAATAAACACTGAACACCCACCTTTAATATCCGTTAAGCAGAAGTAGCAATCTGTTGAGTGGTCCTTTGGCTCCCTCCAGACCATTGGTACGCCAAACATGAGGCCAGTCCCTTTGCCTTTCACCCAGGCAGAAAGGGAACTTGTACTTGTGAACTTGTGAGGTGCCCAGCGTTTGTCCAGGTCACCCACTTTACATCCAAAGTACAGCTCATAAAGTTTCTTTACATGTTGAGTCAACTCTCTTGTATTGCCTTAATGTAACTGATCCACATATATAACAAAACTTGTCTGGCGAATTCTTGCATTCTCTAGGCATCTTAACTCTGTATCCTGTTAAGAAAAAAACAACCCACATAGCTATGTGAAAAATTATATAAATGGTAAAAACAACAAAAAATACCGTTCAGATAGACATTGCGGGCACTACTATTTACGAAGAACTGGAGGGTCACAGAAAGAAACGGATGTTATATTCGTGATCTACGCAAAAAATAACTAGAAAAGGATAGTCTCATTTCCGTTTTTTTTTTTTTTTCATTGTTATACAGTGTAATGAGTCGAAGACAGTACATCGCATAATAAACGAGACCTGTGACATTGTCAAAACGAATTTTCAACTTTCAACTGCCTCTTCCCCCAGGGGTGGGGGAGGATGTTGGTCCCACACGAGTTTGGTCGGATATCTTTATGTTGCGTGTTGAGACGATAACCATGACGACAAAAGCATTTTTTTTTTCAAAATCAGTCGTCTCAGTGGCATTAATTCTCTTGATAACGGAATGTATAATTGGCACTAGGAATGCGCAAATTCAGGGCAGAGAGTGACGGTGGTTGATGTAGAATGGTATGTTCACTTTCATTCATACGCCATAATCCTGGTCGGGAAAATGCGCAATGCAACGGGAGTTTCCCCCTAACACAAAACGACGAAGGTTTTTGAACGCGTTTTCTAATATAGTATTGTGAAGGATTTTAGTATATTAGTATTTTATATGTATATACTGTGATATACATATATATATATATATATATATATATATATATATATATATATATATATATATACATACACTGAATGGTTCCCAGCCAGTGATCAGTTAATATCTTTTTTCAACCACAAATCACTTTTAATTCCATGCCATCGCAGTCGAGACTGAAGAATCGCTCGATGAAGGCATCCATTGGAAATTGAAACGTGGACGAGCCGAGGATTCGAACCCAACTAACCCGTAACAAAGTCACTGTAACTTTGTTACAGGTTAGCTGGGTTTGAATCCTCGGCTCGTCCACGTTTCAATTTGCAACGGATGCCTCCATCGAGCGATTCTTCAGTCTCGACTGCGATGGCATAGAATTAAAAGTAATTTGTGGTTGAAAAGAAAATATATATATATGTATATATATGTATGTATGTATATATATATATATATGTGTGTATATATATATATGTATATATATATATATGTATATAATGTATGTATATATATATATATATATGTTTTCTTTTATTTATTTCTATTTTTATTTATTTATTTGTTTATTGTACTTATTTGACATTGCATTTTGATAGTTATATTAATATATAGTGGCGGCGACATAACATTGAAATTCAAATTTACAATTCAACGACATATTACATTGATATTAGATACTCCATCAGCCAGCCATGTTGGTACGCACATTCACATCAAGATGGCGATTAATCTAGGCAAAAACATTTACATGCACCAATGCATTTTGGAATGTAAAATATTAGATAATAAGCGTCGCCAATTGCAGATATGTCGTAGTGGTGGACTGGCTTTCCAGCGAGATGGAGATCTCAGAAAATCACCACCCTGCTGCCCAGTTTCAAAAACCGGTCAACCTCTACACCTCCATGGGAAGGTGCAGCCCCAAGGGGCTAACACTTGATCCAAGGGTTTTCTTTCGACTTCATATATATATTTCCTCCACCTTTTCACACAAGTGGAGCTGACAATGACGATTGATCCCCTGGTAAAACTACTTTCACCTGGTAACATGAAAACCATCCCATTCAAACAAAGCCCAGATTTTCTTCTTGTAGAGATCTATAGGAGGGCTTCAGGACTGTTGTCAGCCGCTGCAGGGCCACGGCTTTGTGGGTAATGAAACTCAAAGCAGTGGTTACCTTACTTTTTGTTACCTTATGGATATTCCGGCGAATACGACTCAGCTACAAAAAATTTCGCTGCTTCTTCCGTGGCCATGTTGCCATCAGTGAAGTGGTGTATGATGACCTTGTAGTAGGGCCACATATTATTTTGGAATTGTGTGGGAAGTGTGTCTTCAATTTCTTGTAGTATATCACATCTCCCAGACTTTAGAAGTGACCGAGTTAGTTTTATTATGTCTGTGAGTAATACACCCTTAACTGAATATAATCTTCGGATGTTGGAATGAAATATGGGTATGTAGATTGTTATAGTATTGGGTATAATCTTGATAATATCAACACATTCGTGGAACTGCCAAGTGTAGGCTTTATGGTCTCTTGCAGTCTCCTTTATGTTCTTATATTGGATGAAGGGCCAGCCTTGCCCCCTGCCCTGTCAAATCATACACATCTACTTAATTTGGATATAGCAATTATTATTTATATGGAGGTGAGGTGGCAAAATGAAACGTTAAGGCTAGAGTATGGAGCTTTATTCAGAACCAGACGTTTCGACCTCTTGGGCCTTCCTCAGTGGACTGAATACAGAATAAGAATCAATGTCCGTCAACAGCTTACATGGTGATCTGACGACCCTGTGTGACCTCACCCCGGTCACGTTATTTATATGATGCTTAAAATAATTATTTTTTCATGAACAGGTAATGGAGTTGCTGATTCACGTAAACCGTCGTGTGAAGGCACAAGAACACATTCAACTTCCCGTTGAAGCGTTGTTGACGCAGTACCAAGACCCAAGTGCTACGTCCTTTGTCACGGTTTGTATTGCTTCTTTAAAGGTGCTGCAATAAGAATGATAGTTTACATTCATTCATTCATTGCAAGTGGAATGAATAGATGGAAAATAAATCTTGTGATTGATATTGATTTCCTAATTTTTCCTCAGAACTTTTCCATCATATACATAAGAATGGGATACCCAAGATTAGATATCAACAAACAAGTAGAACTCTTGACCAGTATGTTGCAGTGTTTATCAGGGAAGCCAGCCCAGCATCAAGACAGGTAAGGTTTCTATTGTTAAGACAGAATTTGTTCTATTTAAAGTATATACCAAAGGTCTCTCCCTTATTTCATAAGGAAGAGTTGTGAAGTCAAAGCATACACCCACATTATATAGGTATTAATGTCTATTTACTTTGTTGCAGTTGTAGTGCATGGTTTTGGAGCAATGCTCGTGGGGTTGCAACTATTTTTCTCCATTTGTCAAACTTTGCAGATAAACAAAGTAATCAGAGAAACCTACAATTTACTAAGATCAATAAATGTGGCTTTTAATTACTTGGATGAGATAATGGTAAAGGAAATACTAGTCACGCTGATAAGACCAAGATTGGAGCATGCAGCAACACTATAGACACCCAGTACAAAAAAAGAATATAAAGAAAATAGAAAGAATCCAGAGAGCAATGGCAAAGATGGCCCCAGCACTTTCAAAATTGACATACAAGCAAAGATTGTCTAAACTGGAACTACCAACCCTGGAACAAAGAAGAGAAAGAGGCAATCTATTGGCCATTTACAGAATCATGAAAGGCATAGAAGCCCTTAACAGAGAAGACCTATTAAAGTGGAATAGAAGAAAAACAAGGGGACATGAAAAAAAAAACTCAAAAAGAATAGTTATAGAAGAGATCTGGAAAAAAAAAAGCTTTCCACACAGAGTGGTGGATGTCTGGAACAAATTGGGCGAAACAATAATGTGTGCAAACACCATACAAGAATTTAAGAACAAACTAGATGTTGCAAGATACAAAGACGGGTCCCCACAAGCATAGCTCCCCTTCCCATAAAATACCTAGAGAAGGCTGTTGATAAAGTACCTCACAGTCAACTCATGTGGATTTAGAACATATTGGAGGGCTAAGAGGCAAACTACTTGAATGGATGATTTATTTATTTTATTTATTAATTTTATTTTTTATTTATTTATCTATTTATTTATTTATTTTTTGTGAAGGGAAGATACATAAGGACAGTAGTAAAGGATAAAATGTCCAGATCGAGAGAAGTAACAAGTAGAGTTCCACAAGGTTCAGTGCTTGTTCCAATAATATTTCTTGTCTATGTCAATGGTATGTTGGAAGGTATAACAAGCTATGCTAAGATCTTTGCTGATGATGCAAAAATCAGGAGAAGAGTGAAAACGTAGGAGGACTGTAAGCCATTCAAAAAAGACCTAGACATATTTTTTTCATAAGAGGCAAAAATGGGAAATAAATTTTGATACCAAAAAATGCAAAGTACTGGAAATGGGCAATATCAGCAAAAGACCATCATTAAACTATTCTTTGAAGTGAACCCATTACAAAAGTAAAAGAGAAGAAAAATTTGGGAGTGTTGATAAAAGACAACCTGTCACCTGACAGATATATCAGTAGGATTGTGGGAGACATATGGACTGCTGCAGAAGATTAAAGTAGCTTTTCACTACATACATATGCCAAGGCTTTTTCCCCCTTACAAATAAGGGGGAAAAACCCTTTGTATATAGATAGATATATCGCCAATTATCATACTTAGACATGAATCCATGTACTGTTCCAGCTTAGGTTATATCTCCTAAGTAATTCCAAGTATTTATGCACCTGTATGGAAAATGGCCTACATGCAGCAGCCTTGCTTTGGATGTGCTGTGTCTTGTGACACTGCTTCTGACCCAAGGCAGTGGGCGAGGTGCAGGGATGACCCACCATCCAGGAGGAGCCAAGATAAGAGGGGGGAGGGAGGGGTGGGGGATAAGAGTGGAGTGTGTGGGGATGGAATGGGTGGAAGTGGATTTTATGGCTTTATTTTTTGGCTACCTCCCTTGTAAGGGGGAAAAGGCCTTTGGTATATATATATGTATAAGGAAAACTATTTCTTCAAATCCTTTAGACCTGTGGTCTTCTTTAATTTGTTCTCATAAGCTCTTCAACCCCTCTTATTCTTAATCAAGAGATCTCTTCTGTTAATGTAATTTATCCCTTTTAGTGATCTGAATACTGTAATCCCATATCACCTCTTTCTCTCTGATTTTTCAAAATTGGCAGACCCAATACTTTTAGTTTTCCTCATATTGCTCATTTGCCAGGCTGGGGACCAGTTTGGTTGGTGCCCTATTTATTCTTTTGATCTTGTCTATATCTTTCACTGTCTGGGGGCCATACCAGTGACTCGTATTCCACTCTTGGACAGATCAGATTTTTTACTATTTTGTTTAATTATATATTCATCCATGTAGTGATGGAATGGGTGGGAATAATTTTATGCCTTTTCCTTTTTGGCTACCTCCCTTGTAAGGGAGATAGCCAAGACAAAGGGCACGCACCCAATCTCATCCACCACCCTTGTTTTCCTTTTTATTTTAGATCCCACTGCCTGGGTCAGAGGCAATGCAGCAAGACACAGTACATCCACAGCAAGGCCATTTCACTTAATTGGCAACCTCCCCTCTCTGTCCCCTCATGCAGAAAATAGAGAAGATGGGGAGAAATCCCTTCAGGCTGTGCTAAAGTATCATCCATACACAACCATTCTTCACTCACCCCTATCCCCTGCCTTCTCCCTTCCTTGTTCAACAGACATTCCCCTCTTGCTCAAAGCCCCTTTCAATCTATCCATCTCATCCTCTGTCACCCCCTCAAGTTCACTCCATCCACCTGTGCTTTCCGCACCTCTTTTGCGAAACCTTCTTCTCTCATTCTTTCCATGTGTCCAAACCATCCCAATAATCTTTCATCAGCCCTATCTGCCATCTCCTTTTCCACCCCCACTCTCATCCTTACCTCATTTCTCGCTCTATCCAATCTTGTAACCCCTATCATACTTCTCAGACACTTCATCTCATACATACATACATATACCAAGGCCTTTTCCCCCTTATACGTTTAAACTTCTCTTTTCTACCTTAGACTCCACGTCTCCATCCCATACAGTGTTGTTGACACAATCACCCCTTCATACAATCTTTTTTCATCCATTTCCAGACACCTATTTCCCATGATGCTTTAATTTCTGAAGATGTTTACTTGCTTCTCACAATCTACAATTTGCCTCCACCCCTACTCTTCCATTTCTTGCCACATACAACCCCAAATACTTGAAAACTGTCCACTTCCTCCAGTCTCTCTCCTTTAAGACTTATTTCCAGCTTACTGTCATACTTGATAAATGGAATTCATGGATATAGATTAAGTTGAAACTGTACATGAATTTGAGGCTTGGTGTGATCAATTGGAAAGTAGGAGATGGGACCTAAGGAATGTTGCTCCTTTCCTGTATACTAAGGGCATGGTTCATTAAATTCCACACTACAAAGCCCTCTTTGAGGGGCACCATCCTAACCTTCTGACAGGGGGGAAGTTTGTGATGTTAAACCATAAAAAAGAAAAAAAAAATACATACACATACATATACTAACAGCTTTTTCCCCCCTTACAAGGGAGATAGCTAAAGTCAAAGGCATAAATCCACTCCCACCCATTTCATCTCCACATACTCTACTCCTATTCACCACCTCTACACTGTATACTACAATTAGGTGAATACACACAATCATGTGGTACATGTATACCAAAATGACCTTTCTTTCTGTTAAGGAGGGTGGTCAGTTTAAAAGCACACTTCAACCCCACACCCATCTCACACTCATCATGGATGAAGGGTTAGCCCTGATCTGCACCCAGTGTTTAAGTCAAAGGCAGTGTTTGGGAAAATGTGTTGTATTGTTTCATAGGAAATGTGACCAATATTAGATGCATGGCTAGTACATACATACATATACCAAGGCTTTTTCCCCCTTTCAAGGGAGGTAGCCAAAGGGAGCAATGCCCTCTTCAGCATCGTCTTCTCACCACCAGATCGTGAATCCCTGAATGTGTAGTAATCAGTCGTAAGCCTCCTTGAACAATCAAAGAAAGGAAAAAAAGATTTATCACATGTACATACCTTTGTATGTACATGTGATAAATCTTTTTTTCCTTCCTTTGTCCCCGTCTGGGGTATTGGCTGCTTGTTATTGTGGCAAAGTAGCATGCAGTCGATACTTTAGGGTCTATATGGGGCGCCCCTACGGACCAGAGCCACACATCATTTTGTCTATGATAGAAGAAAACTCTGTTCATAGAGAAATGATGACACTTTTATACTACGACTGTCCCTCCGTTATGCTGTCCCCCAACCTCTTGTTGCTGTCCTGTACCATTTCTCTGAGTATTCTCTTTCTGTGATGGGGGAATTCCCTGTGGTGGGGGAAAAGAATACTGCCACCAAGTATTCCCACTTGGATCGTAAGAGGCGAGAAGAAAGGGACGGGGATTGGGACTAGGCATCCATCTCCCTGTAGCCCCACGGGGCATATCTCCTAAAAATAAAAAATGGCTAGTAACCTTTTATATAAATTAACAAATATGTGAGAAAGCTATAGGAAAGGGGAAGGATGTTTTTTGGGCCTTTATGGATATGGAAAAGGCATACGACAGGGTAGACAGAAAGGCACTGTGGGAGGTTTTGCGGATATACGGGATAGGAGGAAAGCTTCTAGGAGCTGTCAAGAGTTTTTATGAGAGTAGTAGAGCTTGTGTCAGGATTAGAAATGGAGAGAGTGAGTTGTTGGAGGTAAAGGTGGGGTAGTGCAAGAGGTAAATGCAAGGGTAGTGGGTCAGGTATTGGAGATGGTTAAAGAAATGGAGAAAAGTGGGAGGTGAGCCAGCTGTTGTTTGCGGACAACACTGCGCTTGTGGCAGGATCATAGGAGGGATTGAGGAAGTTGGTGACAGAGTTTGGGAGAGTGTGTGATAGAAGAAAGCTGAAGATAAATGTGGGTAAAAGTAAGGTGATGAGGTGTACAAGGGGTGAAAGTGGCAGTAGTCTGGAAGTGAGCATTAAGGGAGAGCGACTGGAGGAAGTGGATAGTTTTAGATACTTGGGTGCAAATGTGGCAGGAAAAGGTGGAGTGAAGGTGGAGGTAGAATGTAGATTGAGAGAAGCGAGTAAATGCCTTGGTGGATTAAAAAGTGTAATGAGGAATAGACTTTTGGGAATGGATGCTAAGAGGAGACTGTATTAAGGAGTGATTGTGCCAACAGCACTGTATGGGGCAGAAACATGGAACATAAGAGAGGAGTTTGAATGTGTTTGAGATGAGGTGTCTGAGAAGTATGATGGGGGTTACTAGGCTAGATAAGAG
This sequence comes from Oratosquilla oratoria, assembly GCF_046742065.1. NCBI lineage: Eukaryota > Metazoa > Arthropoda > Malacostraca > Stomatopoda > Squillidae > Oratosquilla > Oratosquilla oratoria. The sequence goes on along the minus strand of NC_134779.1, from coordinate 33,417,182 downwards.
TGAGAAATGAGGAGGAGAACAGGGGTGGAAAGGGAGTTGGGAGATAGGGTTGATGAAAGAGTATTAGGATGGTTTGGGCACATGGAAAGAATGAGTGAAGAAAGACTAGTAAAAGAGGTATGGAAGGCAGATGTGGTGGAAGTGAACATGAAGGGACGTCCTAGGATGAGGTGGATGGATGGGGTGAAGGGGGCTTTGGGGAAGAGGGGAATGTCTGTTGAGGAAGGACGGGAGAGGACAGAAGACAGGGGTGAATGGAGAATGGTTGTATATGGATGATGTTGTGATACATGAGGTGGAATGGGCAGGGGGATGGGGGGTGAGGTAGTATGTGTGAGCAAAATTTGACGCAGCCCGAAGGGATTTCACCCCGTCTTCTCCTTTATGCATGGGGGGACAGAGAGGGGGGGTCACCGATTTAATGAAGTGGCCTTGCTGTGGATGTGCTGTGTCTTGCGACACTGCTTCTGACCCAGGGCAGTGGACAAGGTGCAGGGATGACCCGTCATCCAGGAGGTGCTAAGATAAGAGGGAGGGTGGAGGGGTGTGGAGTTTATTCAGGGATGGAATGGGTGGGAATGATTTTATGCCTTTTCCTTTTTGGCTACCTCCCTTGTAAGGGGGAAACAGCCTTGGTATATGTATGTATGTATGTAACATGTTATTTGGTATTGACTTTATTTACATGGTTCTGATCTATGTATCTTATTTGTTTTACTTCAGTCTGCTTTTGTTGATAATTCCTGTACTTGGACATGTCAAACAACCTGAAAGTCCTGAGAAAGCAGCTTCACTTTTGGGACTCCGTGACAATCCACAAATTTCAAAACTGCTCCTAGACTTCATGGTGGATGTTCTCCTCATGTCATATGGGTAAGTAATATATTTTGGTTTTGATGTTTGGCTTACACATCTTCAAAATGGCTTCAAATTTGTGTTCTGCGTGTAGGAAGAGGGTCCAACAACAAGTACTATACTTACAAGTATTGGTCCTGCAAAATGGATATTGGAGAGAATATGTATCTCCCATTCACCCATTTTCATACCCCACCAACTTCCTCACTCCCATCTAGAGGTGCTGACATTTGGTCTCTGGGCTAACCCAGAGATATTTTTCTCTCTCTATCTCTCTGTATTTTCTTCTCCATTTCACATAAGGAGAGCTGACTACTGGCACCTGCTCCCCTCCTACTCCTATCAGCCATTGACATAGAAACAGCCCTACACTAATACAGCACAGACAAGAGTTCTTTCCAAAGATTTTTAGGACACAAGGACTGCTCCCAGCCATTATGGAGCTGTTGGTTTCCAGTCAGTGAAATGAGGCAGTAATTATTATTTTATGTAAGAAGCAACACTCTCTCTAAGCTGTTCACGTGCACATATGTTTTACAACTGGTACACATAAAGAAAAAATGTATGCACACATGGTTTCCAAATTATATTAAAATCCATTCAGTAAAGAAGTTCCACCCTAACATCAGCCTATGAATTCTCTAAAAATATGGTAACTTTCCCTCTTTTAACTCGAGCATGGGTACACACAAACCTTTCAGAGAAGGCAAAGTTTGCATACAAGTAAATTTCTGCACACACAGCAAAAAATTAGAGGGGGGCAGTGAAGTGCTTTTATGATGGATATGAATCTTGTGTATGTTATAAGTAAGGTGAATTTTTGTAACATGCTTCATAAAACTTGTGTCAACCTTATATGCCTTCTCTAAGTCCACAAAATCACAGAAATACTTCTCACATGCCTCTCTTACTACTACAAAAAAATAATAATTTATGCATCCTCTTCCTCACATAAAATCACACTTGATATGGGATATAAACTACCTGAGTTTTATACAGTCTGTTTTTTACCATGTTTTCACAACAATGATGCAGTGGCTCTAAAACTGACCTCAAATATTGTTTTCTTGTTGCTTAATACAGTATAGCCAATTATATCCTTGCAGTGCCACACCCCTTGCCCAGCAACAGAGGCCTGCAGAAGGCGCCCAGGAAAGCAGTAGTGGGTCTTCTGTTGCCGGGGTCCCAGCGGGCATGAGTGCCAGTGGCTTCAAGAGAGTCATGGGAGACAGCCCACCAAAACCCGAGCAGCTGGAACAGATGAAACTGGCAATTGTCAAGTTCTTGAGCACAGGTGTCTTGCTTCCTTCCACAATTGTCATTCCACTAATAATCGCTGCTGCAGACACAAGGTTCGCTGTTGCCAATGCTGCTGATTTGCAAATTCGAAGGAATGATAGTACAGTGGATTGGAATAGTAGCGGAGTTATATCATCCCTATATCTCATGTTTCTTGGCACTCTCACCCCGAGAGAAAGGACACCTACTGATAAATTCAAAAACCCTGCCAACACACGTATTAGGCTGAAACTGATGCCATTGTTGCTAAAGTCAAGAGAGGCTGCAAACTATACTCCATTAGCTGTCAAAGTGTTCTTTGAGTGCCTATGGGGACAGAATTCTAATAGTAAGCTAAAACAGCAGGGCGTAATGTTCCTTCACCACGTAGCATTTAATGCTGAGACGGAAAAATTAAGCCCGGTTGGAAGTGTATTATTTAGTGGAACAGTAAAGGTCATTGAAGAAGAAATGAGTGATCCTAAACTGCGTTCACTGGCATATGGTGCCTTGGCTAAGCTTTCCTTGAAAATTCCAAATCTCCTGTTGTCCCATGCCTCTCAATTACACTACTTGCAAACACTCATGACCGCCCTTACACAAGAACAAGGTGATGTCCTGTTAGCTGTTCAGGAAGCCCTTTCAATGGTTGCACCAGTTTGTAAACAGCTCAGCCTTGAGAGTCAGAACCAGCTTTGCATACTCTTGACAGAACACGTCCTCCACCATAATGCACAACTTCGGCGAACTGCAGTTCACTATGCGTCCTCGGTGTTCCCATATGACCACATTCCGTCAAGGTTCATCCTTATGATTGCTGCTGGTGACGAGTAAGTACTGTCACAATTTTGTCACGAAAATTGCTTCGATAGAATTTTGTTTTGTATTCAAAATAAATATATATTACATGAGATCAGCTTGATCTGTAAAGCTAACAGACAATAATATATTTTCTTTGTAGCCACGATGATATACGCATTGAGGCACGTAGACAGCTGTACAAGGCAGTTGGAGAAAGGAAAGATGGAACCCCGGAGCATATCACCCCAAACTTTTCTGATATGATCTGCTATGTCTTGGAGCGAATCAATTCATTACCCAAGACCAGGTGGCATGAGTCAGGAAATCAACCTATTCCATTCTCCTTAGTTGTAATGGAACAAGTGAGCATTATTTACTACAGTATTAAGGGGAAAGAAGCCTATTGGTAGAGGTATTCATCTTTTTACGTAAAAAAAAAAAATATATATATATATATATATATATATATATATATATATATATATACATATATATATATATATATATATATATATATATATATATATATATATATATATATATATTATTGATATTATTTATTTTATTTTATTTATTTTATCTTATTTAATTTTTTTTTTTTTGTGTGTGTGTGTGTGTGTGTGTCACACAATAACATCGCACAAATAGAAATTGGAGAAGATTCCCCTAGAGTTACACATACTATAGGTATGGGAAGGGGGTGAAACGTCACCTATTATGTCGCAATAATTAATTTATTTTGCAAATAAATACATAATGTATTATGAATGAACATATCCTTGTTCTAATATGACAGTGATAAATATTAAAGCAGGTAGTATACTGGGCAGCTGCTTGGTGGTATGTGGGTTGCCAGGGAAAGATTTGAAAATGTAGATCCCCCAGAAAACATAAAAAAGTGATTTGAAAAATTAAATTTTAAATACATTTCTAGTATTGCATTGCATACTTAAGTGAAGATGCATAACTAGAACACACGTAAATAGATGAATATGTGTATATAGATAGTTTTTAGATGCATTGTATAGACATTTTCTTAAAATGGGGAGAGATGTGAATTGTAGGAAGAGGAATTTGGCTCAAGTATGACGACACAAGTATAAACCAGGGGTAGACAGCCCTTGAACACGTATGGCAAACCCGACATACTAACAACTTTTTTCCGACATGTGAAACCCAGAGCTGCATTAAAAAAAATAACCAATAAATCTCCAGCATTTTTTGTTTGACCATTAACATGTGCATACTGCTCTGGCGTCAGATTGGGGCCTAAGAGGATGAAGGGAAGAGACCCATACTCATACATAGGCTTAAAATTTTACTTCATTGTCACATGAGAAAATGCTGTATCAAAGATTTGGCTAATTTTGGCACCCACACCAAAAATTGTTCCCCACTCGTGGTATAGACTGTCAGTTCACAACTCAATGTAGTCATCTTCTGTGTGAATGCATTATTAATAGTAATTCCATTGTCTTTTGTCTTTGTATGTGATAAACCATGTATACTAGATTCATCTTGTGTTGGTTCTTTCCTCCCATTTCTTTTCTTTTGTGTTATTCTATTTTTTTTTTTTTTTTTTTTTTTTTTTTTTTTTTATGGGTTCCATTCATAATGCTGTGGCATATTCTAAACCAAACCTGAGGTTGTGGGTTATTGGCAACTTCACAGTATGCTTGTACATGTACTTTAAGTCTTGAGAGAGAGAAAATGAAAAAACAGAAGTTTTTTCTTTTTGTATCATCAAAAGTGCTAGATACTAGATTTAGAATATTTCACTCAGATTCTGCGGTACCATGAGCACTGTCTGAGCATCGAGGCTGGTGACAAGAGAAAAGATGAGGACCAACTCATGTGGATTGATCCACCAGCAGTCGGTCATCTCATCCGAAATATAGTGGAAAAACATGAAAGAGATATAAATTCTGGAAATGTTAAAAGGAGTAAGTATATTCTCAGATTTTTTGAATGTATGCATTTGAAATATATTGTAATATACAGTCAATACTTTAGGAATTTGAGTGGCACCCCAACAGAGCAGTTATGCAACATTCTTTTATGTCCATAAAAACATCAGGGAGGAGGAAGAGGGCTCCAATCAGAACCTGAGCATTTTGGTCATTAAATGTGTCCAGATGTGTCACAGATAAGAGTGAAAGGGAAGGGATTGGTAGTATGTTTATAAGTAGAAAGATGGATATGTTAGTGTTAAATAAAACTAAATTGAAAGGTAAAAGTGAGTTTGAGCTTGGGAATGTGGTGGGTCAGGTGTCAGGAGTGACATGGTGCTAGAGAAGGAAGGAGGATAGTTACCGCTGGTAAGTGATGACGTTGGTGAGTGTGTGGTAGAGTGGAGGAAAGTGTTTATGGGGATAATGTTGGCTCAACTACACTTTCACAAAAGGGGAGAGTGTGTCCTTGGTACATACAGTCTTTTAAATACTTCAAATTGTTTTAAATATAATTAAAATGTATAGAAATAATTTCCTTTCATAGGTCCTTCGCCAGTGATGAGGTACATTGGAATTGCGGAGTTAGCGGCTGATGCTTGGTGTCCATATGGCTTAGAGGCCATACTCAGGGTTGTCGCTGTAGCACCTGAAGTTCTCATTTCTTATTACTCAGATAAGATTGACTGGATTAAGGTATGACTTGATTGCCCCATCCCAGCATAGCCACTTGAAAATTATTCTTACCTTTAGATTTATGGCTATCCTAAGTAATTATTGAATTTTATCATATTGTCATCTTTAATAAAGAAAAATTGCTTAAATTCCTTATTTCTAAACTTATGTTTATCTGTATTGATAATATACAATAGCTCTGCATTTGATCCACTAGAAATTTGTTTTCCGTGGGGGCTACAGTGGCGAGATTGCTGCTCATTTGTTTGGTGTGGTGGTTGGTCACTTGCCACTGAAGCACTTTGACAAATTGGTCACCCCGCTCACCAAACTGAAGGACATGGTGAGTCTTTGGATCAGAGCTTGTACGAAAGAGTATTCTAATTATACTATTTATACAAGTCATTGAAAATTGTGATACACATATAGCCCAAGCATAGACCTGTATAGAATAATTGATTGAAAATGGGAAACTACCTGTCTAAGGTTTTGCTCTAGTGGAATATCACAGAATACTGAAATAGTGGTACAATATCTTTCATTGCTGAAAGCTCATTGAAATTAGAACACTTTGAAGTTATGTCTTCCTAGTCTGTTGTTCATGACTATTTTTTAAATATATGTATTTTTTCTCTCTTCATACACACTCAAGAGAGTCGAAAGCCAAGAGAGCTCTGTTCTTGCTCTTGGCTATAGCTTTGGGTACAGCATCAATACAATGCGAAGATCTGGTGTAGTGTTGGAGGATTGGCCCCTGTTTGAAACTGCTGTACACTTGTTGTGTAAGTATTCGGTTAAGTAAAGAGGAAGTTCAGTGTCTACCTCTTTTTCATCTCCTTTTCATTTCCCTCCTTTCTTTCTCCATTTTTCTTTCCTTCCTTTTTTCTCTATTCCCCCCGCTTTCTCCGTCTCTCTCTTGAGATGTGCTGATTATGCTGTTGCTGTTGCCATTTACCAGAAGGACATGGATCCTCGGCAGTGGATTGATTAACTGATTGATGAAAAAGTTGGACTAAGACTTGTTCTCTAACTCATTATACAATTCTTCTTTTCTTCTTCAGTAACACAACTTGCAATGGACAACAATCCTATTCAGAACAATTTAGTGAGAGCTATTGGGGACATGGCAAGACAGAGTCCCCTTCCGCTGGAGGAAGGCAGTGAGGAGGACAAAAAACCGTCATTCCATTCCCTTGTCAAGAATCTGGAGACAATAAAGAACAACAACAAATTACCCTCAAAGGTAGGAACGCTCTTGATTAGGAAGAGTAGATGAAGCTTGGTATGACCCAGTTTTAATTGGGGGTTTGTATTTACCATTAGGTAAATACAACTTGATTGTATTTACAATTAGGTAAATATAATTAGGTTGTTGGGAGGGGGGTAATCCTTGTTTAAGGTAATTACTTGTCAATGATTTCTTGGGACATGTTACAAAGAGATGACCATTAAAAAAACATAAAGTTAAATGTATTTCATTCATTACTATAGTCCCCCTGGTGTCTGTAGGTAACATCAACCATATATATGTAATATTTGTCAGAATGTTTTACAACATAATAATATGGCATGTGTTATTCATCAACAAAGGATCTATCATGATGATGGTGGTGGTAAGTGGTGGTGATGGTGGACATTGTTGCCTTGAGTCTTGCTGGCTGGAAACCAGTATCAAGGAAATGATTCTGACATCCGTCTTACAAGGTCACTTCATGTGGGTGCCTGTCATTGGTCCCTGCTTGTGTCTAGTAGGATTACACCAATGCTTTTACCTTTCATCATCATCAGTCATTCAAAGTACAAACTCTCCCAGTCTCCTCTGTGGCTCACATATTTTGCCAACCCTTACCATAGCATTCTTACAAACTTCTGTGCCTTGTCTCCCCTTTTTCTGTCTTGGCTTCCTCTGTTATCCAAAACCTTAGTTAATGTCTCTTCGTCAACAGGTGCGTGAGGTAGCCATTGCCACTCTTGGCTACTTATCTGTAGGCCAGGCTGACTTTCCACTTAGGAAGAGGGTACTTGAGTCTATGTTTTTACAAGGAAAAGAGGTTAGTAAAACAATCTATTGTTTAAAGTGGTGTTCAGCTTACATTCATAGAATACCGAAATTGGGAATATTTGTGTAATAATACTCTCCTTTCAGTCTTGTTTTTTATTTATTTATTTTCATTTTTCTGTTTAAATATTACTTACTCTGCTGGTTCTCAGGCCAGATAGCCCTTCACTGTTTTCACTATGCCTCTCCAGATGGTTCTATCCTCTGCCAATTCTTTCCAGTCCTCTCTTGGTGCCACCCTCTCCACATCCTTCCTGACTCCATCCATCCATCTGTACCTGGGTCTACCTAATGGTCATCTATTTATTTATTTTTTATTATTATTATTTTTTTTTTATAGACAAATGAGATTGAGATCCACTTTGCCATTGGTGAATCGTTGGTAGATACAGCCTTGGGGACAGATTCCCCTTCAAGCAGAAACTTCTGGACTGAAGAGAATCCACTTGAAAAGGAGCCACAGGAGAACCAGGATGTCAAAGAGGTTAGTCTTGTGATTTCTGTTGACATTGTAGCTGTGTTTGGTAGGAAATTCAAGAACATATGGCAAACACCAGGTACAATATATATTTATATTTTTTTTCTTCCTTTGTCTTCTTCATGATCTTTGGTTTTAATTAACTTATTTTCCATACAAGCACTTTGTCAACCTCTTCAGCAAAGGTAGCATTCCTGAGTGAAGTTGAATAAAATCATATAATGTCTATGAATGTAGTGAAGAGTTCATGTCCCTGAAATTTAATAGACTTCGGCAAGGATGCGTTATGTCGCCCTGGCTGTTCAACTTATACATGGATGGGGTAGTGTGAGAGGTAAATGCAAGGGTAGTGGGTCAGGGATTGGAGATGGTTAAAGAAAATGGAGAAAAGTGGGAGGTGAGCCAGTTGTTATTTGCTGACGACAATGCGCTTGTGGCAGGATTGAAGGAGGGACTGAGGAAGTTGGTGACAGAGTTTGGGAGAGTATGTGATAGAAGAAAGCTAAAGATAAATGTGGGTATAAGTAAGGTGATGAGGTGTACAAGGGGTGAAATTGGCAGTAGACTGGAAGTGAGCATTAAGGGAGAGCGACTGGAGGAATTGGATAGTTTTAGATACTTGGGTGCAAATGTGGCAGGAAAAGGTGGAGTGAAGGTGGAGGTAGAATGTAGATTGAGAGAAGCGAGTAAATGCCTTGGTGGATTGAAGAGTGTAATGAGGAATAGACATTTGGGAATGGATGCTAAGAGGAGACTGTATGAAGGAGTGATTGTGCCAACAGCACTGTATGGGGCAGAAACATGGAACATAAGAGAGGAAGAGAAAAGGAGTTTGAATGTGTTTGAGATGAGGTGTCTGAGAAGTATGATGGGGGTTACTAGGCTAGATAGAGTGAGAAATGAGGAGGTGAGGAGAAGAACGGGGGTGGAAAGGGAGTTCGGAGATAGGGTTGATGAAAGAGTATTAGGATGGTTTGGACACATGGAAAGAATGAGTGAAGAAAGACTAGTAAAAGATGTATGGAAGGCAGATGTAGAGGGAGTGAAGATGAGGGGACGCCCTAGGATGAGGTGGATGGATAGGGTGAAGGGGGCTTTGGGGAAGAGGGGAATGTCTGTTGAGGAAGGACGGGAGAGGACAGAAGACGGGTGAATGGAGAATGGTTGTATATGGATGATGTTGTGCATGAGGTGGAATGGGTTGGGGGTGAGGTAGTATGTGTGAGCAAAATTTAACGCATCCCGAAGGGATTTCTCCCCGTCTTCTCCTTTTATGCAATGGGGGGATGGAGAGGGGGGGTCGCCGATTTAATGAAGCAGCCTTGCTGTGGATGTGCTGTGTCTTGCAACACTGCTTCTGACCCAGGGCAGTGGACAAGGTGCAGGGATGACCCGTCATCCAGAAGGTGCTAAGATAAGAGGGAGGGTGGAGGGGTGTGGAGTGTATTCAGGGATGGAATGGGTGGGAATGATTTTATGCATTTTCCTTTTTGGCTACCTCCCTTGTAAGGGGGAAAAAGCCTTGGTATATGTATGTATGTATGTGTCCAGATATGACTCCACTAAGTCTCGAGTGGCAGTGAATGGGAGAATGGATATAGAATAGGGTTATGACTTTTTTCAGGTAAAGCCTGTGATGGCAAACAATGAACTTTTTCCTAAAACTCACAAAAATGCCTTTCATTTTGTCAAATTGTGAAAGAAAATTCACATACCTGAGAAGATGATGTAGGCTGAAACATCAAAAGAAAATTCTGCTGTTTACAAAAATTTTATATGTAAATGAATAGAACACACAGTAAACTTTAAAAATTGGTTTTGAATTCGTAAATTACTGTGTATGAACTTGCTTTTAAGATATTTGTCAGTTTTGCAAGTGCTGTGAAGGTCTTCCATCAGCTTCACAGCTCTTTTCCACAATATTTGAATGAAGCATATCAAACACTGAGTTTTCCTCTATCCAGAGACAGCAGCATGCACCTCATTGCAAGTGCTTTCTGAATAATGATGATTTGAGAGCCATGCTTTTCCCCATATAGTTGTGATGAAGTCACAAATAGCTTTCAGCTGATCTCTCCATTTTGGAAGGAAAAGAAAAGCAATCTGTGCATAATTGCCCATGAATTCCACCTGTCACTGTGAAGGGAGGACAGCTTCTCGCATTTCATACAAGGCCATTTTCCATCCATCTGATAGAAATTATATGCTTCACAGAGTTCAAAAAGAGTCGTCTCTCCATCTAGGGTTTTCACGTATTGGCATTATTTCTGTGCCAGAATAACTATTTTGTAAGTCCTCATACTTACATACGTATACCAAAGGCTTTTTTCCTCATAGTCTGCCAAAATATCTTCAATGAAATTATAGTTGATGCAGGGTGACCATGATTTTGTTGGGAAAAAGGAATTCTTTATGTCGTAGTACCAGGTTGAGAATATGATGTTGGCATCCAATAAACTGAGGCTGTTTTAGTCCCTGTTTTCTGAACTCCTTACTTCATCAAACCCATCCAAACATTAGCCCCCACAGAAAATCACTCCCAATAGAAGCAAGAACCACACTAGCAGAACTACAATCAGGTCACCATCCATCATTCAAACAGTACCAACACAGAATAGGTATGGCCACAGAAAGAAACTGCTTCATATGCAACCATCATACAAAAGACACAGAACACCTCATCATACACTGTTCTGCCCGAACCATACACAGCCAGAGACACAGTATTTCTTCTTTGAGTGACTTATAGGCCAATCTGGTGGCTGTTGCCATTTACTTGGGTGCTGTGAGTCTCCTGCAAGAGAGATTTGGTGCAACAGATTAATTGATAACGTATAAACTGACTTCTGTATTGGAATGGGTACTCAAGATTATACATGCCCTTAGCTGATTAGAATTGGCTGGTTGTAGCTAAACTGAAATATATAATCCAAGTGAAATAAAACAATTGTACATGTTTGTAAACCTTTCTATTTTCAGGACAAATTTGAAGAAAGAGAGAAAGATAGCGATGAGGCAATGGAAAAGGATCAACCAAAGGAATCCATAGGTATGTGTCAGTAAGAGATTTGATTCATAACATGTATTTACCTAATTGTTGTATACAGGAAAAGAACAATGCTCATGGGATCCCGTCTCCTACTCTCCAATTTATGACACCTATCTTAAAGTTCATGTATGGTTCCAACATGAATACAGACAATGTAAGAATTATACATTCTTAATTTCTGGTTGATATATTTAATTTTAAATTCATGTATTGTTCCATATTGGGTTATATCACCCTCTAAGCTATTCCAAGTATTTATGTATCTACATGGAAGCTCGCTGGCCAAGCGGGTTAGGGCGTTGTAGCTTGCGGCAAAGCTCAAGAGTGGAGGCTCAAACCCTGCTATCAGCAAAGTTGAACCAAGGGCGTAGTTCAATGAATTCCACACTACAAAGTCCTCTGTAAGGGTCACCATCCTAGCCTCCCAATAGGGGGGAGTTTGTGACATTAAACCATATCATCATCATGTATCTATATGGAAAACTGTATTTCTTCACATCTTTTATGCATGTAGTATTTCTTAATTTCATCCCTAACATACATACATATACCAAGGGTTTTTCCCCCTTACAAGGGAGGTAGCCAAAAAGAAAAAGGCATAAAATCATTCCCACCCATTCCATCCCTGAATACCCTCCCTCTCATCCCTGACAAAGTAATTAAGAAATACTACATGGTTTCATGACCTCATAAAGCCCTCCTATTTATTATCAAGAGGTCTCATCTCTCAGTGTAGTCTATCCCATTTAGTGACCTGAATACTATAATTGTATCATCTTTCTCTTTGATCTTTCAAAGTTGGCAGACCCACTGCATGGGTATTTGTATTTACCTAGTTTTATTATACAGGAAGGGGAGCCATGCTTGTAGTGACCCATCTTTGTATCTCACAGTATCTAGTTTGTTCTTAAGTTCTTGTATGGTGTTTGCACACACTATTGTTTTGTCTAATTTGTTCCAGACATGTACCACTCTGTGTGGATTTTTTATTTATTTATTTTTTCCAGATCTCTTCTTTAACTATCCTTTTTGAGTTTCTTTTCATGTCTTCTTGTTTTTCTTTTATCCCACTTTAATAAGTCTTTTCTGTCAAGGACATCCATGCCTTTCATGATTCTGTAAATGGTCAGTAGATCTCCTCTTTCTTTTCTTTGTTCCAGGGTTGGTAGTTCCAGTTTAGACAATCTTTGTTCGTATGTCAATATTGAAAGTGTTGGGGACATCTTTGTTGTTGCTCTCTGAATTCTTTTTAATTTCTCTATATTCTTTTTTGTGCTGGGTGTCCATAGAGTTGTAGCATGTGTATGTTTATATATATATATACAGTGGCCGCGAAAAGTTTGGGCGCAAAATTATAGGCGCCCCAACTTTCCCCTAAACTCAAAACATGCGAAAAATACAACTTTCCACCCAAACTTTTCGCTATTTTTCAATGCTAGCGTTTGTACCCGTATTTAGCCGAGACAATACACACTATTTGGCAACTCTGTTTAGGCGCACTCGATGTCACATGGAGTCACTTTCTAAACATCTCTCACGGAGAGTAGTCTTTTTTTTTGCGGTGGTCTCTGTTTTTGTGCCTTGATATCTCCGTAATGGGAAGTGGTAAAGAGCTGGAAAGAGACACAGTTGTTACAATCATAACCCTCTATAAGGAGGGTTATAAGTGTAAAGATATTGCTACTCGTGTGGGAATTGGAGTGCGTCAAGTGCAAAAGTGGACCAAGAAATTTCGAGACGAAGGAAGTGACATCATTCGTACTCCAAAGCATCGCTCTGGTCGGCCAAGGAAGATATCAAATCGTACTTCTACGGTTATAACTGCCTCCTACGGTTATTAGGAGGCAGTTAGAACTGTAGAAGTACGATTTGATATCTTCCTTGGCCGACCAGAGCGATGCTTTGGAGTACGAATGATGTCACTTCCTTCGTCTCGAAATTTCTTGGTCCACTTTTGCACTTGACGCACTCCAATTCCCACACGAGTAGCAATATCTTTACACTTATAACTCTCCTTATAGAGGGTTATGATTGTAACAACTGTGTCTCTTTCCAGCTCTTTACCACTTCCCATTACGGAGATATCAAGGCACAAAAACAGAGACCACCGCAAAAAAAAGACTACTCTCCGTGAGAGATGTTTAGAAAGTGACTCCATGTGACATCGAGTGTGCCTAAACAGAGTTGCCAAATAGTGTGTATTGTCTCGGCTAAATACGGGTACAAACGCTAGCATTGAAAAATAGCGAAAAGTTTGGGTGGAAAGTTGTATTTTTCGCATGTTTTGAGTTTAGGGGAAAGTTGGGGCGCCTATAATTTTGCGCCCAAACGTTTCGCGGCTACTGTATATATATATATATATATAGATATATATAGATATATACACATATAAACAAGAGGGGAAGAGGTAAGTGTGAATGGAGAGTGGTTGTGAATGAATGAAAGACTGATGCAGTCAAAAGGGATTTCTTTATATTTTTGCTCCATTTCTAGAAGTTGATAAGGGAGGAGGGTCACCAAGCAAGTAAATGATGGGGGTAAACACACTTAATCTGTTTGGCCCTGCTGCGGAGGTCCTGTGTGCTGCTCCATTGCTTTTGACTTGGAGAGTGGATAGGGTACTGGGACGACCCTTCAGCCACAAGGAGCTAAGATAGAAGAAACAACAGATGGTTGCTGGATGGGTGAAGGGTGGATGTATGCCTTAAGTAGGTCACCCCACCTTAAAGGGGAAAGGTGCCTTTTGGTATTATGTGTGAATGCACTGTAGTGAGGATAAAAATGTAGCTTTCCTGTTATCATAAATGTCATAGAAGGTAACTAAATGTCTCTCCTAGGAAGAGTCACCTTTTCTTGATGGATGAATTTGTGAATGTATTTATTTATGGGAGTGGGTGCTTGCTTTTTGACTTGGCTACCCAGCTTGTGAGGGAGAAAAGCCCATGGTATATAGAACAGAATTATTGTTATTATTCAAATAGGGGTGAGTGGAGAATGGCTCTATACAGACGACACTGTGATGCAAGGAAGGGAGGGGGTGGGGGATGGAGGGTTAAGGTTAGGGAGTGGTTATGTGTGAATGATATTTTGACACAGCTAGAAGGGATTTGTCCCTTCTCTTTATCTGCATGAGAAGACAGTGAGGTGGGTTCAATTAAATGAAATGGCCTTGCTCTGGATGTGCTATGTCTTGCTACATTACTTCAGATCCAGGGCAGTGGGTGGGACAAAGAGATGATCCATCATCTAGAGGAGCTAAGATGAGAGGGAGGAAAGGGTGGTGGATGAGAGTGGAATAGTTGGGAAAGAAATGGTTATCTCTCTGGTAAAGGAGGGAAAAAACCTTGGTATATAGATAGATTATTATTGTTATTTCAGGATTTCTCCCCGTCTTCTCCTTTTATGCAGGGGGGGATGGAGAGAGGGGTCGCCGATTTAATGAAGCGGCCTTGTTGTGGATGTGCTGTGCCTTGCAACACTGCCTCTGACCCAGGGCAGTGGACAAGGTGCAGGGATGACCCATCATCCAGGAGGTGCTAAGATAAGAGGGAGGGTGGAGGGGAGTGGAGTGTATTTAGGGATGGAATGGGTGGGAATGATTTTATGCCTTTTCCTTTTTGGCTACCTCCCTTGTAAGGGGGAAAAAGCCTTGGTATATATATGTATGTATTATTATTATTGTGTCATGTTGCCATGGTTGTTCAATGTGTACATGGATGGGGTGGTATAAGAGGTAAGTATGAGGGTAATGGGCAGGGGATTGGAGATGGTTAAAGGTATGGAGAGAAGTGGGAGGTAAGCCAGTTGTTGTTTGCAGATCAGTGGTTAACCATTTTAGTACAAGTAAAATTCTCATGTGTAGCATGGGCTGCCACATGTATGATTCATCACACTACTCGCATTATAAAATATAGTCACTGCTGTATTACTCATTCTCTTTAACTCTGAGTAATGATAAAGACAAAATGTGATCAAACCAGGTCACAGAATCTGGGAGTAACTCATGTACAACTACAAAAAATATATATAATTAAGATGCTGACACCGGCATCCTTGTGTACCCACTCGTGCCTCATGATGCCTATGTAAGCATCATTGTACTGAAGTGGTTAAGGCAGTCAGTGGCAGATTGTGGGAAGGTATGCAGTAGGAAGTTGAAGGTAATTGTGGGTAAAAGTAAGGTGATGAGATGTACAAGGGGAGAGAATAGGAGTTACTTGGAAGTAAGTCTTACAGGAGAGAGGCTGGAGGAAGTGGACAGTTTTAAATATATGGGGTTCCATGTGGCAGGAAATGGAGTGGAGGTGGAGGTAACTTGTAGATTGAGAGAAGCAATTCAACATTATGGGGGGACTGAAAACTGCCATGAGAAATAGGCATCTGAGAATAAATGCAAAGAGAAGATTATATAAAGGGGTGATTGTGCTGACAACACTTTATGGGGCAGAGACTTGGAATTTAAGAAAGGCAGAGAGGAAAAGTTTAAATGTGTTTGAGAAGTATGGTAGAGGTTACATGGTTAGATAGAGTGAGAAACAAGGAGGAGAATTGGGTGGAAAAGGAGATAGCTAATAAGAGCTGATGAAAGATTATTGGGATGGTATGGACACATGGAAAGAATGAGTGAAGAAAGATTACCAAAAGAGGTGTGGAAAGCAGAGGTGGATGGAATGAACTTGAGGGTACAACTAGGGATGAAGTGGATGGATTGAATGGGGCTTTGAGCAAGAGAGGAATGTCTGTTGAGCAAAGACAGGAGAAGGCAGGGGATAGGGATGAGCTCAATGGGATTTCTCCCCATCTCCTCTCATTTCTGTGTCTGTTGAGCAATGAAAAGAAGAGGGCTTGGAATGGGGGAGAGTGGGGAGTTGTGTGTGAATGATACTTTGACTCGGCCCAAAGGGATATCTCCATGTCTTCTCTGTTTTCTGCATGAGGGGGTAGGGAGGGGTGGGTTGTTGTGCAAGTGAAGCAACCTTGCTGTGGATGTGCTGTGCCTTGCTGCATTGCTTCTGATCCAGGGCAATGGGGAGGAGACAGGGATGCCCCTTCATCCATGAGCAGCTAAGATGAAAGGTAAACAAGGGTGGTGGATGGGAGTGGGTCTGTGTCTTTTTTTACTTGGCTACCTCCCTTATAAGGGGGGAAAATCCTGTGGTATATAGATAAATAAAATTATTATTATTTTGCAAGACAGATATTAGGATTATCTCAATTTTGAAGTGCAACCCTGAAGGGCTGACACTTGGTCTCCAGACCAAGCCCAAGATCTCTCTCGACTTCAACTCCATTTCTTCCACCTCGTTTAACCACTTCCATACGGTGCCGCACACGTAGGCGTCAAGAGGAGCAAGTGGGTACGTGATGATGCCAACGTCGGCCTTTTGATTATATTTATTGTAGTCGTACCTACGTAAGCTTCATTCTCTCTAAACTGGCTTCATCTTATTTTCTATGGTTATCAAAATTCACGGATGAAAGAACGAACGATTAAGCACTGACTTTATTTTTTATAATGCGATTATTATGATGCAACACTGCACATCGTGCAGCTAATGCTGCCAGACATGCGATGTGCCCCGTATTAAAGGGGTTAAGGAGAGTTGACAATCAGCAACTGCTCCCCACCTCCTACTACTATAAGCTGGAGATAGAAATGTCCCATACAGTAACCCTTGATATAATGTATCTCAGTATATGAGATATTGGATATAACGGACAAAAAATCTGACCGGACAAACCCTTGCTATAATGGATTTTCAGCCGTTATATCAAGGGATACTTTGTTATAACGGATCTTTGGATATAACAACAGACCCATCCCCATATCGTCCATTATATCGAGGGTTTACTGTATACTGATACAATACAGATAGGAGTCCAATATGACTTCCTAAAGAGATCTATGGAAAGGGCCAAGGACCATTGTCAGGTACTGTGGGGCTGAAGATTTCCCGTCACTGAAATGCGAGGTAACAGTTATTTTTCCTGTGACCTGTGCGCAGATGGTGTAGTTTATATTAACACAAAAGTCATTCATCTCCTTTTTTCTCCTAAACAGACCAAAGTTTAGACAAAGATGTTGAAAAGATGGAAGTTGAAGAAAGCTCAAGTGTCCAGGAAACCTCTGAGTCTAACATGCTCTCATGGCTCCTCAGTGAACTTTTCAGCAAATACGTACAGCAAACACAACCCAGCATTAGACAGGTATGTCAGTTTTGTGGTTGAAGAGATCAGTATTACTTGATTCTTGCTATTAGTATGAACATTTTCTTCAGCACTGGCTTGGCAAAGGACCATGCATGTCATGAGTCAAGATTACATGATTTTGTGGACATGCACAAATTATACCCAAGAAATAATGGATGATGATGATGATGATGTAGTATTTATTGTATGAAATGCTTCCAATGTAGTTGAGAAAGGAAACCTTTGCTCTCATAACTGGAGCAAAATATAGTCTTTATTATGGTTGAGTTTCAATCTCTTGACACTATGTATTGCCTAGGGAACCAGACTGCTTTACTTATCCACCAGACCCAGGTCTTCCTGTAGGAACAGGGTGAAGTATGTATCCCATCTACTTTGAAGTGATTGATATATAACCTTCAAAGTTGCCTGGTGGAATAGCTCAATCCCTTGCCCCTTGACTGATATTGTACCATGACTAGGCTTGGGAGAGGAACCTCCTCACCTCATGCACTCACTCGTCACATTCACTCCTGTCACACTCGTCCCTTTCGTACCTTCCCACTTAAATCAGCAGTAGTGTCAGTGTATCCCCAGTGTTCCCCTCTCAAGAACAGATTTTCATCATAGTCTATACACATACAACTCTATACCACCCACACACATTTTTTGCATGTTTAACATCTTATTGTGAGCTTATATGGCTTCATTCACTGTATCCAATCACTTTTCCTTGGTCTTCCCTTTGTTCCCATTCTTGACACCACCAGTTCATGCATTCTCTGAGGACATCTACTCTCATCCATTTTTGTAAAATGACTTAACCACTTTGGGTTGACCTTTACTACTTTTTCTCCTCAGTTGCTGGTTGACCAGCAAGGAGCATCCTGCAGTGACTGTGCTCCAGGTGGCTTAAGCAAAAACCTGTCAACACAACACCTTCCATTATGAAAACTACTGTTCCTCGTGTATCATCACTGTTTCTTTCATTATCTTCTGTGTTATGTTTCTGCCATTCACACCATGCCTGGGATGTTTGAAAAGCTAACACCTGTAAGGCTCTTAACACTTTGAACTTGCAACATTTACTCTTATAGACTGACACTATGTATGCTTTCTTTCAGTCCTTGGTCACTCTCCTTCTCTCATAACATGTATGACTGAAGGCAGACCATATTTGTATGGCAAAACATAACGCAAAATACATCCACAGCCCCAGGGTTTTGCCTGAGGTTCCTTGCAAAAATGAGAGCCATCAGATGTACTAGATTACAGGCTACCACTTACTAACTTTTCCCACTCTCCTTCTACTCTTCCTATTTCAGGAGAGGCACAGAAGCAGGGGTGGTGGAATGAAAGTACAGTACTATCTCTCATTAACGGACTAAAAGGGGGGTAACGATGTCCGTTGATGTGAATAATCCATTGATTTGGAGTGGTTTTTGGGTGATATAGTGATTGCACAGTACTAAACAACAGCACCAAAAACACCGCAAACACAGGGAAAACACTGTAAACACAGCTAATTAACATCCGTTAATGAGAGGTAGTACTGTAGTTTAAGTTAGTTGCAGCCTGGAACATTGTCATGTGGACATCCCTGATGAGGAACCTTGAGAAACCTCAGGGCTGAGAGTGTTTTCTCTTTTGCCACACAAGCATGTTTTGCCAAACTTCTCCCACTCTCTCTTCACCATTCCTGTGTCTGTGCTTCTTCAGGGACCAGTGTGATAGTCCTAAAAGATGGACAACAGAGGGAATCATCTCCCTGGTGTCCAGTTTCGAAACCTATGAACTTCACTGTATCTCAAGGTGCTGGCACCAGGTCTCTAGATTGGATCCAAGACATCTCTTTATGAACTTAGATTCTATTTCCTCCACAAAAGGAGAACTGACAACTAGTGACAACTTCCTTCCACCTATTTTCAGCTGGTGACATAAAAATTCCCTCACTAGTACAGCACAGACAAGAGTCCAAAGTTTCTTAAAAAAAAAAAAAAAAAAAAAAAAGTCTATGGGAGGGCCTAAGAATCATTGAGTCACAATGTGGCTGCAGGTTTCTAGTCAACAAAGCTCAAGGCAACAATTATTATTATTATTACTGTGTCCTGATAGAGGGGGTTCGCGACATCAAACTGAATCGTCATTGCCTTTCCACCCACCCCTCTTCTATATTATCTCTCTTCCTTATTCCTTTGCCACCTTATGTTTTCCAGTACCTGTTAACTTGCCCCTTCTCCCAACCCTTGCCTTCTCTTATTTCTCTTCCTCATCTTCATTTTTGTCAAACAAAAATAATGTGATACACTACCCATTGCCCCTCTCAGCATTTGATCCATAACCACAGGATCAGTCATACTTTACATCTCTTCTATTGCCATACTCTCTGTATACTTGTGTGTTTGATATTCCTTGTAACATGTACTACAAGCAACCCTATTCTTAGCAGCATAGACCCTTCTCATCCACCATGTCACTTCAAAATGGCCAATCATTCTTTCAGCACTCTCAACTCCTAGTTTTGCATTCATATCTTTAATAACCATGACTTTCTTTTCCATTTGAGATAATTTGGTTTAATCTTTCTTCTGTCCTGTGTCTATCGTGTATACATTTACAGTTACCAGTTTTATACTGTCTAGCCTCATCATTATTTACGTTACTCGACTATTCATTTTCTAGTGTTCATAAATCATAGACCCACTCCAACACATCCTTACTAGATATGACAATTGCACCTTTTGTTCTTCCACCTCCTGATGAATCCTCTCTCATTCCTTCCACATCTCACTCACCCTTATCTTCCTTATTCAGTTCTGTAACTCAACTGTAATGACCAGGCTGTAGTTTTCACACTGTATTATCACTGGAATACAACTATATCATTATTAACACAATAATAATATTTTGTCTGATGAGTTCAAATGTTAATAACAGCACATTATTACACGTATCCGTCTTTCAGTGACTAGCAATGTTCAATTGAATGATTGCAGAATGCTTTGCAATTAACAAAATAGAACCAGAGCAAGTATTATTTGCAAATATACATAAATTTATTGTAGTTGTATTTTTTGCAATACTATTTTATTATATATCTGAATAGTTCAAAGAGTGCCAGTAACAATAATATTGTGTTACATGTATTGCTTACCATCAGTTTCTATTTGTATTTCTTCTCTCACTGATCTGATGTGTAAATTCATTTTTTTCCATCACATGAAGAGAACAGAACCAAAACAAATGGTAGTTTGTGCATGACTATCATTAGGTTTTCTTCAATATTTTAGTTGTAGGAAACCAAAACAGTTTAAATCCCTTCTGGCCAAGTCAATTTATCATCTATTCACAGCTATTCTCTATGTAAGAGGGTATTAGTGAAGAATGGTTGTGAGTGGATGATAAATTGACGTGGTCCAAAGGGATTTCTCCTCAACTTCTCATTTTATGTAAGAAGGGACAAAGAGGGAGGGTCACCATGTAAATGAAGTGGTGGGGGTTAACCAGCTTCAGCTGTCAGGCCCTGCTGTGGATGTGCTGTGTTTTGCTGCATTTCTACTGAGCTGGGTAGTGAGCAGGGGTCAGAGGTGATCCTTTATCCCCCTCTCTCTCTCTCTCTCTCTCTCTCTCTCTCTCTATATATATATATATATATATGTATATACATATACTTTATATATATTTATATATATATATATATCTCCTCTTGCTTTTTATACATGTACCTACCAATAGGCCTTTTTCCCCATAAGGGGTGCATGCTAAGTCAACCCACACAAAAACTTTACACCCATCTAAAATGCAATCACCACCCTTCTAGGGGTGCAGTGCTCCGAGAGCTTGCTGGAGTGCCGCTTTGGCACCTAGCAAAATAATTCAGTCACTTTATACCCACTTTACTCGTCTGAATGATTTTATCTCTCTCTCTCTCTCTTTCTCTCTCCCCACTGTATATAGAAACATGATAGGAATTGCAGGCTTTTGCTCCAGCACCTATAAGATTGGCACTGCACCCCTGACCCCTCCTGTCATAGCTCATACTAGTGGAAGAGCCATCCCTGTCCTCCACCTCACTGCTCAGGTCGAAAGCTAGGCAGCAAGAAACCATCCCTCCACAGGAGGGCCTGACAGCTAGAACTGGTTTAATCCAACCCCTTCGTTTTATGGTGGAATCCCCCCCCCCCCCATCCCTCCATCCTCATCCACTTATGGAGTAGCAGAGAACATCCCTTCATCCTACGTCATATCTTTAGCTGTTTACAGTTTTTTATATATATATATATATATATATATATATATATATATATATATATAAATATATATAACTTGCTGAATTGACATTATTGTCCATCCATCTCATTTTTTATCATCCTCCCAAATTGTGTAATCGAAAGCATGCTGGTCTCACATTTGCTTAGTTGTGGGTTTGAATCCCACATTTCTCCCCAATTTCCAGCAGTGACTGTTCTCTGCCCCAACAGTCCAAGTGTATTGGGCAAAGGAAATGGCTTCCACTGCAGCTACTCAGCACCTCCTGGCGTAGGCCCCTCACCCTCTTCTTTTTCAAGTTCATTCCATCCATTTCTATTTTCCACAATCTTTGTTAGTCATTCCTGGATCATTCTTTCCATATGCCCTAACCTTCTTGACACTATATGATCTAACCTATCCAGCTGCTCTCTCTCTACTTCTTTCCTCTGCCTCACCACATTTCTCTCTGTCCATCCATGTATCACCTACCATACTTCTCAAACACTTCATCTCAAATGTGTCCAGGGTCTTATTCTCTGCATACAGTGCCATGGGCACAATCAGTCCTTCATACAACATTTTTTTTGCATTCCTCCTTAAATACCGTACTATTTCTCAAAACAATTTTCATCCCCCCCCCTAGATATTTACTTTCATCCTTTAAACAATAATTCATCTCCACCTCCATCCATCCGTTCACTGTCATATGCAACTCCAACTCTCCACTTTCTCTAGTCTTTCACCCTTCAAACCTGCATCCAACTCAGTTCTTATATAAAGACTAGCTTCTCAGATTTTTTTTCTTTTAATTTTACTGCACCAGGCCACATGCATATGGCTTCTAGCCATCCTCAAGCACTGCAAAAGGAAACCAGAGGTCCAACAAAGGCTGACTACCTTCCAGTCAACATTCATGAATTATCTAGCTGACCACAATGGTAAGTACATGGATAGAATATAGAATGATTACGAAAGCATTCCAGCTTTCTTTTTTACTCATTTTACCTACTGCTTCTGACCCAGGGCAGTGGGCGAGATGCAGGGATGACCCGTCATCCAGGAGGTGCCAAGATAAGAGGGAGGGAAGAGGGTGGAGGGGAGTGGAGTGAGATAGGGATGGAATGGGTGGGAGTGGTTTTTATGCCTTTGTTTTTTTGGCTACCTCCCTTATAAGGTATATGTATGTGTGTAATTTTCAGTGCTTTCCTTACATTATGCTTTAAGGATTAAACCTGTTTACTGTAATTTAGTATCAGACTTAAGAAGGATTGTGAAGATGGGTTCTTGATATACCATGATTGTATATTTGAAAGGTACCCAGAATTTTTTTCTGAGTCACTGGATTAATTCTTGCCACCAAAACCCACTAAGTGGGGATCCATTAAATTGAGTGTGAAGTGTAATTTGCTTATCACAAATCAAATACATTTCAGGGGCTGTTACAGTAATAAAGAGATGTTTTCTCAATTAAATTCTAACTTGAACATTGTCAGTAAGGTCTTCATCTTTAGATAACTGATTATATAATTTAGTGTAGAATTTCTCACCAGAACTGGAACAAAATCCTGGAAATGTAACTATGCTGAAGAGGTCAGTACTCATTCTACTTTGCACAGGTTTCCTAAAGGGATGTTGTTACACACTGCCTTTCTTCATGCTCGTACAGATTTTGTTCAGGATGCTGCATCAAAAGGACTTGGTCTGGTGTATGAGTGCTGTTCAGAAGCAAAACGCCAGGCCATGGTGGAGGGTTTGGTGTTCTCATTAACGGAGGGTAAAAGAACCTTCAAGAATCTTACCCAAGATACCAAGATTGCCATGGAAGGAGAGTTAGGGACAACACCATCAGGGTGAGGAACCTTTTTTTCTTTCTAGGTTTTGAGTACTTTTTTTCATTTATTTTTGCTCTTGTGTTCTAAGTTGTCAATTTTTATTATTGCAGTGTTTTTGTAGTATTATTATCAATGTAAAAGGTAGATGAAATGTTCTTTGATTAGGTGGATATCTTAGAAAGTTTTCAAAACATATACACCAATTTTTTGCACTGTGAGCTGTGTGAAAGGTTATCTTTTTACATGAAAAAGAAATTGCATATAGGGGTGATGAAAAAGTATTGGGATGATTTAGACACATGGAAAGAATGAGTGAAGAAAGATTAGTAAAAGATATGTGGAAGACCGAGGTGGATAGAGTGAATTTCAGGGGACAATCAAGGAAGAGATGGATGGGGTGAAAGGGACATTAAGCAAGGGGGGAATGTCTGCTGAACAAGGAATGGAGTAGGCAGGACATAGTGGTAAGTTGAGAATAGCTGTGTGTAGATGATACTGTGATGCAAGGAAGGGAGGGGGATGGGGGGAGGTTAAGGAGCAGTAATGTATGAATGATATTTTGATGCAGCCTGAAGTCTCCCTGTCATTCCTTTTCTGCATGAGGAGACAGAGGGGAGGGTTGCCAATTAAGTGAAGCAGCCTTGCTGTGGATGTGCTGTGTCTTGCTACAATACTTTTGACCCAGGGCAGGGGGCAGAGTACAGGGATGACCTGTCATCCATGAGGAGCTAAGATGAGAGGGGGAAAGGGTGGTGGATGGGAGTGGGTACAGTATTTGCCTTTAAACTAGCCTACCTCCTTTGTAAGGGGGGAAACCCCTTGATATATAGTCCTGATAATATTCTGGAGTAAAAGATAATGTAAAGAGTACATATATATGAAAAAATATATATAAAAGAAAAAATACAAGTGCTTTTGTCATATTATAACATCTTCAGATGTCTAGCTTATTTTATTATATATATATTTATTATATATATATCTTTTTTTGTCAGAATGACATGTGATTTTTGCAGAATACATATGTATATACATACCAAGGGCCTTCTTTCCCCCTCTTGTCATTTTACACAACCCAACATTCACCCATTTCTGCCACTACAAAATCTGTTCCCAAAGTGAACCATGGGCCAATCCAGTAGCCATTATTAGATTCCTGGGTGAAGAGATCAGAGACAATGGATGGATGGATGGATTTATGTTCAAATTTATTAGAATAAAATTTACTTTGCTCTACTCTGCTACCTATTAGTAAAAGGTTTGTCTGCATTATGCAATAAATAGGTGTTGGATGAGTGATAGGCTGGTGTGTGCCTTGGCTGGGCCACCTCCTGATAAGGTGAAAGGACCCTTTGGTGTAGGCATATATATATATATATATATATATATATATATATATATATACACACACACATACATATACATAATATGGATTTATGTATGTATAAAAGTTTATATAACGCAATACTTTTCTTTCCACAGTGGTCAAATAACAACATATAGAGAACTCTGCTCCCTTGCTACAGACCTCAATCAGCCAGATTTGGTTTACAAGTTTATGCATTTAGCCAGCCCTAATGCAATTTGGAATTCAAGAAAGGTAAAACATGTGTTTTTGTTGAGGTTGAAAGTGGTCAAGAAGTATGGTAAGTGTTATGAGGATGGATAGAGTAAGAAATGTATGGATGAGGCAGAGAGTGGGATAGCTTTTGGACATGGTAGATCAGAGTGCTGAGATAATCTGGACATATGGGAAGAATGAACGAGGAAAGACAAGCAAAAAATGTAAGGAAAACAGAAGTGAATGGAGTGAACTTTTGACAAAGGAAGACTGAGAATGAGGTGGATGGACAGGGTTAAAGGGGCATTGGATGCATGAGGAATGTTTGTTGAGCAAGGAAGCAAATGCAAAGGATAGGAATGAAGAAATGGTGTAGCTTGAAAGGATGCTTTTGTATATTCCACAATTTACTTCAAGTGAATCAGGAAGGGGTGTCACCATATAATGAAGCAGTGGGGGTAAACTAGCTCCAGCTCTCAGGTCCTGTTGTGAAAGTGCTATGTCTCACTTCATTGCTTTTGACCCATTGTAGTGGGAAAGAGGGGTGACCCATCATCTATAAGGTGCTAAGATAAGTAAGGTGAAGAATGGTTGTGTGGTGTGAGTACAGTAATACTTTATTTTATTATTATTATTTTTTTTTTTTGCAATAGTTACATTCTTATAACCACCACAAGAGGCCAAATCTACCTTTCACATTCAAGAATTTTATGTTTTTGGCGCTGCTTTCAAGAGAAAGATGCATATAGAAGAATGTATGTAAAATAGAGAAGAATGAAACAACAGACAATTATTTGTACATTTATTCATAATGCAGTAGAAAAAATTGAGCTATCAGGGGGAAAGTCAAAGATATTGCACCATTGTATTTCAGACAGAATAACTAAAAATGGCATTATAGACCTTTTATTCCACTGCACATTAGTGTGCAATTTACCTGATATCTGAAATGTTCACTCTCACTTAGGGGTTTAGTGTATATGAATGAAGAGGTGATGATGAAAAAGCTGAATTTTGGATAAACACTAGTTAGAAATTTCTTAACAGAATATATAAAAGGGTACTTGATATTCAGTGATGAATGGTCACAGACAGCAGGTGGCAGTGTACTTCTTTATGTGAAATCACACCTACACACACTGGAAATTACTAAACTGCCAATAATAAACATACAGGGTCTAATAAAACTCATTCTTGGTCTTATCGACCACCAGCCCAAAATCAAAATAGTGATAATGAACAGTACAAGCAGATTTTACATATCTGCAGTGCGAATGATGTTAATATTATTGGAGACTTCAACTTAACAGTAAGTGCATGGGATGGAACATTAAATTTGGACACCAGTCATGGTGTCTACTCAAATATTTTAGAAACTTCCTTGTATCAACACATTCGTGAGTTTGGTACCTTTTTGAAGCTTTTGCAGCTTGATGTTACATTCAATGTTGAATGTGAGGATATTGTGGTCACTGGTGCTGAATTTTGGTCCAACATCCACATCTGTTACTTAGTTATTGTTAGTGGAGAGAACAATATTGAGAATAGGCCTGTTACTGTTCATTAGTTCATGTAACTTGTGTAAGGCATCTTAGTTGACAATCTAAGGGGATGAAAGTGTGTAAATTATACATACATACATATACCAAGGCTCTTTCCCCCTTACTAGGGAGGTAGCCAAAAAGGAAAAGGCATAAAATCATTCCCACCCATTCCATCCCTGAAAACACTCCACACCCCTCCACCCTCCCTCCCATCTTAGCACCTCCTAGATGACGGGTCATCCCTGCACCTTGTCCACTGCCCTGAGTCAGAAGCAGTGTCGCAAGACACAGCGCATCCACAGCAAGGCCGCTTCATTAAATCGGCGACCCCCCCCTCTCCGTCCCCCCATATAAAGGAGAAGACAGGGAGAAATTCCTTCGGGCTGCGTCAAAATTTTGCTCACAAACACTACCTCACCCCCCATCCCCCCGTTCATTCCATATACAACCATTCTCCATTCACCCCTGTCTTCTGTCCTCTCCCGTCCTTCCTCAACAGACATTCCCCTCTTCCCCAAAGCCCCCTTCACCCCATCCATCCATCTCATCCTAGGATGTCCCCTCATGTTCACTCCCTCCACATCTGCCTTCCATAACTCCTTTATCCAATATCTAAAATATATGCCTCCCAATTAGGCAGGGTGTAGTGTATCATTGTCTTTTGCTTTAATTATACTCTAATATATTTAGGGTGAATTTACTTATGCTAAAAAAAATCACGAGAGTGCAAAACCACAAAAAAAAATATCTGCAAAAGAATAAAGGATTACTGTGTATATTTTGACATGACCACCTTATCATAAGGGTGAAAAAGATTTTTTGTTTTTTTTAATATGAAGATGTGTACATTATGATCACTGTCTCCAATCCTCTTCAGCGTGACAGTGACCATGATATATGTATCTTCATACAACATTCTTTTCTTTGAAATATGGGATTTACAGTTCATCTTACAGATATGTTAGAACATTTAACTAGGTTGTAAATACATGTATAATTGTCCCCTTTCTGTATGTATAGATACTACATGCCTTCACCCAATATACTGTAACAATTTCCTTTAAGGGGGAAAGGGAATTCCTTTTGTAATCTGTTGTAATATTTTCATTGTGCAGGGAGCTGCCTTTGGCTTCAGCACCCTGGCGAGCCAAGCAGGGACACAATTGGAGCCATACTTGCCACAGATTGTGCCCCGTCTCTACCGATACCAACACGACCCTGTACCTCGAATCCAGCAGCCCATGGCTTCGATTTGGAACGCACTTGTCAAGGATTCTACCAAAACTGTATGTGACTTTGGAGTTTGTGCAAATTTTAAGTGGCAACTTAATGCATGGGTGATTTTTTTATGCAATGAATTGCAAATGGGAATTTTTAGGCATATATCACCTGGAATCCATTAATGATTATGCTTTTAGGGCAATGTTGATATTTGTTGTATTTCAACTTCATGTTTTCTTAATTTCCATTCACTTAACAGATTGAGAAGTATTATGACCCTATCCTAAACGACCTCATCACTAACCTTACAAACACCTTGTGGAGGGTACGAGAATCAAGTTGTCACGCCCTGAACGACCTTATACGTAGGCAGCCCATTGTAAATGCTTTGCCTCGACTCCACGAAATGTGGGTCACCCTTTTTCGTGTGCGAGATGATATCAAGGAATCTGTAAGATTGGCCGCTGACAAAACACTTCAGTCTCTTAGCAAAAGTTGCATCAGAGTAAGTTGTTTTTGTGCTCTTTTTGATGTCGAGGTAGGGAGGGGTGGAGTGGGTAGTGGTTGTGTGTGAGTGATATTCTGATGCAGCCTTAAGGGATTTCTCCCCATCTTCTCTATTTTCTGAATGAGGGGACAGAGAGGGGGTTGCCAATTTAGTGAAGCAGCTTTGCTGTGGATGTACTGTGTCTCGCTGCATTGGTTCTGACCCAGGCAGTGGGCAGGAGACAGGGATGACTCTCCATCCACAGGGAGCTAAGATAAGAGGGAAACGAGGATGGTGAATGGGAATGGAATGGGTGGGAGTGGATGCATGCCTTTGACTTGGCTACTTCCATTACAAAGGGCGAAGAAGCCTTTGGTATATAGATAGATAGTTGTCATGATAGTCTGTTAATTTGAAATGAGTTGTAGTTCTGATGAAGCAGATTTAGAAGAAGAATATAATCGCAGTATTAAATTACTCTTGACCGGTGTTTCTCAAAGTATCAGATCTGAAGAATCATAATATTCCCTTTATATCGGAATAGTCATTGGTAGTCCATTGTACAAAGTATGCTGCCACCACCAGGCATCAAAGAGCTGTTTTCATCCTTGATAAGTGGAGTGACAACAAATGGGTTTTTGAATGGGTTTTGGGTGGGTGTATGGGTTGATTCAGCCACTCTCCCCCTCTAATAAAGGGAAAATAGCTTTTTTGGTATATGTATGCATGTTGTCTTGTACTTCTTCATAAATTATATTAGTATTTGTTTTGTTTTTTTAATCATAGTTTATGGAATACTGAAGAATTATTTATTTTTATTTGAATTTGTTTCAATGAATTACTGTCAAACTAGTTTTATTTCATGTGAACTTAAGAAGTAACACACACTGTTTTATTTTCATTACTGTCAGGTTTGTGAAGGTATTGGCCAGGAGAGTGAAAAGACTTTGCAAGTTGTCCTACCAGTTCTACTGACCTCAGGTATCTCAAGTGAGGTTGCTGAAGTTAGGAGCATTAGTCTCCAAACTGTTGTCAAGCTGTGCCGTTCAGGTGGTGCCATGGTGAGACCTCACCTCGGAACTTTGGTACCAGCACTTCTGGAAGCTCTCTCAGGACTTGAATCTCAGTCTCTCTCATACACATCAGTGAGGTTAGATGACAGTGATCGGGAAAAGTTGGACATAGCCCGCGTGGCGGCAGCCAAAGGGACACCCATGATGGACACTCTTAACTGTGTGCTACAATATGTGGATGAAGGAGTACTGGAGGAGGTTGTGGTTAGGGTCATCGATATCCTCAAGGGGAGCATTGGACTTAACTCGAAGGCTGGTGCTGCTCATGTTGTTGAGTCGTTAACACATCATTGTCCTGGGCCCTTAGAAAAATTTTCTGGTAAAATACTGTCAGCTCTTTTGAATGGGCTCAATGATAGGAATACCGTTATCCGCAAGGTATATGCAAATGCTATTGGCAGTGTCATCAAGACTTCAAAGTCCTCAAGCATTGAGAAACTACTGAATAAGCTTAAAACCTGGTACATGGAAAAAGACGACGATGATGTTCGTTATAGTGCTGCCCTTGCCCTAAGAAGTATGCACAACCAAAACAGTGATGTTATGAAACAACATGCAGCTCAGGCTCTTCCTTTAGTGTTCCTTGGTATGCATGCTAAAAAGGCAAAGGACAATGATCCACATGGAGCTGAAGTTTGGGAAGAAATTTGGTCTGAAAATACGCCAGGAACAGAAGCTGGAGTACGACTTTATTTGGTTGAGATTCTAGCAATTGCAGAGTTAGCCCTTCAAAGTTCAAACTGGGATATGAAGGCTCAAGGAGCTCGTGCACTCTCAACTGTATCAGAAAAGCTAGGGACAAGTTTATCAAATAGTCAAGTGAGTGCTTTAATTACACTCTTATTGACAGGACTTCATGGGCGCACTTGGACAGGGAAAGGAGCATTGGTTACTGCATTGTCAAATGTGTGTGTACATACTAAAAGTACTCTTCCAGATTTAAAGCAAACAGAAACAAATTCAAATCTGCTGGATGATGTGGTGGCAGTGTTAATTCGTGAGGCTAGCAAGGAAAAGATGGAGTATAAGATTGATGCCTTCAAAGCACTTAGTACCGTTCTTCACACTTACGGCATTGATAGATTTGAGCAAGTGTTTGAAATCTGCATACCCTACGTTACACAGGTAAGTCAGTCAAAGAAGTTGGTATTTATAGTTTCTAGAATTAAGGTTATTTATGAAAAAAAAGGTCATGGATATGGCTATCGTAAGATTGCAAGTTTCTTGGCATAAGAAATATAGACAGCAGATGGTCTTGGTGCATTCTGTTACTCAACGGTGATCTTTACTGGGAAGTAGCTGAAGGGAGATGACACCCTACCTCAAGATGTGCATTTTGTTATTGAGTACCATTGGTAATCACTGAAAGTAGTTTAAGTTGTTGCAAGGTTTTATTTAATGCTACAACTTACATTCACAGTAAGTGAACACTGGGTGGGATACAGGGATGACCTGTCATCCACGAGAAGCTAAGATGGGAGAGGGGAAAGGTGGTGGATGGGAGTGAGTATGTGCCTGTTGATTGGGCTACCTCCCTTATAAAGGGGAAAAGCCTTTGATAGATAGGCAGATAGACAACTTACATACCCTATACTGGGGTGTTATATGCATAGTGATTCAGGGCTACTTAAAGAGCAAGAAGCTGCCCTTCAAGTTCTTACTTATAATTGACAGTGCCCCAGGCCAGTCACAGTCCCTCATCATTGTAAAAGAAAATGTTCAAGTTCTCTTCCTCCTGCCAAACACAACCTTAATGTTGCAGCCCCTTGAACAACAAATGATATCAAACTTAAGACAACCAACACCCATATGACCATCACCAGGATCCATGCTGCTGTGGACAGTAATGCAGACATTGGACTTACTGAATGTTGGAAGCAACTCAATATTTCAAACAGCATTACATACTTTGACAGAGTGAACCAAACTCTGAAACACGAGATTCTAAATGCCTGCTGGAAGGCTTTGCAACCCATGGTAGTGAATGACTTCAAGGTTATCTCAGAATTTGATCCCAAGGTTGAAAAAATTGTCACTTTGGCCAGGAGTATTGAAAGCAAGGGCTTCCTTGATATATTTGAGGAAAGGGTCAAAGAACACATCACCAGACTTCATCATGAACTGACAGACAACAGCCCTTAGGAGCTTGTCAGGTCCTCTAGTGACAAAGTTGATGATTGTGGTAATGCTGATAAGGAAGGAAAAACTGCCCCCTGGATGAAGCCTGAATTCCTTTGACCATTTCAGGCAAGCCCATATTTTTCAGGTTATTGCCATCAAAAAGGAAATGGACCAAAGCCTGAAATTCAAAAGGGTTATCAGCAAAGGGATGTAGGCCAATCAGGAACTGTATGACCAGATGAAGCAAAAGAAGTAGCTTCATCACCATGCTCCTAGCACAACACTCCTCTCCTATAGCAGACTTCAACAGCTTCCTCAGGAAACTTCTTCAGAGCCTCAGCCATCCACTTCTGGTCTATAAGCCAGCACTAAAAGTGTTGAAATATTAACATTTTACAGCACTACTGTGCTGTATTGTAAGTGAAAACATATACAACCTTGTAACCACTTAAATTGCTTTATAGTAATTACTAGTGCATTACCTTTGACTTAAGAGGTGTTGTGGAGAACAAAGGTGACTTCATCTTCAAGTTACTAAAACAGGTGGAGCAGTGAATGGATTTTGATGGATGTGGGGTGTGTGTGTGTTTTGACTTGGCCACACCCACAAATAAAGGGAAAGGACATTTGTTATGTCTGGATACCAATGATGCATAATAGCAAACAACACATATAGGGGCAATGGGGGGGGGGGCGTTTGAGGGGCAAAATAAAGAATAGTACAAACTTAAGATATTTCATATCAAATGCACCTTGGTCATGATGAAATTACATTGTTTAGGGGGACTTGCCTACACAATTTCCTCATAAATGATATGTGTGATCGAAGATAACACATTTTCATCGATACTTAGCTCATATGATTTAATTTATGAACCTAGTTGAATGTCCACAGAAACCAGCTGATGGTGCGGAAGAAGAAGAAAGAAACAAGAAGGAGGAGGAGCTGAGGTGGAACCTGATTGATGAAATGGTCCACTCTCTCGGTAAAGCGTGGCCCACTACAATACAGACTCAAGGTATTGTGTCAACCTTATGCATTAGCAAGTTCAGAATGTTAAGATTCTAATTATATATTTAAGTATTGTTACCTTCACTTCTTCAGTCACTGAAGCAGTATCAAAATAA
This sequence comes from Oratosquilla oratoria, assembly GCF_046742065.1. Taxonomy (NCBI): domain Eukaryota; kingdom Metazoa; phylum Arthropoda; class Malacostraca; order Stomatopoda; family Squillidae; genus Oratosquilla; species Oratosquilla oratoria. The sequence goes on along the minus strand of NC_134779.1, from coordinate 33,384,631 downwards.
AACTGGAGTGGAAACAGATTCTATAACACACATGTGGACACGCACACATATGGGCAGCAATTGAGGCAAGACATATTGAAAACACGCTCTGGAACCACTAATTAGTGATTCGCAGATGAGTGATTTTGGAACCAACCCCTACCTAGTTGTTTACACAAAACAAGAAGGGAGTTACATAGTTTGAGTGACCAACAATGTAACCATCTTTGTATCTTTATTTATTTATTTATTTATTTATTTTTTTTATTTTTTTTTTTTTTCTGATCAGTTACAAAAATGAAAGGAAAAAACAAAGGGCATAGGGAAAAAGAACCAACTCAAAGATGCCTTGACATAAGTATAATTGAGTCACCTCTTGTAGTTATACAAAAAAAAAAACATGCCTGAACAAGACCCCAAAGACAATATGAATAGAGGGATAGATACAGAAAGGGAACCCAGGTTTAAAAATATAATAAGAAATAGGGAAATCAATTAATTGTTAGATGAAATAATCAAACTCAAAAGTGAATGCAAAAGTATATACAAAGAAGTAGCCCTAAGAAAGGCCAATGAAGAAAATAACAGGGAAATAGACAAGTTAAAATGGAACTAAATAGGATAAAGGGAGAAAATAAAAGATTGAAAAATGAAGATATGAATAGGAATGAGGCATTAAAGAAAGAGATGAAAGATCAAATACAGGTAGTGACCTAGAAAGTGGAAGAAAAGATCAAAGAAAATGACTTCCAAGGAATAAACAATGGAAAGTAGAACATGAAAGTCAAAAATTATCTTTTAAAGAAATAGTGGAGCAGCAGGTCAAGGAGAATGCTAAAGAAATGGTAATCCAAGTGATGAAAGAGAAAGGTAATTTGGTTAGGGATACAGTGGACAAAAAAAATGCATTGTAATCTATGGTATTAAAGAAAAGCATGATGTTCCTAGATACCAGAGAGAAAAAGAGGGAAAAGAGATTGCTAAAGAAATTCTGAAAGATATTCAAGAGGAGGGACAAAGTTTACATAAAGAAGTTGAAGAAACACATAGAATAGGTAGATACTCAAAAGAAAAACAATATAGGCCACTAAAAGTAAAACTTAGGTCACAAATTATTGCAGAGGAAGTACTATCTAGAACAACAAAACTACCCAGCAGTGAACTCAAAAATATATGGATAAAGAAATGAGCAATGAAGAAAAAGAAAAGGGATTTAGAAATGAAGCAAATGAAAATGATAAAAGAACTGAGACAAAAAAAAAAAAAATTGGAAAGTGGTGGACCTGAGGCTGAGAAAATGGTATATCAGGAAAAAGGAAACAAAGCAGACAGAAAAAGAAAAAAGAAAAAGAAAAAATAGATAAATTAGCCTATACCAACATAGATGGAATGATTTCAGGACTGAATGAACTAAATGACTATCTGAGAGAAATGAGAGAAAAAGACGAGAAAGAAAGAAAAAAAAATTAGCCTATACCAACATAGATGGAATGATTTCAGGACTGAATGAACTAAATGACTATCTGGCATTAGAAAAAACAGACATAATGGGAATAGTAGAAACTAAATTAAAAAGTAATCTACCACCAAATACTGTGGGACAAGGTCTATACAACTGTTGGATGAAGAATAGAAAGGAAAAACAGGGAGGGGGAGTATTATTTTTGACTAGGAAAGACTTAAATGTGACAAAGATAACAGAAGGAAAAAACAATGTAGAATCAATTATGATAAAAGTTGAAAGCAACCACATGAAAAGTAGAAAATTTGTAGTAGTGTATGTACCCCCCTAAAACACAGTCCTGGACAGAAAACAATCATTCCAAACTGTTGGAAGATACTAAGTATGAACTGACTGATATACTGAAGGAAAGAGGAAATATAGTAATTATGGGTGATTTTAATTCAAAAGAAATATGTTTTGAAGAAATTATAGTAAAGGGTGGAGAAGTCAACTCGGGCAACATGCTGCTTGACATGACCATTGAATACAGAATGACTCAGTGGATAAAGGAAAATACCATCAGTGGATAAAGGAAAATACCAGATACAGAAACAATGAGGAATCATCAAGACTGGATTTAATACTTACGTCAGAACTTGAAATTGTGGACAAAATAGATCACAAAACACCTATAGGAAAGAGTGACCATGTACTAATAGAATTCAAACTAAAAGAACAAATAGACCCAAGAAGAAAGGAGAAACATAGGAAGACCAATGTACAACAAAACAAATTTTGAGAAACTTGAAAAATTCTTTCGTAATGCAAACTGGGAAAAATTCCTAAAGGAAGAAACAAGGATGAAAGAGAAATGGAATACACTAAAATAATTTATAATGAGGGAGTGAACAAATATGTACCACAACAAAAGCAAGAAAGAGTATACATAAAGAACTGGTACAACAAAAAATGTAGTGAAGCTAAGGATAAAAGAGACAAAGCCTGAAAAAAAAAATGAAAAAAACAACATGGTAATGGCAAACATACATCAAACTAAGAAACAATTATGTAAAAATATGCAGAGATGAAAAGAGAAATCATGAAAAAGAAATTAAAGAAAAATGCAAGGAACAACCTAAACTATTTTACAGATATGTGAATGGTGAACTAAAAAACAAACAGTGAATATACAGAAGAACAAGAAATGGCAGAAATTATGAGCAATCATTTCAAATCAGTATTCACAATTGAGAACTCACCAACTGTTAGTGAATAGACAGAAATCCCCCCCCCCCCATGAAGGAAATAACTATAACACAGAAGGAAATCATTGACCAAATAAAAAACCTTGATGTCAGAAAATCACATGGTCTGGATGGAAAAGCAAATTGGATACTAAAAGAATGTGTAGAGGAGTTAATGGATAAAATATACAATATAATCAAATGCTCACTCAAAGAAGGAAAGGTATCACAAGACTGGAAAAATGCTAATATTGTACCAATATATAAAGGAGGAAACAAGGAAAATCCAACTAACTACAGACCAGTCTCCCTAACAAGCACAGTAGCAAAAATATGTGAAAGGGTGATCAAAAGTAGATGGGTTAAACATCTGGAAGAAAAAGCTATACTGAATCCAAATCAATTTGGATTTAGACAAGGAAGATCATTTACAACAAACCTGATCTGCTTCTATTCAAGACTAAAGAAATGATACAAGAGAGGGATGGATGGGCAGACTGTGCCTATCTAGACCTACAAAAAGCATTTGATAAGGTACCGCACAAGAAATTAATCAGAAAAATAGAATCAATAGGTGGCATTGGAGGTAAATTATTGAAATGGATGAAAGTAATTCGAGACAAATACTTGAAATGGGAAGAAATGATAAGTGGTGTCCCGCAAGGGTTGGTGCTGGCTCCAATCATAATTGGCATATATATAAACGACATGGATGAAGGAGTGGAGTGTTATATGAATTTCTTCGCAGATGACGCAAAAATACTAAAGAAAGTAAGAACAGAGGAGGATTGTGAATCGTTACAATTAAACCTGGACAAAATCTGGAAATGGACTCAAAAGTGGGAAGTGAACTTCAATATCAAGAAATGTAGTATAATGGAGTTTGGAAAAAGTAAAAACAGAATGTAATTTTTTTTTTAAATTTGTGAAGAGATAAAAAAAGTGAACTCTGAAAGAGACCTTGGAGTAATAATCAGCGAAGACATGACACCAGACAAACATATCAACAAAATAGTTGGAGAAACCTTCAACCTATTAAGGTCAGTGAAAGTGGCATTTGACTATTTGGATGAAGAAATTATTAAAAAAATATTAGTTACATTAATAAGACCAAAACTGGAATATGCAGCAACACTATGGACACTCAATACTAAAAAGAATATAAAGAAATTAGAAAGAATGCAGAGAGCAATGACAAAGTTGGCACCAGCTCTTTCCAAATTAATATACAAACAAAGATTATCCAAATTGGGACTACCAACACTGGAGCAGAGAAGATAAAGAGGTAATCTACTGGCTATCTATAGAATCATGAAAGGAATGGAAATCATTGATAGGAATGATTTACTAAAAAGTGACTGGAAAAACAAGAGGAAAAGAAAAGAAGCTCAAAAAGGATAACTATAGAAGAGATCTGTAAAAAAAATAGCTTCCCACACAGAGTTCTGGATATCTGGAATAATCTAGATAAAGAAACAGTGTGTGCAAACACCATTCAAGATTTTAAGAAAAAACTTGATGCTGAAAGATACAAAGACAGGTCACCACGAGCATAGCTCCCTTCCCGTATAATACAACTAGATAAATACATATGCACATAAACACATACAAACACGAGAAAAACAAGAGGACATGAAAAACTCAAAAAGGATAGTTATAAAAGAGATCTGAAAAAGAATAGCTTCTCACACAGAGTGGTGGATACAGTGAGTCCTCCTTATACGGTAATTCTTCATCTGGTAAATTCACTACCCTCAATTCTATTTACGGTAAGAAAAATTTACAGATATGGTATCCGCTAGATATTTTGAAGAGGAAAGAGCAGGGAGAAGGTACTTCTGCCATATCCTATTATTACATGTTATAATGGGTTTGGTATACAGTAATTTAAATTTGCAGTAAGGTTTTCAGGAATGCATATGTACCGTATAACAAGGACTTACTGTATCTGGAATAAATTAGATAAGGCAACAGTGTGTGCAAATACTATTCAAGAATTTAAGAACAAACTTGATGCCGAAAGATACAAAGACGAGTCACTACGAGCTTAGCTCCCTTCCCATATAATACAACATGGCAGACAAACCATACAATGAAAGACTAGAAAAAATGGGACTATCAACTTTGGGAGACCAAAGAAAAAGAAGCAACATGATTGCAGTTTGTAGAACCAAAATAAGGGAGGACAAGTCAGAAATGATCTCTTGGTATAGTATAGGAGACCTCAAAAGGGCATAATTACAACCTTAAAAAAATACATGTCTCAAGGATATCAAGAAATACATTTTTCCATACAGGGACACAGACCACTGGAATGGTCTTAAAGTTGATATAATGCAATCAAATACCATAAATGCATTTAAGAGTACAGTATGATTATTGGAGTTAGGAGAAGGGACCTCATGAGTATAGCTCTGTTCTTGTACATAACAATTAGGTAAATATATGCACACACACATGCACACACTACCTAAAGCTATTTGTATAGAACTAGATATACATAATGTAAGTAAAGCAAAAGGCAATATCACCCTTTTTTTAATTGCTTACTCTTGTTCTCTTCAGAAAGATATAGTGAACAAGTGCTGGAACTCCTCAGCAACAACGTATCCTGTGTTCCTCGCAAGACACAGCTAAGTATCATTAAGGCCCTGCAGCACTTTTGGCAGCGCCATTTCCTCATCACGGATATCAAGGAAGCGACCAATTCTCCACTCTTAAACCCACTTCTCCACCACACTTGCAGGATATTCAACTACTGCCTTAGTAAGTATTTTGGTAACATTGTAATTTTGACTTTGTACCTGATCTACAGTTCAGAAATTAGGATTGTCCCATGATACCATGTCTGGGGCATTGGCTGCATGTTATTGTACAGTAAAATCTGCTCGGTAGCATGCAGCTGATACTTTAGGGTCTATATGGGGTGCCCCTACGAACCAGAGCCACACATCATTTTATCTGTGATAGAGGAATTATCTACTTAAAGAGAAATGATGATACCTTATTGTACTGCAACTGTCCCTCCATTATGCATCCCCCACTCGTAATACTCTCCTGAACCACTTCTCTTAATATATATTTCCATTTCCGCCTACCCCCCTCCCCCCTTTGATTGAGGGAAGAAAGAATACTACCACAGAGCTTTCCCACAGATTGTAAAAGGCAGCTAAAATAGGACAAAGTGATAGGACTAGGCATCCAGCTCTTTGTAACCTTAATGGATAAATTTCTATGAGAAGTCAAGGCATAAGAGGGTCTGGGAGGTTTCCAATCAGAACCTTTAAGGTTTTGGTCTTTTAATGTGTGTGGATGTGGTACAGATGAGAGTAAATGGAAAGAGATAGACAGTATGTTTGTGTGAAGGAAGATGGATGTCTTGGCATTAAGTGAAATTAAGTTGAAAGGGAAGGGTGAGTTTGAGTTTGGGAGTGGAGTAGGGAGGGTGTCGGTAGCAGGGCTGTGGAGTCGGAGTCGGAGTCTGAAGCAATTACGGTCACTGGGGTCGGAGTCGGAAGCAATTACGGTGTCACTGGAGTCGGAGTCGGTAAAAATATACCAACTCCGACTCCAGTTAAATTTACACTTTATAAGGCCTTCGTTTAGTCTGTAGAGTTATGCAGTGCACACTCCTTATAAGTAGATTATATAAAACAAATTTTTTTTATAAAATGTAATAAATCTTATCATCTTATCTTCATGGTCATTCCACTAAACCCCCAAAACGTCCTTGTGCAACGCTGGCTTTCAAATTTATACATACAGCGATAAACATCCAAAGTATCACTTGAATAAATTAGATAAACACCTCCATTTTACACCTGTTGACACACAGTCACGGGAACTGTAATATTCCTGTCATTTCCATCATTCTATCAGTTTGGTGGTTTCTCCCACTGCTGTGTTGCCAAACAGTAGGATAATTATGATTTCAACTGTAGACTAACGCAATAATACTATCTCTTCTCTCCTTTCCCCTTCTTTGTCCCCTCTATATTTTTTAACATTGAATTATTGAAATAAGGATATTTAAAGTTGAAAAAAATGTTTCACGTTTCAAACATGTTCAGCTGTATCTTGTATTGTACTCATATCGAAAAGATCGGTTCCAGAACCAGAGTAATGTCCATCACAATAATCACATAGTAGTACTAGTATGTACCGTATTTTTTGAACCATAAGGCACGGGCAAAATCTGCCAAAATCTGCCAAAATCGGGTGGTGCGCCTTATCATGAAGTGCGCCTTATGTGTGGCTTCAGTGCAAAAAAAATGCCTCGGAGAGTGATGTACTATTTTGACACGTTTCGTTGCTAGCCTGCCAACGGCGACAGTCCATAGGCCTAGCAAAAGTTACAACCAAGTTATAACCAAGATGCATGTATCTTGACAAGAAAATTGCGAAAACTTCGACAGTTTTCGAGTCCATGCCACTTCATTCATTCATGCTATCATGGCTATGACATGATAGCGTCCACAACACAGACAGCCATTTTGCATTGGTCTAGTCTCGCTCCACTCCGACTGTAGTCATTTGGGTATTTTTTTATTTTTGACCATGGACACAATATAGCAATAGAAAATTAATCATTAATTTTGTAAATTAAAATGTATCAACGTAATATGCAATTTTGTGGGCAGAAATGAAAATAAAAAATACCTTGCTATAAGCAAATATGCTAATGAATGAAGTCGGTAGCATAGGATTGGGAAGCCATCTTGTCGTCTGTCAATTGACGGCCTCGGTACTTCCGACAGTACCTCGCCAGATACATTTTCTTGAAGGAATGTTATGGAGCGGAGTTACATGCATTCCTTCAAGCTGCAAGAACTTTGTATACCCCGCAAGCTAAGAGAGTGGTTGAAAAGCCAGCCAACATCTCTCACGATGACGACAACGAGGACGAGCCGGATAACATTTAATTTGCAGGTAATGATTTATTAAACACGGTGTACCATTCATCTGACACAACTTCGTTACTTACGAAATCTGTTTTAGCACCTTTTTTGTTTTTTTTTATTTCCGCTCACAAAATTGCATATTACGTTGATACATTATAATTTACAAAATTATTAATTATTTGTCTATTGCTATATTGCGCCCATGGTCGAAACTATAAATTTACCGTCATTTGTAATCTTGTGTTTTTAAGTGAATAGAGAATTTCCGTAATGTGTTTATGTTGTTTTTTAGGGGTATTGGCAGAGCAGACCGCCCATGGAGGTGGTCTGATTTCACTGACCAAAGTAAAAATTATATATCATTTATTTTTGTAATTTTGCTAAATCCCAACCGATTTTTCTCATTCAACAACGAAAATGTTCAGTTCTGAATGCACTCACATATGTATGATTATCCGATGAGACCAGGTGCGCCTTATGGTCAGGCGTGCCTTATGTAAGGATGGGGAATAGCAAATTACGGGTGCGCCTTATGGTACGAAGCACCTTATGGTCCGAAAAATACGGTAGTTAAATCAAGAGGTACATTATAGAATCTTTATTTTACTGAATTTTCTTCAATATCCTTTCAGAAAATCTCTACTTCAGTAATAAAGTATTAATGAAGAGGTCAAACATAGGAAAGCCACACTTTAACATATATCTTTATTCTTTTATATAAACCAGTTATAATGATATAAGTCTACTCAAGATTGGAGTGTATGTGTGTTGTATAGGTTTTATAAAATATGTAGGCCATAATCAGTTAATTACATGAAGAGGAGTCGGAGTTGGAGTCGGTGGTGCCAAAACTAGAGGAGTTGGAGTCGGAGTCGGAGTCGGTGGTGTCAAAAATAGAGGAGTCGGAGTCGGAGTTTTTGTGTTCCGACTCCACAGCCCTGGTCAGTAGTGAGGAGAGGATGAAGGAGGGAAGAGGTGGCTAAACTAATAAGTGAAGAGATAGGTAAGTGTGTGTTGGAGTGGAAGGAGGTTTCTTCAAGGTTAATGGAGATGAAGGTGAAATTGGGAAGGGAGACGTGGGTCTTTATAAGGGCATATGGGCCTGGTAGTGAGAAGAGTATAGAGGAAAAGGAGATGTTTTGGATAGATTTAAATGAGTGCATGGAGAGTTTTGGGAGGAATGCCAATGTAGTGGTATTAGGAGATAAACCAATAGATGGAATGGTTGGGGACTTTGGAATGTCAGGTAAAATTCATAATTGGGAGTTAATGGTGGAGATGTGTTTAGAGTGTTGGTGATAGCTAAAACAGGGTATTTGGGGTAACATGTGGCAGGAAAGGGAGGAGTGGAGGTGAATTGTAGATTGAGAGAAGCAAGTAAATGCTTTGGGGGATTAAAAAGTGTAATGAGAAATAGGCATTTGGGAATGGATGCAAAGAGATCATATGAAGGGGTAATTTGCTGATACCACTGTATGGGGCAGAGACTTTGAATTTAAGAGGCAGAGAGGAAAAATTTGAATGTGTTTAGAGGTGAATGGTCTGATAAGTATGGTAGGGGTTACATGGTTGGATAGAGTAGGAAACAAGGAAGTGAAGAGGAGAGCTGGGGTGAAAAAGGAGATGGCAGATAGGGTTGATGAAAGAGTGTTGGGATGGTTAGGACACATGGAAAGAATGAATGAAGAATGATTATGCACGAAGGGATGGAGAAGTGGGGGTCACTGATTAAGTGAAACAGCCTTGCTGTGGGTGTGCAGTATGCTGCTGTAATGCCTCTGATCCAGGGTAGTGGTCAGGATACAGGGATGACCTGTCATCCATGAAGGGCTAAGATGAGAGGGAGGAAAGAGCAGTGGATTGAAATGAAATGGGTAGGAGTGGGTATATGCCTTTTGAAATGGCTAGCTCCCTGATAAGGGGGAAAAAGCTTTTGATATAGATAGATGATTAACTGGTTTTACTTCACTGGTGTGTGTGTGTGGGGGGGAGGGGCTCAACTGGCGGCATATATGGACCAAAAGGTTTCTTCCCCCTAACAAGGGAAGTAGGTAGTTGAGGTATGCATCCACCCTTCACCCATTCCACACCCATTTCCTTTGGGGAGAAAAAAAAAATCATCTTAGCCCCATGTGGATTGTGGATGAAGGGCCATCCTTGTCCTCCTACCCTCTCCCTGGGTCAGAAGCAATGCAGCAAGACACAGCACCTCCTCAGCAGGGCATTACAGCCAAAATGGATTTATTTCACTGCTTCATTTGCATGAATATTGTTATATACATATATACAGTCAAGGATTATATAAATTTGGAAAATTTGTACATAAAGAAGTATTGATACTGTTTATGCCGCAAATTGACTTAACTGACAACTCACTCTGACTTTCCACACCTGGCTATGTACCCCTCCATGCTGACTTGCTCACCTAATTATACCTGTTCTTGGTTGTAGTCACTTCCTCTTGTACTAAGCATTGAAAATATAATTATATGAAAGGACTCTGCTTCATAAGATAAGAAGTTGACAGCAATGTATTGTTCACTTTGTATATTCACATTTTCTTCCCTGCTCATCCAGATCTTCCTTGATCCCATCCATTGACCTCATTGTCAGTATTTTTTGAAGCTCATTCCATCCCCCTCTGCTTGGTTGTCTTTTCTCATTCATTCTTTCCATATGCCCAAACTAGTTCAGCATTTCAAATAATGTGTACCTCTATCTTTGCAGGTATTGCAAAGTTTTATAGTTTGCGACGGGAGTCATTGATGACCTTGAATGAATTTCTAGAGAAAATGAAAGGTAAGTTACACATTGTAAGTTATTGAATCAAGGTTTCAATTACGAGATATTAATGGTTTCAGTTTTCTGATATCCAAAGATTTTGTATTGCATAACATGTCATGTTTTTCTTAGCATAACTTACTATCCCTTTGGATATAATCGCACATCAGGTGGACAGGAAAGGACTAGGGTGGTAAGCCTTCACTGGATCTTGAATTGCCCCCTTACATGCCTAAATAATATTCCAGTTTTCCTTAAAGACGTTCATTGTTTTAGCCAAAACCGCCACTTCTGTAAGATGGCTCCATTTATCCACCATTCGCTAAGTGAAAATATCTATCTATATGCCAAAAGAATTCTTCCCCATTATAAGGAAACAAAGCATGTATCCACCCTCCATCCATCCCACACCCATTAAGAAGAAAAAAAAAAAAAGATAAATAAGATAATAAAAATAAATCTTAGCTCCTTGTGGATGAAGAGCCACCCTTATCCCGCTACTCACTGCCTAAGTCAGAAGCAATGCAGCAAGACACAGTATTTACAAAATGCTGTGGTATGCACTTGCTTAATGAAGCAGCCTTGCTGTGGATGTGCTGTGTCTTGCAACACTGCCTCTGACCCAGGGCAGTGGACAAAATGCAGGGATGAGTTATCCTGTCATCCAGGAGGTGCCAAGATAAGAAAGTGGGAAGGGGGTGGATGGGAGTGGAGTATGTTGGGGATGGAATGGGTGGGAGTGGTTTTTATGCCTTTGTCTTTTGGCTTCCTTCCTTGTAAGGGGGAAAAATCCTTAAAGACACATTGTATCATTCTCCACTGCCCCACATGTATGTTTTACTGACAGTAGTGTAGCATTTTTTCCTCTGGAAGATGTTTAATAAAAGAAACCCATGGTAACAATCAATATATATATATATATATATATATATATATATATATATATATATTTGGTGGTGGTGGTTGTACCGTATTTTTCGGACCATAAGGTGCAGGTAAAATCCTTAAAATTGGGTGGTGCGCCTTATCGTGAGGTGTGCCTTATGTGTGGCTTCAGTGCAAAAAAAATGCCTCGGACAGTGACGTACTATTTTGATACGTTTCGTAGCTAGCCTGCTGACGGCGACAGTGCATAGGCCTAGCAAAAGTCACAACCAAGTTATAACCAAGATGCATGTATCTTGACAAGAAAATTGCAAAAACTACGACAGTTTTCGAGTCCATGCCACTTCATTCATTCATGCTATCATGGCTATGACATGATAGCGTCCACAACACAGACAGCCATTTTGCATTGGTCTAGTTTTGCTCCACTCCGACTGTAGTCATTTGGGTATTTTTTTAGTTTCGACCATGGGCGCAATAAATTAATGATTAATTTTGTGAATTAAAATGTATCAACATAATATGCAATTTTGTGGGCGGAAATGAAAATAAAAAATACCTTGCTATAAGCAAATATGCTAATGAACGAAGTCAGTAGCATAGGATTGGGACGCCATCTTGTCTGTCAATTGACGGCCTCGGTACTTCCGAGAGTACCTCGCCAGATACATTTTCTTGAAGGAATGTTATGGAGCGGAGATACATACATTCCTTCAAGCTGCAAGAACTTTGTATACCTTGCAAGCAGAGTGGTTGAAAAGCCCGCCAACGTCTCTCACGACGACGACAACGAGGACGAGCCGGATGACATTTAATTTGCAGGTAATGATTTAAACACGGGTTAGGTTAGGTTAGACGAATTTATCATCCTTTCATTTCTTCAACGTCGGCATCTATCATAACAAACATGGCGTACCATTCGTCCAATACAACTTTGTTACTTACGAAATCTGTTTTAGCACCTTTTTCGTTTTTTATTTCCGCTCACAAAATTGCATATTATGTTGATACATTATAATTTACAAAATTAATAATTAATTTTCTATTGCTATATTGTGCCCATGGTCGAAACTAAAAATTTACTGTCATTTGTAATAAATCTTGTGTTTTTAGGTGAATAGAAATTCTGGGAATAAAACTGCTAATGTTGGTTTTATTCCCCACAATTCCCATAATGTGTTTATGTTGTTTTTTAGGGGTATTGGCAGAGCAGACCGTCCATGGAGGTGGTCTGATTTCACTGACCAAAATAAAAAGAATATATCATTTATTTTTGTAATTTTGCTAAATCCCAACCGATTTTTCTCATTCAATAACGAAAATGTTCAGTTCTGAATGCACTCACATAGGCATGATTATCCGATGACGAGACCAGGTGCGCCTTATGTAAGGACGGGGAATAGCAACTTGCAAAGGATTACAAAGGCAGAGCATGTCAACAGGAGACATTTTGGTCCATATCTAAGGTCGGATGTGAAAAAAATCATAATGATAAAATAATAAAAAAAAACTATAATAATGTAAATAACAAATAAAATACATAACTAAATGCATAGGTATAGTTAAATAATAAACAAACAGGTAAATAGTAAATAATAGTAAATTGACATATAACTAATAATAAATGAAAATCAAACAGACAAATGATAACAAAAGAAAAACAAATACCTGTAATATAAAATAAATTATAATCATTACAGCATCTTGCTTAGGTGTTTATCTAAATGATTCTTAAAGCTTTGAACTGAACTACATTGCACCACCTGTGCAGGAAATTTATTCCATTCATTAACTACACGGTTGGCAAAGTTGTTTCTACCTACTTCCAAATTGAATCTATTTCCGGACAGTTTGAGACCCTTGTTTCTTGTCTGATTCTCATTCAATGTGAAAATTTTGTCACTTTTGATGTTGTCAATTCCCTTTAGAATCTTAAAGACCTGTATCAAGTCACCTCTGAGTCTACGCTTTTTTAGGGAAAACAGATTCATATGTTTTAGTCGATTTTTGTATGATTTATTTTTGATATTTGGAATCAGTTTTGTGGCTCGCTGTTGTACTTTTTCCAGTCTGTCAATGTCTTTAATGAGATTCGATGACCATACAGAAACAGCATATTCGAATTGTGGACGAACCAATGATTTATATAGCTTGTTAACGAGTGATGGACTTTTAAAATCAAAAGATCATGCAATCAGTCCTAGAATCTTATTTGCTTTCTCAGAGGCTGAAATACACTGCTTGGATGATTTGAGGTCATTACTGATAATTACACCGAGATCTTTTTCACTATCCACTTTTGTTAACGAATTTCCAAATAACTTGTAATCGTACTTACTGTTATTTTTACCTATGTGCATTACCTTGCATTTACTTGTGTTAAATTCCATTAGCCACTTTCCAGACCATTGCTGTAATTTATCTAAATCTTCTTGAATATCTAATTGGTTAAAGTGATCATTTGCCATTCCGCACAGTTTTGTATCATCAGCAAATTTGGAAACAGTAGATTTTAGTCCTTGTAAGGGGGAAAAAGCCTTGGTATATGTATGTATGTATGAATAGAAGTGGCCCAAGAACGGAACCCTGAGGAACTCCACTTGTAACATTTTTCCATCTAGAAGTTTTTCCATTTAAAACAACTCTCTGTTTTCAACCATTCAACCAATTACTAGTCCAACTTAATACGCTACCACTTATTCCGTGTAAAGCTAATTTAGTAAGTAGTCTTTCATGTGGGACGGTATCAAAAGCTTTTGCAAAGTTTATATATATTAAATCTATATTGTTTCTTTTGTCATAATTCGAGATAACTGTCGTAGAATTCGAGTAAGTTAGTCACACAAGAACGTTTCCGTCTGAAACCATGCTGGCTATCATTTATCAAACGGTTACTTTCTAAATGATGTTCAATAGCATCTCTGATGATAGTTTCCATTATTTTTCCTACAATTGAAGTCAAACTTATAGGCCTATAGTTATTTGGTTTATTTTTGTCACCTTTTTTGAATATGGGAGTAACGTTAGCTAGCTTCCATTCTCTTGGGACATCTCTGGATATGATGGATTTCTTGAAAATAATTTCTAATGGAACAACTCATTTTTCATTTCCTTTAAGATTCTTGGATGCCAACCATCAGGCCCTGGTGTTTTATTAACTTTGAGTTTATCTATACACCTTTTAATTTTTTCTTTAGTCATATTTACCGTAGTTAGTAAGTTTACCCTAGACTTTTCACAGATAGTTTGGAGTTCACTTTGAGGTGTTTCGTTTACGAATACCGAGCTAAAATAATTGTTTAAGATATTACACATTCCTTCATTTGAATATTCAAGTTGACTGTCAGCATATAATAGTGGACCAATGTGATTCCTAACAACTTTTTTATCTCGAATGTAACTATAGAATTCTTTGGGATTCTCGTTGGATTTATCAGCGATGTTCATTTCGTATTGTCATTTTCTTTTCTTATTGTCTTTTTTAAATCTCTCTGTATTGATACATAATTTTCATAGTCATTAGATGCACCCAAGCACTTATATTTCTTATAAGCATGTCTCTTTTTAGCAATACTTTTTTCAGTTTTTGTCGAGCCACTTTGGGCGAGCCTGATTATGGTACGAAGTGCCTTATGGTCCGAAAAATACGGTACATAAGTTATCCCCAGATTATGTGAACTGGTTTTATCACATTTTCTATGTTTATTATTACTCAGAGTAAAAGTGAACGAGTAATACACCAGTGACTTTATATTTTATAATGCGAATAGTGTGATGCAAATTACATATGGCAGCCAATGCTGCACACAAGAATTTGAGTCGTACTGAAGTGGTTAATCTTTTTACATATCTGTCTTTATACCAAGGGTATCTTACCCCGTATATGGGAGGTAGCCAAGTCAAGACACACATCTGCTCCAACCCTTCCTCTCCCATCCACCACCCATTATTTCCCTCTCAATGGGAAATGTAATTCTGTTGTGTGGTTGTCAAAAGGAGTTTACAGAAACTAAAAACAATGTACACATAAATGAATAACCCATCCCAGACCCAAAAAATTAAGCATATATATGTGTATTTATGTAAAACACTTTTACCCACAGAAAGTGAAGTGATCTTAGGAAAACTCCGCAGTGAATTACTGTCAGGTGTAGAGGAAGCCCGAAGAGATGCACAGCCAGATATAAAAGCTCTTGCCACAACTGCTCACCGAATTCTTCTTCTTCAATGAATACCAAAGATGTCATAGAGTAGCCACTCTCATTGAAATTTAACTTTTTTTTTTTTCTCTCTCGTTCAGTGGGGGGGGCTCTTGTGTACATTATATCTATTGCATATTCATTTTACACTATTCAGTGACAAGCTTATGTATCCATGTTTCAGTTGATATGTTGAAAAGTGTGAACTCTGTAGAGTCAACATAATTGTAGTGACAAAAATCATCAGAAATTTCATGAGTATTGAAGAAAATTGAGTATTTGTTGTCAGCTGTTTGCAAATTATTTTTGTAATATAGGAATATGCAATTAAAATCTGTGTGATAAAGATATATCCTCCTCATCTCTTTGCTTGTGTGAATGACTCATGAGAAAGCATAAGATTTTAGAAGTATGTATTTGAGATGTTGAAGATTAATAATGAAAATTATTACAACTGTTTTAATCTATCCTTTGGGATATCTACTCCATTCTCATAAATCATGACATGACTAAACCACCTCAGGTTGACTTGCTCTACTCATTTTCTCAGGCCCATCTATGATATGGTTGCTTGCAGAACATGTTTTAAGAAGAAACTAATAAATGTATATGGAGGGTCTAAGGCAGTTAATGACAGAGTTTGGGAAGGATGTGGCAGAGGAAATTGAGAGTATATGTGGGTAAAATCAAGGTGATGAGATGTTCAAGGCGAGAGGATGGCAGTAAGTTGGACGTAAGTCTTAGAGGAGAGAAGAAGTGGATTGTTTTAAGTATTTAAGGCCACATGTAGTAGGAAATGGATGAGTGGGGGTGGAGGTAAATGTTTTAGGGGATTGAAAAATGCCTTGAGAAATATGTATCTTGGAATGAATGCAAAGAGAAGATTATATGACAGGGAGATTGCTTGTGCCCATGACACTTTAAGAGGTAGGAAGAAGTTTAAATGTGTTTCAGTTGAAGTATGAAGTGTCTGAGAAATATGATGGGGTTACAAGTTTGGACAGAGAGAAATGAGGGGGTGCAGAGAAGAGGGTAGAAAGGGAGCCAGCAGATTGGGCTGATGAAAGATTATTGGAGTAAAATGAGTGAAGAAAGATTACTAAAAGAGGTGTGGAAAGTAGAGGTGGATGGATTCAACTTAAGGGAATGTCTAAAAATGAGATGGATGGGGTGAGAGGAGCTGTGACTAAAAGAAAAAATATCTTTTGAGCTGTGATAGGTGTGAATGGAGAATGACTGTGTATGGATGATATTTTGATGCAGCCCAAAAGGATTTCTCCCTGTCTTCTTCATTTTTTGCATGAGGGGACAAGGAATGAGGGTTGCCATGTAAATGAAATGGCCCTACTGTGGGTGTACTGTGTCTTGCTGCATTGCTTCTGACCTGGGCAGTTGGGAGGAGACAAGGAAGACTATTCATCCAGTAGGAACTAAAATTGTTAGTTTATTCAACAAAATAAAATACAATTTATACATATACAACCACTCCTCGTTCAACGACCTACTCGGTTAACGACAACGCGGAGTAACGACGGGCTTTATGACAGACCAATATTCGTTTAACGTAAATCCCCCGAAGTTACGACGTCGTGTACGATAAGTTGGCTGAGGCAAATTTGTATGATGTTATAAATGAACTTGTACGGTGGATATTAGCTGTGAGGTAAAGTGTTCTGAAGCTTAGGTCTACATTACCATCCTGCAAGCCGCAAAGACTAGCTGGGGTACAGTATATAATGGTATTGGTATAGCAATAGAAATTTAATTATCAATTTTGTAAATTACAATGTATCAACGTAATATGCAATTTTCTGAGCGGAAATATATATTTATAAAAAGGTGCTGAAACAGATTTCGTAAGTAACGAAGTCGTGTCAGACGAATGGTATGCCATGTTTGTTGTTGTTGTTGTCGTTCCCTAGACTGTCTGTCCGAGCAGTCCCGTCTCCCCAAGGAAGGCCACAGCCGAAACTGGGTTTTCCCACAAATCCTTTATAGAGTGTATGTTGTGTTGTTTGCGTGCATGATTGTGTATAATGCAGTCTTCCATTATGTGTTGTATGGTATGGGGTGAAGTGTTACATCCTGGGCAGCTGTTCACAACACGGTCGTCCAGCCTCTTCTGGTAGCTTAGAAGTGCTGGGTGGTGACCGCATCGCAGTCTGGCCAAGTGGACTCTGTCCTTTCGTGGGAGAGAGGATTCAGAAGGGTGGATATCAGGGGGTCTGGCATGCAGCAGTGTGTTGTCTTTCAGTGTGTTAATGGAGCGGTGAGTGATATGATTATGAATATGTTTCCGGAGGCTGGTATTTGGTGGTTGAGGAGGAAGAGAAGAGAATATCTGTGCGTAATAAAGGTCTTTGGGTGTAGTTTTAATGTTTCTTGGTGTGTGTGGGTGTTCTGCTATGTAGTGTAGCATGTTTGTTATGAGAGATGCCGACGTTCAAGAAATGAAAGGATGATAAATTCGTCTATCCTAAACTAAACTAACTTAACCTAACCTGTGTTTAATAAATCATTACCTGCAAATTAAATGTCATCCGGCTCGTCCTCGTTGTCGTCGTCGTGAGAGACGTTGGCAGGCTTTTCAACCACTCTCTCAGTTTGCGGGGTATACAAAGTTCTTGCAGCTTGAAGGAATGCATGTATCTCCGCTCCTTAACATTCCTTAAAGAAAATATACTTGGCGAGGTACTGTCGGAAGTACTGAGGCCGTCAATTGACAGACGACAAGATGGCTCCCCCGTTCCTATGCTACCGACTTCGTTCATTAGCAAATTTGCTTGTAGCAAGGTATTTTTTATTTTCATTTTCGCCCACAAAATTGCATATTACGTTGATACATTTTAATCTACAAAATTAATAATTTTCTATTGCTCTATTGCGCCCATGGTGGAAACTAAAAAAATACCCCGGTATTTAATATGGAATGTCAGCATACGCGTATTTGGTCATACACGATAATTTCAGGAACCTAACCACTGCGTTATTTGAGGGATTTCTGTACTATCAAAACAGTAAATAAAGCTTTAATGTACTGTATAAAAGAGGGAAAATACACAAAAATAAAGATACATGTATTACTGGACATTGTACATGTACATATATGTATACACTTTCGCTTAATGACCAATTTGGTTAACGACGGGGACGCTGGTCCCAATTGTCGTCGTTAAATGAGGAGTGGTTGTATACAAAATTAGTTGTTGAAAAGGGAGAGCTTGAAGCAAAGCTTATGGGAAATTGCTCTCCCTTTAAGGAAATAAATTATTTTTATTTATTTATTTTTGTTACATGTTAGTATGATGCATACACATATATATAAATGAGAGGGAAACGATGGGTGGTGGGTGCATGTCTTGGCTGGCTACCTCCCTTATAAGGAAGAAGGGTCCCTTTGCATTTAGTTAAACAGTAGAGACATGTACAAGAAAAATGACTGACCATGTGATTGTGGATTGAAAGCTGATGAGACATATTACATGTGAAATAGTGGTGAAAGAGACAGGAGTAGGTATTTCCAGGGGTTGCCAGGATAGGAGGGTGGAGGGGAGTGGAATATATGGGAAATGAAATGGATGGGAGTGATTTCTATGTCTTTTTCTTTTTGGCTACCCTCCGTGTAAGGGGGAAAAAGCCTTTGGTATATGTATGTATGTATGTATCTTGTATCGACATGAATGAAAGTGGTAAAGAGAGAGAAATGGGGACCCCAATGGGATCATTGAGACCTATTGATTTATGACATTTGTTTGTAAGATTCAATGAAAAACAACTAATGCAACGTAACATCTAGGACCTTTCCAATGATGTAAGTTCTCAGGCACAAAAATACTATGCTGTTAACTAAGTTACATGGCTTGCTATATGAAATTTTCAAGTAGATTACATGACCCAGGGCAGTGGGTGAGGTGCAGGGATGACCCGTCATCCAGGAGCCAAGAAAAGAGGGAGGGGTGGTGAATGGGAGTGGAGTATATGGGGATTAAATGGGTGGGAGTGGATTTATGCCCTTGACTTTGGCTACCTCTCTTGTAAGAGGGAAAGAGCCCTTGGTATATGTATGTATATGGCCCAAAGCATGAATTCAGTATTAAGACCACAGGTTTGAGGAAACACAGTCTCAGAGAGAATTTTGTTGAACTCTAGTCAATGTACAACCTCTAGATGGTGCTGCTCATAATTCTCTATTGACTAAGTTATCATTTGACAGCATTGCATGAAAAGTATCAGCATTTGAAACTTTATGAAGAATGCTGACAAAACTGGCTCTATAATTATAGAGGTGTGGCTGTGATGCTTATTTTGGAGGACAAGAAACAAATATCTATCTATATATCAGTGTTTCTTCCCCTTTATAAGGGAGGTAGCCAAGTCAAGGCATGCACTCGCATCCACCTTTCCACTCTCATTAGCCATCCATTGTTTCAACTACCCATGAAGCAGTTGGAGCAAGCCAAGAAAAAATACCACTGCCAAATCAGTTAATAAGACTAACAAGCACACATACAACTTGTGGTGCAGTTGGTAGAGTTCCCAACTGCCACTACAGAGGTCTGGATTTGAATCCTACCCAAGGCTGAAATAATTTCAGTATCGCTGAGCTGCAGGTTGTTACTCTAACTCTCGTGGGCAGGAAGTTGGGGGTGTGTGAGTGTGTAAGGTCACAGCTTTACCCATAGGTTGGTCATATACGAACTCTGAGTTCTTTTCCAGGAAGGAAATAGCTGTTGATCATGAGTCCAACATGTGATCCAAAGACCATGGTGAAGCACATGTACCAAAAGGCCCCCCTTTTAAGGGGGTATGTGAGTCAAAACTACATCCACCACATACCTATTTGTTGTCCCTATGACCTTGGCTCCTTATGTCAGAAATGTCATTCCAGTCCCCTATTGCACTTGTTTGGATGAGAGGCAATATAAAGGGACCACCAAACAAGTTTCAAATCCACCACAACTATCTAGCAAAGACTTCTTTCAAATAACGGAGGTACCCAGCCAAGGCATGCACCCACACTGTTGGAGAGGGAGTGTTACTGAAAAACTGGTACTGCCCAGGAATTGAACCCAGGATCTCCCAGTTTCTGGGCAGATGTGCTTACTGATTACACCATGTTCGTCTCCGTGACCACTCCCACACACACACCAATCCATGCCATTCCTATCTGCCACCCATTTTTCCTTTTATCTTATCTCCTCAGGTATGAAGATTCATCACTGTCTCCCATCTATTGCCTGGTTCAAAAGCAATGCAGTAAGACACAATGCACTGGAAATAGAATAATAACTAAGGAGATATGAAAACTCAAACCAGATATAAATGTCACCCCCTCTTCTGCAGCAAATAATAATAATAATAGTAAGTTTATTTGTCAATAAATCAAATACATAAAATACAGATAAAGAAAAAACACTTCAAAATTATAATTACAGTTGCCAAAGATAACATAAAAAAGCATGTAGGTGTGTAGGTAAGCAGCTTGTGCCTGAAGGCACATGGCTGTGGCTGAAGCTACTACTTGTGTGCTGGGATTCTTATGATAGGGAGTCAATGCTAGAAATTGGAGAGGAGTGTGGGATTCAAACCCAGCACTAAGTAAATGACCAACACGCCTCTGATTATGCCACCAGAACACAACAATGATGTAGAGGAGGCAATATATTGAACTCTAATGCAGGAGGCCTATGTAAGATGTCAAACATCCAACAATGCCTCAGCCCAAATGCAAGAATGACTTTAGCCAACACTTCCACCAACTCTTGGTTGTACAACAAAATTCCAACAACCTGGAAATCAGTCTATCAATCCATTGCCTCGGATCTCATGCAGGAGACCAATCCCCATGTAACCAGCAATAACCAGTGGTTATTAACCACCTGATTGGCCGATAAGTCACTTATTGTTGATTTTCACAGTCAGGTCTTTGAGGCGTGAGCAGAAGAACATTTATGAAAAACGAGGACCAGGATTTTTGAGTTCTCTTTCAATGGAAGGGTTTGACTATTGAGTTTTACAATTGAATGTTTCTCTGGTTCATGTCAAGTGAGCAAATTTACTGACGATGTCTGAGGAGAGACCCCCATTATATTCCTTTTTCAAAGTCACTGTTTTAGTTTTTAAGTACATTTGTCTTACTGCATTGCTTCTGATCCAGGGGAGTGGGCAGGATACAAGGATGAGCTGTCATCCATGAGGGGCTAAAATGAGAGGAAGGAAAGGGTGGTGGATGGGAGTGGAATGGGTGGGAGTGGGCATATGGCCTTTGGACTTGGCTACCTCCCTGGTAAGGGGGAAAAGGCTCTTGGTATATAGATAGAAGTACATTTGGGTGTTCTTTCTTAGCATTTGTGCTGTAGGTGGCACTCTGGGTTATTACTGTCAGGTAATTTGTATAAGTGAGCACTCTGTGTTATGTTTTGAATCTGGTGTGATCTGTTGGTTGTCAGGCCGGACGGCCCTTCACCGCTTTCACTATGCCTCTCCAGATGGTTCTATCCTCTGTCAATTCCTTCCAGTCTTCTCTTGGTGACACCCTCTCCACGTCCTTCCTTACTCCATCCATCCATCTGTACCTGGGTCTCCCTAATGGTCTTCTGCCCTCTACTCCTCCTTCCATCACCTTCCTTGGTAGTCTGTCTGCCTCCATTCGGACACAGTGTCCAGCCCACCTTGCTCTTCTTCCCCATACAGTTGTACAGTTGTTCGGTCTGATCTCTAATTTCCCTGTTATGTCTTCGTCTCCTGGTGTAAAGAGTTTGAATATTGCTCCTTGGGGGTCTCTGGGACACACAAAATATTAAAACCAAACAAACCAACACATACCCAGCATCCTACAGATCAATATCTTTATCATACACCATATCCAAGCTGATGGATACTAACTGCAGAAAAAACATTACCATCTTGCCCTCCTTACTGGGTGGGGAGGATTGAAAGAGGATCATAACAGCAGGGCACTTCTCACAAACATCACACAGGAAGTGAAGAAGGGGTTTCACTAGAAGCCCCACCAGAAAGAACACCTGTGCTGGCAAGAGATAAGAAGTAACGTGATACCATTTGAAGACGTGTACTGAAAAAAAGAGAGACATCAGATACCTCAGTGAAGAAATTGGTACAGTGGAGAGTAACAATAAAATTTCCGGGACTAAAAGGTAAAGGAGAGTAGTGGAAAGAGTTGACAGGTAGTGTCAGTTGAGTATTGAGGTGGTTTGGGCACATACAAAGAATGAGTGCAGAAAAATGAGTGTGAAGTGACGAAGCAAACTCGAGATTGGGAAGACCAAGAAAAAGGTGGATGGACAAGAGCACAGGAGGCATTGGATGTAAGAGAAATGCCTCTCGAGCATGGAAAACCAGAGTGATCAAAAGACAGGAGTGAATGGAGAGCGGCTGTAAACGGACGAAGGAAAGATGCAGCCTGACGGAACATCCCCGTGTGCTCGGTGTATTTTTCGAGTAAATGAGGGCTAGTTGCCATAATGTAACAAGCAGTGGTAGGTAAGTCAGCTCGAGCTCCCGCGCCCTGTTGTGGAAGCATCACGTCTCGCTGCATTGCCTCTGATCCTCTCCCTCCTCCCGCCACTCCGCTGGTAAATCATAGTGAAACAAGATAATATACCATTGCTTTGTTTTAAGACTTTGCTAAGTGAATTAAACATCATTATGTCCTAATATATATATATATATATATATATATATATATATATATATATATATATATATATATATATATATATATATATATATATATATATATATATCAGTGGCAGATCCAGGATAAAAATTTGGGGGGTGCTAACCTGAATTCCTTCCTCTGAGTAGTCTGATGTATCAGAAGTCTGAGGTATACTTAACTTAGTAAGGTTAAAAAGGCTTTTGACACAGTTGATCATAGTATTCTATTGGTGAAAATGGCTGAGTACGGAATAAGAGACTTTGAACTTCGGATGTTTCAGTCATATTTATCTAATTGTAATCAAATTGTCTTATTTAACGGTGTTAAATCGAGATTAATGGGTGTAGGTATGGGGTTACCTCAAGGTAGTATTCTAGGTCCTATTTTGTTTTTGATTTACATTAACGATATCTATAAAGCCTGTGGTATTCCTGAATACTTACTGTTTGCAGATGATACTTCTTGATTGATTGCTTCAACAACACAAAAAATCATATAGCTCAAGATCTAAGAATATAAGGTCTAACCACTTCCGACCGAATTTCGAGGGAGTTGGCGCAGCGAGCCCGTGAACGTCACTTGGCTGTTCAAAGTGGGGTTAGCGGGTCCTATAGCTGTCAGTTGAAGTTGGTCCGTCGTTCGAAAATGACGTCGCCTTCGCTCGCACCGCTCCACTCAATTATTTATATTCTGACAAATATTATATAAAATATATATATATAATATATATAAAATATTATAGTTCCTGTCTATATATATGAATATATAATATATATGATATATAATATATATATATAAAATATTATAGTTCCTGTCATCCTTGGCGTTTCACAGTTTTCTTCAATGTATCACAAAGAGAAAATGGACGCATCTAAATGACGTCAGAAGCTGCGCAGAACTACTCCAGCGATTAGACCTGTTTACTTAGACCTTGATATAGGTGACAATACAAGTATGTTAATCCATCCAACGAACGTGGTATATATCCTTTCTATTCCTTTTCAGTGCAACTGAGACACAACCCTGGAAACCCTGCCTACAACCTAACACGCAGCACAAACAGACAAATGGAATTAAACAAATGCCAAACACGTACAGCACAATTCCGCCCAAATACCCTACACATGCTGTCAGTTTATTTAACCCCCGGACCTGGCAAAACATCAGAAAGGTCCGCGCCTGGTAGCAACATCGGTAGCTTATCGGTAAAAATTCTGGTACCGCTAAGGTCTCAGTAATTTTTTACCATTAAAACAGTTTTTTCGGCACTTTTTTTTAATTCCTCAATATAATTAATGTTATTTCTGTGATCAGCATACGAAACTATATTAATTGTGAAAGTTTCATCGAAAAATTCCGCGTGTCGCCAAACGAAGACCCATTTATGTATATATATGTGTATATAAATATAAATATATATGTATATATGCTTAAGTGATGAAAATGCCAATATGCTTCTGTTTCTAGATAAGAATATGAACTAATTTGTATGAAAAAATAATTGGTGAAATAAATAAAAAACATGCTGACAATGAAATGTAATATATCTTTGAGTATACCTTGGTCTTTGGATCACGTGCTGGGCTTATTTGTATGAAATAAGTATCAAAACAAGGGAGCATTAAAAACAGTTTTTAGGAAACATTTTTTACAAATTAGTCAGGTTAGGTTAGGTTAGATTAGTTTTTAGGAAAACATTTATTACAAATTAGTCAAAGCTCATTATATGTGTATGTGTGTGTGCATTAACAAAACTCCCACTCCCACTTGTACCCTCCAAACATGAGCCCATGCATGCAGACAGACGCGGACGAAAGTTCATACACCACACCCACCCTCCATTCACTCACTCGCGCGGTAGATAGCATACTGTAGTAGCACCAATTAAAGTATGACTTTTTCCCTTTACAATGACATAACAATCAAAATAATATGTAAAATAGAACCAGAGATATAGCTTGATAAAGGACAAAAACTGATTTTTCAAACTTGAGACGTCACCTCTACCTCACGAGTCTTTCACCGGTAAACTGCCAGTAATGGTATTGTTGTTTACCGGTAATTTGGGTAATGAAATTAGCGGTGTTTGCCCGGCACTAGACTGCCTATAGAACAGGGGTGTCCAACCTCTTTTCCCAAAGGGCCACTAGTCACGACTCTGTTGGCATGGAGGGCCGCATAACCTTACTATTTCATGTTATTTACTACGATCAAAGACATCTCATGTGAGATCATACTGACAAAGATAGATAATCAGTTTGTTACTGTTCCTTGTGGAACACCGCTTATTACTTCATCCCATTTTGAGTGTTTGTCTCTTATCACTACTCTCATTTTTCTTTCTTGCAAAAAGTCTTCTATCCAATTAAGCAGTTTGCCCTGTATTCCTCCTTCAGTTTCTAATTTCTTAAGCAACTTCTTATGTGGTACTTTGTCAAAAGCTTTTTTTAGGTCTAGAAATGCACAATCAGCCCATCCATCTCTTTCTTGTATTATATCTATTAGCCTTGAATAGAAACATATTAAATTGGTGACGCGTGATCGTCTTTGTCTGATTCCAAATTGCCTTGGATTTAGCACGTCATTTTTTTTTTTCTAAATATTTTACCCATCTACTTTTGACAATTCTTTCACATATTTTTGCTATTGTACTTGTTAGAGAGACTGGTCTATAGTTGGTAGGGTCTTCTTTATTTCCCCCTTTATATATAGGTACTATATTTGCTTTTTTCCAATCTTCTGGAACATTTCTGCATTCTTTCAAAATCCAGTTTGCTATTTCATCTGGTCCATGCGATTTTCTGACATCAAGATTACTCAAGTGTTTCAATATTTCATTCTTTGTTACTTCTATTTCTTTCATAGGGGGGGACTTTCTCTTTCCATTCGATCTCTTCAGGTTGTATGTTCTCCCTTGTAAACACTGACTTAAAATGCTTGTTCATAATTTGCGCCATTTCAATTTCCTCTGTGTATTCAACTCTTCCTTGTCTTAATTTCTCCAAATCTTGTTTGTTTTTCAGTTAGCTGTTTACAAATCTGTAGAATAGTTTTGGTTGATCTTTACATTTTTCTATGACATCTTTTTCATATTTTCTCTTTTCCTCTCTGCACGTTTGTACATATTCATTTCTATAACAAGTATATATTTTCCATTTTTCAGGTCTTTTGTATTTCTTCTATTTGGTCCAGGCTTTGTCTCTTTTGTCTTTTAACTCCCTACAACTTTTGTTGTACCAGCACTTTACATATTCTTTTTCTTGTTTTTGTCTTGGGATATACTTTTCCACTCCTTTTTTATAATTTTTTGTCAAAATATTCCATTTCTCTTCCACTGTTGTTTCTTCTTTGTATATTCCTTCCCAGTTTTCTTTTTGAAAGAATTCTCTTATTTTATCAAAGCTTGTTTTTTTCATACATCATTCTTC
This sequence comes from Oratosquilla oratoria, assembly GCF_046742065.1. NCBI lineage: Eukaryota > Metazoa > Arthropoda > Malacostraca > Stomatopoda > Squillidae > Oratosquilla > Oratosquilla oratoria. Next base: position 33,358,089 of record NC_134779.1, on the reverse strand, counting down.
CTTTGCTATATTGTTCATTTTTTTTTCATATATTTTTCCTCATTTAGTTCCAGTTCAATCAGTATATGGTCACTTTTACTTATTGGTGTTTTATATTCAATCTTTTCAACTATTCTAGGTTCTGATGTGATTAATAGGTCTAGTCTCGATGGTTCTTCTTCATTTCTATACCTAGTGTTCTCCTGTATGCATTGCGCCATTTGTATGGTCAATAATCATCTCGAGCAGAACATTTCCCCATGAGCCGTCTCCACCCTTTACTGTCATTTCTTCCCAGCAGACTTCTTTGCAATTAAAGTCGCCCATCATAACTATTCTTCCTCCATCTTCCATTATCTTATTTAATGTTATCTTTGTGTCCTCTAACATACTTTCATGTTCACTCTCTTCCCACGAGGCTGTTTTCGGAGGCACATAATCTATCACAAACTTTCTGTTCTTCTTATCTCTGTCTTCCACTTCGATCATAATCATCTCTACTGTATTCTTTCCATATGTGACGCTCTTCACGTTTATATCCTTCTTAGTCAGGAACATAACTCCACCCCCTTGCTTTGTCTCTCTGTTTCTAATCCAATAATTATATGCGTCATTTCCTACACTGTTGGATGGTAGTGGACCTTTTAATTTCGTTTCTACAATTCCCATTATGTCCGGTTCTTTTTCCTTCAAATAATCATTCAGCTCATTCAATCCTGTGATTAATCCATCTATATTTGTGTAAGACACTCTTAGTTTTCTGCCACTTCCATTGTGTTCTCTATTTCCCTTTTGTTTTTCTCTAGTATTTCGAATTTCCTTAGTTTCATATTCACTACTCTCCAATAGAATCTCTCTTTTTCTGACTCTGTTCTGTTCTGTTTTTTTTCCTTAGCTTGTCTTTTCATTTTTTCCTCTTTTTTCTCTTTATTCATTTCCCTTTTTATCCATACCTTTTTATATTGCTCACTTGTTGCTAGTTTCCCTGTTTTTACTAAGATATTCTCTACCGTCGTTTGTGACCTGAATTTAATCTTAATTGGTCTGGTCTTATCTGTACTATACTTTCCAAGCCTAAACTTCTCTTCGATTTGTTTCATGATTTCAGGTTCATCTTCCTGAACTAATTCTAGCAAACTGCTTACTTTTTCATTTTCCTCTTTGATTCTTGTGGTTCTATCTGGGTTATGTTTCTCTTCCATTCCTACTATAATTATACATTTCTTTTTGTCTGCTAAGTCTCTTACTATATTCTCCTTCTGTCTCATCACTTTGATAACTGAATTTTCAGTTTGTTCTTTCATTTGTTGTTTAATTATGTCAGTAAATACAACTTTACTGTTTTCTTGGATTTTTTCCAACCCTGTGCTTCCTTTGCTATGGCCTCTTTGTTGTCCTTACTATTCCTCTTTAATTCTTCATTCTCCTCCTTTACTTCTTTTAACTGTCTTTTTAATTCTTCAATTTCATTAGTTAAGTTTTTGTTTGCCTTCTCTAGTTCTTCCAATCTTTCAACACTTTGCGCAATCTTGTGAAATGAGGTAAGGGTATGACAGAAAATTTTGAAAGTAATAAAAAAAAATTGGAAAGAAATTAAAAGAGAAGCAGGAGGTGAATCAAGTAGAGAAGAAAAGCTAAAAGGTGCAGATGGAGAGATGATAATGGAAGAGAAAGCAGTGAGAGGACAGTGGGAAGAGTATTTTAGGGAGTTGCTACTTGTGAAGGAGGGGGAGGGAAAGGTAGTTGCAGTGGGAAGCGCCAAGAAAATGACCGTGATGAGTGAGGAAAAGGGAGGAGAAATAAGGAAAAATGAAGTGAAAGCAGCTGTTAAGATGATGAGAGCAGGTAAACCTGGGTTGGATGGATGTCTTGCACAATGTCTAAAAAAAGGAGGTACAGTGATGGTGGACTGGCTGGTGCGTGTATGTAATGTTTGTTTAAAAGAGGGTATAGTGCTGGAGGACTGGAGGAGTGCCTGTGTAGTTCCACTTTACATGGGGAAGGGGGGCAAGTGTGAGTGTAGTAGTTTCAGAGGGATCAGCTTGTTATGTGTAGTTGGGGAGGCTTATGGGAGTGTCTTGATTTAGAGGATTAGGAGAGGAACAGAGGGAGTAATTGGTGAGGAACAGTGTGGGTTTAGGACAGGTAGAGGTTGTGTAGATCAGATGTTTGTGGTGAGACAGATATGTGAGAGAGCTACAGGATTTTTTTTTTTTTTTTTTTTTTATGGATCTGGAAAAGGTTTATGGCAGGGTAGACAATCTTTTAATTTTCTTGCCGACATTCTTCCCCTCCCACACAAACCGATCCCGCGCAAGCGTGTGGTGTGTCCTAGATAGCCCATAGCCCAAATGCGCACACCAGGTCACCCCATGGCACCTGGGGCCTAATATGCTTAATCAAAGAAGTAAAAATGAATTTGACTTTGCTGTAACCTGTGCAATGTGCATTGCATGGCATGCCACCGGTAGATTCCCATGCAGCTAATATGGATAATATAAATATTGTAAGATAAGTCCTCTTACAACACAATCCACTGGAGAGTGGTGAAATTTAGCGCCCCTGAATTACTAATTCGAGTGATATTTAGTACGATTCATAGTACTTTGAATTATATTCGTACCATACATATGTTGTGCGGTATTTCAAAATAATGATTTTTTTTCTCTTGGCTAGTTTTTGGACATCTGGATTCTGGATTCTGGATTCCAAGGAAAGACCACCTCGCTTGCGCGGGATCGGGTTTTGTGGGAGGGGAAGAATGTCTGTAGGAAAATGAAAAGATAGTAGTGTATAAAAGAGGGCTATTGCCACCGGGCGAATTGCGAGCGATTAGGGGCTTATTTGTTGTCGTGGCTTGGGAGAAATGGACCGGGAGCTTGGAGGGCAGCGCTTGACGCCGGGGTTAGGATTAGGATCACCAACGAAAGTTTAGAAAATGGTAGGAGGCGTAGTAGTAGAGAAAGGTGGAAAAACGGAAAAATCTTTAGTGGGAGGTAAACTGAAATGAGAAGATGTAGTAAAAGAGAAAGTTAGAAAGGAAGCGAATTTTAGTCGAAGAAAAAGTAAGTGTAGATGTTTGTGCGTGTGTTGTGGCTCTGTTCGTGAGAGGTGTATGTGTGTATGTTACGAGAAGTGAGTTGATTTCACTTCCCGCGTGTAGAGGGCGTCCTGATAAGCCACAGGTGGGGCGAGCGTTGCCTGTTTATCCCCAGGCTGGGTTTGGATTCCGGAAGAGTTGATTCAGTGGCGGTGCGAGGGGGGGGGGGCAGACGGACGGTGTACACCCGCCTGCCGACGTCAACGAAGAGATCCGTAACCAGAACAGCAGCGGCAAGGAGATAAATCCTCGCCGCCACCGCTGGCGAGCGCGTTCCTGATGAGCCACAGGTGGGGCGAGCGTTGCCTGTTTATCCCCAGGCTGGGTTTGGATTCCGGAAGAGTTGATTCAGTGGCGGTGCGAGGGAGGGGCAGACGGGCGGGTGTTGTATGGTCTCTTTCCTTCCAATCACAACTCTGAAAACAGAGAATTACGCGATTGGGAATTGTGTGTAAATGTCAGAAGTGTAAACTCGCTCACCAGCGTCAGCGAGAGGCCAGCGTTAGGTTGCGGGCCGATTGGACAGAGAGGTGTCCCAAGTCTCTCCGTCAACCAGCCTGCGATCAGGTGGGCGTTCTGAGAGAGACGGTTTGGGCCTCTGCTTTGCCAGCGAGAAAGTGTGCTTGTGCCTCTTTTCTTCCAAGCACTACTCTGAAAACAGAGATTTACGTGACTTGGGAAATGTGTGTGTGTGTTTGTCTTGGTGTAAACCCGCCTGCCGACGTCAACGTAGAGGGCGGCCATGCCAGACCGGCAGCAGCTAGGAGATATATCTCCCAGCCACCACCGGCCGGCGAAGATTCTTGGAGCTTGTTGAGAGAGCTGGTTGAAGAGACGTCCGACCTCTACGAGCGCTGAGTTGATTCTGAGTTGGACATCAACAGATTAATGTACACAAACGCATTTTGATCATCTGATTTGCACACTCTCCGGTTGTCATGAACACCGTGCAAGACAGTCACATGCGTACTATGATATCATCAAATCCAATTCCCGACAGCTACCTGTCTATCAACATTTAGGTCCATTTTGACCCACGAAATTCAAATTGCTTTATATTTTACTCATGATTTGCCACTTTCTACATTGCTTGTAGTGACCATGTACAACCGACACAAAACTCTTCAAATATGGACGAGCACCATCGGCATAAAAACTATGCAAACATTCCGCTTGTATTAATTTAATGTCGAATATTAAAAAAATATATATATCAACGATAATAATTTTGTCAATAAAAAATGTATTTGTAAATAGTAGTTACAAAATGCATATATATAAATAGAGACATAAAGAGAAAAACAATTAAAGATCATCATTTCAATGAAAAGGGAGAATGGAATTTGTTGGGGGGTGAAAAAAAATTGGCACCCGAGGATTTCATTAGCCCACAATGTTGCGCTCAAAAATAAATAAATAAATAAATAAATAAATAAATAAATAAATGCTTGAGAACATTTTGTTCCTTGACACATAGACACACTCTGGTACAAAGAAGAGAAAGAAGTGACTTGTTGACCATCTACAGAATTACGAAATGCATGGAAGTCCTTGATTGAGAAGATTTACTAAATTGGGATAAGAGAAACACAAGAAGACATGGAAAGAAACTTAAAAAGGACAATTACAGAAGAAACCTGAAAAAGAACATCTTTCCCCACAGAGTGGTGGATGTATGGAACATATTGGACGAAAGAAGAGTATGTGCAAAAACAATACAAGAATTTATGAGCAAACTAGATATGGAGAGGTACAAAGACGGCACACTACGAGCTGAGCTGCCCTTCCCGTAACATACAGCAAAGTAAATACTAGGTAAGCACACACACACACATTACCCATATAACGGTCATATATGAGCTCTAAGCTCTCCTCCGGGAGGGAAATAGCTGTCGATCACGGGTCCAACCCGTGATCGAAGACCATGGTGAATCACACAGACACACACACACACACACACACACACTTCAGTGAACGGACGGCGTAGAAGACGTTCTGAAGAAAAAGTGAAAAATATAGGATTCCAAAGCAAAGGAAGTACCTATTGTATTTGCAGGGTGGGGGAAAATTGCTCGTGGGGTAGTGGGAAAGTAGGGAAAGAGGAGAAGGGGAGGGATTGCTGAGGGAAATGGAAGGAAATGAGGAAGGAGAAGACTTGGCCCAGGCAGACAGACGAAATGTAAACATCAAAAAACGGCCCCCCGACCAACTGAGTGACGACGAAATGTCTAATAAAAATGTAAAAATCAGAAACATAGATAAGAGCAGTACAATGGAAGGTGAGGATGATAATTTCAAAGGATTTAATGAAAGGGCGGCGGATAAACAACCTCCCCCCGTCTGACAAAACTGGAGGAAAAAATTTCAACAAATGTCTGACCAACTGGGAAGTTAGGTTTCGGCATGATGACCAAAAATCGCCGAGGAGGTTTTGACAAAATTGGAAGAACTAGAGAAGGCGAACAAAACCTTAACTGATGAAATAGAAGACCTAAAAAGGCAGTTAAGAGAAGTAAACAGGTGTGGGGAGAATGAGGAATTGAAGGAGGAATATTGTACTAAGATAAACAGAGAGGCCCATAACTAAAGAAGCTATGTGAATAGGAAAGCAACCCAAGAAGACAATAAAATGTTTCATTCATACTGACTCATAGTCCAAAGACAACAGTTGAAAGAAACATACTGAACTGACTTCGGGTTATTAAAGTGATGAGACAAAAAGGAGAATATAGTAAAAGAGACTTAGGCAGACAAGAAGAAAATGTATAATTTATATTAGGAATGGAAGAAAAACACAACACAGATAACAAACCGCACAATGAATCAAGGAGGAAAATGAAAAAAAAAGTAAGCCAATTACTAGAATCAGTTCAGGAAGATGAACCAGAAATTAAGAAGCAAATCGAAGAGAAGTTTAGAGGGCTTGGAAAGTATAGCACAGATAAGACCAGACCAATTAAGAAAAAAATCAGGTCAAACAAACGACGGCAGAGAATATCTTATCCCCAAACAGGGAAACTAGCAACAAGTGAACAATATAAAAAGGTATGGGATAAAAAGGGAAATGAATAAGGGGGAAAGAGAGGAAGAAAAACCGAAAAGACTTGAAGCTAAGGAAAAAAGCGAGAAAAGAACGGAGTCAGAAAAAGAGAGATTCTATTGGAGAGTAGTGAATATGAAACTAAAGAAAGTCTACAATACAAGAGAAAAACAAAAGGGAAATAGAGAACACACTGGAAGTAGGCAGAAAACTAAAAGTGTCTTACACAAATATAGATGGAATTTAATCACAGGATTGAATGAGCTGAATGATTATTTGAAGGAAAAAGAACCAAGCAATAAATGGGAATTGTAGAAACAAAATTAAAAGGTCCACAACCACCCAACAGTGTAAGGACATTGATGCATATAAATATTGGATTAGAAACAGAGTGAAAAAGGAAGGGGGAGTGGGGTTTATTTTTCCTGACTAAGAGGGGGGGGAGGATATAAACGTGAAAAGTGTGTCACATATGGAAAGAATACAGTAGAGATGGTAAGGATGGAAGTAGAAGACAGAGATAAAGAAGAGCAGAAAGTTTGTGATAAAATTATGGTGCCCCCGAAAACAGCCTCAAGGAAGAGAGTGAACATAAAAGTAATGTTAAGAGGACACAAAGATAGCCAATTAAACAAGTATAATGGAAGAGGGAGGAAGAATAGTTAATGATGGGCGACTTTTATTGCAAAGAAATCAGCTGGGAAGAGATGACAGTAAAGGGTGGAGACGGCTCATGGGGAAACGCTCTACTTGAGATGGTTATACTGACACATACACTGAACACAATGGATACAGGAGAACACTAGGTATAGAAATGAAGAAGAACCATCGAGACTAGACCTTAATAATTACATCTGAACCTTTGAATAGTGGACAAAATTGAATATAAAACACCAAAAAGTAAAAGTGACCACATATTGATTGAATCTGGGGAACTTAATGAAGAAATATATATGAAAAGAAATTAAACAATATATAAAAAGGAAGAATGAAGTATGAAAAACAAACTTTGATAAAATAAGAGAATTCTTTCAAAAGGAAAACTGGGAAGAAATATACAAAGAAGAAACAACAGTAGAAGAGAAATGGAATATTTTGCCAAAAATTTACAAAAAAGGAGTGGGGGGGGGGGGGCCAAGACAAAAACAAGAAAAAGAATATGTAAAATGCTGGTACAACAAAAGTTGTAGGGAGTTAAAAGACAAAAGAGACAAAGCCTGGACCAGATGGAAAAAAGACAGAAGACCTGAAAGAAAAATGGAAATATATACCTGTTATAGAAATGAATATGTACAAAACGTGCAGAGAGGAAAAGAGAAAATATGAAAAAGATTGTCATAGAAAAGTGTAAAGATCAACCAAAACTATTCTACAGATTTGTAAACAATAAACTGAAAAAACAAAGAGAATTAAGAAAAAAGGGGGGTGTGAATACACTGAGGAAATGGAAATGGCGGAAATTATGAACAAACATTTTAAATCAGTGTTTACAAGGGAGAACATACAACCTGAAGAGAACGAATGGAAAGAGAAAGTTATGGAAAATAGAAGTAACAAAGAATGAAATATTAACACACTTGAGTAATCTTGATGTCAGAAAATCGCATGGACCAGATGAAATAGCAAACTGGATACTGAAAGAATGCAGGAATGAACTGGCAGACAAAATACATAGCATACTAAACAGTTCCTTGAAAGAAGGAAAAGTTCCAGAAGATTGGAAAAAAGCAAATATAGTACCTATATATAAAGGAGGAAATAAAGAAGAACCTACCAACTATAGACCAGTCTCTCTAACAAGTACAATAGCAAAAATTTGTGAAAGAATTATCAAAAGTAGATGGGTAAAATATTTAGAAAAAAACAAAGTGTTAAATCCAAGGCAATTTGGATTCAGACAAGGACGATCATGCGTCACCAATTTAATATGTTTCTATTCAAGGCTAATAGATATAATACAAGAAAGAGATGGATGGGCGGACAGTGCATTTCGTGCATTTCTAGACCTAAAGAAAGCTTTTGACAAAGTACCACATAAGAAGTTGCTTAAGAAATTAGAAACTGAAGGAGGAATACAGGGCAAACTACTAAATTGGATGGAAGACTTTTTGCAAGAAAGAAAAATGAGAGTAGTGATAAGAAACCAACACTCAAAATGGGATGAAGTAATAAGCGGTGTTCCGCAGGGAACAGGGCCCCAATAATGTTTGCTATATATATTAATGATATGGATGAAGGAAATTGAAAGCTATATGAGCTTCTTTGCAGATGATGCAAAACTACTGAAAGAGATGAAAACTGAAGAAGATAAGGAATCACTACAGAGCTCAGATCTAAATAAAATGCATAAAGTACTAAAGTTCATACAACAAACATCAGTGTAGTAGTCAATGGAATTCATAAAAGAAAACAATCATGTTTGGTTGGGGGCCAGAATAAAAACGTTAATATAATAAACTCTGGGTCAATCATTAAGAAAGAACAAGCGTGTTGCCTTTACAAAGTAGAAAGCGAACCTCTTTTATGGCGTAGGATAGAAATTATTTATCAATTATTACAAACTGCAAAAAATCCCACGAATTGCAATTTTACATCACCTAAAGAGAACTTACAGAAGAAAAATTTCACTTACAATAAACACTGTAAACCACAAGATGACAAACATAAATCATATTAACAGAAAAATATGGTTAAAAATCAACAAGATTACAAAAAAACCTAGAGATTAGAGAAATCTTTCCCACAGCGTTAAGAAATATTTGTATTTGGTTGTAACCAAGATCTATAGAACATACCGATAGCTATGCGTGAGTATACTAGGTGTGAAAGATGTCTGTTTACAAAATACAAATGAACAGTGATGTGCGTTGCAGCATCTCATAATCTCCATATTCAGATCGTGCAGCCTTGACATCACACCACGCATTTTTTTCCATTTGTTCCTCTGTGTA